>NC_081770.1:28912911-29230411 GCF_963082965.1 Carassius carassius
TTAAATGTACATATAATGAACAGCTGGAGGACCAACTTGCAACTTATTAGGTCAATTGGCAACATGATTGGGTGTAAAAAGAGCCTCTCTGAGTGGCAGTGTCTCTCAGAAGTCAAGATGGGCAGAGGATCACCAATTCCCCCAATGCTGCGGCGAAAAATAGTGGAGAAAAAACTGCAAATAGTTTGAAGTTATCATCATCTACAGTGCATAATATCCAAAGATTCAGAGAATCTGGAACAATCTCTGTGCGTAAGGATCAAGGCCAGAAAACCATACTGGATGCCGTGATCTTCGGGCCCTTAGACGGCACTGTACATCTTATTGGAAGCTATGTACAGATATTAATGGTATTATTTTGTCATTTCATGGTGTATGCTTTGGTTAGCGTTAGCTTCTGGAGGTGCCATACTTGTCCATATATGATGTAAATAAATAATAAAAGGGCTATAAATAATCCTTATCGTTAGTTGTTGTACTGGTGGTGTAAAGGAATAAAGATGACTCTCTAATGGGTTCTATTTGATGATTTGTTAATGCATTATTTTGTCATGACTTTACTTGAGGGGGCCAATCATTATTAACTCACTATTAACTACCCATGCACTAACATTAACTCATGGCTTGTTAATGCATTTTGACATGACTTTACTTGAGGGGGCCCAATCATTATTATCTTACAGATAACTACTTACTAAACTCAGCTCATGATTTATTTTATACTAACTATCAAATACAGTCAGTATTCTTCCCGGTTGAGAGATGTGGTGTGGATTTTCAAGAAGTCACAGAGCGGAGGAACAGTATCATCACGGCCTGCGTCTGGATGGCATTTCTTCAGGAGTTTTGTGGATTTTGAGGTTTTATGTAGTAAGTCACAGCAGGGTGAGTTTAAAGAGAAAGAGAACAACACTGGTTAGTTAAACAGCACAGTATATTATTACATTTACTATAATTTATTTCAAAATCGGAGTATTTCTTATTCTTTAAAAAAAAAAAAAAAAAAATGCTGTTTGATTTAGTTTACCCAAATGTTAATTATAATGCATTTACTATCAAACATGTACTAACATATAATAAGGCTGCTGTTATTCATGTGTGAATCCATTTGACTCCAGCTGTAGTTAAAGATAGCTCTTCATAATTATGTGATTAATTAACAACTTTATTAATCATTGTTTTTTTTTTGGTAAAACAAAATAATAATTTAGGCATTAGTACATGATTATTCAGGTCTAGTGTTACCGAAATATGTAACAGAAAATTATTTACCAGAATATATTTAGCAGAAGAAAAACATTTTTAAATGTAAACAAAAAAGTAAATGCACAACACAACAGAATACACAGTATAACATTAAAACGGAATTTAAAAAGGACAGAATTTGAGACAGCTCCCGTCGATCATGTCCACACGGTTTGAGTCGCCTGGCTCGTTTGGAAACATGTTTGATGATAAACTTCCCCTCCGAGTCGTCTTCCCTTCCACTAGGCTGTCCTTGAAGGTATTTCTCCCTGCTTTTCAGCCAGAAGCGCGTCTCTGAGGGGGTGTTTGATTCTTTGGCTTTGTCTGAGTGCTGGACCATGAAAAACCCCTGGATGAGACGAACAGACATGGAAACGCGACTGTGCACAGCAGCATGGATGAAACAAACCCAGCGCCTAAACACTAGCTGCTCCAGCAGACCAGTCATGGGCCAGCTGCGAAAATATCGGATTTTCCGTTTCCTATAGCAAACCTGGGAAGAGCAGCTTTCTGAATTTGTCACTCATTTCTGTACAATGAGAAAGCAACGTATTATTGTTATTATATTAAATATAAATCTGCCGTTGTGAGTCTAGGGTATAAGTCCATCCAGTGCATAAAGAATAAATAACAATTAAACATATATGTATGCACTTGACACACATACCACCGACAAAAAGTATTTTTATATTAACACTTTAATAAACTCCTCTTCTTTCTCCAGAGGGCCCAATATTGCATGTTCAATGGTTTTGTGAATCTCATGAATTATTATGCATCCTTAATCGTCATGACTTTGACAGAAAGAGTATGTTATGTCATGCATGGTGAACAATAGACACGTTGGTGGAACAGAAATGTGTTTTATATAAGAGATAAAGCCAGTTATAGAGGATTCAGCACATACTGTAGAAGAAATGCGTGCGTTTGAAACAGAAGAGCGTTATTGCCCTCTGCCTGTGGGTACTGTAAGTGTTTACGTATGTATATATATATATATATATATATATTTTAGCTTCTAAATCTGACCTCAGAAGACTACAGAGGGTAGTCCGGACTGCTGAGCGAATCATCGGTTCAACTCTCCCATCTATTCAAGAACTGTACTTATCCAGAGTGAGCAAAAGGGCTGTTAAAATCACTCTGGACTCCTCACATCCAGCACACTCCCTCTTTGAACTGTTGCCATCTGGTCGACGCTACAGAGCACTGAGCACCAGAACGACCAGACACAGGAACAGTTTCTTCCCTCAGGCAATCCATCTTATGAACAGCTGATACACACTGAACACACTGAACACACTACACTTTATATTTATATACACATACACTTAATTTATCTAACACACATACTTAGTATACACTTACATTTTGCACATAATATACATGTACATACATAACTGCATTTTTGTAATATACCTGCCTACAATTGTAAATTTGTATATTGTCATTCCTTATCTACTTATTTGTATTTTTTGTATTTTTATATTCTTTTATTATGTGTTTTATGTTCTGTCGCTGTCATTCTGTTGTACTGCGGAGCTTCTGTCACGAAAACAAATTCCTCGTATGTGTAAACATACCTGGCAATAAAAGCTCATTCTGATTCTGATTCTGATATATGTGTGTGTGTGTGTGTGTGTGAACTGTTAGCTTTTTTACGTTGCATTTTTATGTTTTCTTCTCAAATCAATGTAAATAAACATCAGATTCCCATTGTGTTACCATTTATTATTATTGTTGTGTTTTGTGTATAGTGTCCTGCAGAGTAAAATAAAGGCATGAAATGAAAAGGAAAATTACTAAATATTACTGCACAATATTTACACCCAACTATATTGTATTCTTATCAGACTAAATATGCTATTCATTTTTTTTTACTATTGTTATAATTATTATTGTTACCGATTGTTCTCAAAAGATAGGTTCCTTTGATAAGCCACTGATTGTCTGCGTTAATGACACTGGCCCTTTAAGGAAAACACGTCACGCACACAACGGACCGGAAGCGACATGCGGAGCTGCAACCATCAACACATAAAACCATAAACCATCATAAAGCTGCTTCCGATTCCTGCACAGATGACTGGGATGACTCTGCTGCTCTAAAGCGCAGATCTCGGCACCATTTAAGGGCACGCCTCGGCTATTTAATACAAGATCATTTTAGTCCAAAGAGCGAGTCAGACAGCTGAAGATAGTAAGTACTTCAGTGATGCATACGGCCAGTATGTTTACTCAAACAGACAGCATGTTTAACATAGACAGCGTGCTTTGATCAGATTTGTTTGTCATCCAGGGTTAAAAGCAGACATAAACATTTTTGTTAAATAATAATAATTTCAATAATAATAATGATAATAATAATCGATGTCATACTGTTGTTGTTTGGAAATTTCTTTACATTTAGAAACAACATTCATTTTCTCTCTCTCTATAAAGTTTTGGTTATTGCATAGCTTTCAGCAAAAACTTAATGATAATAAATAACAAAAATACAGTTAATTAAACCTCACAGGAACATGAATGCTAATTAAGTTGTTACCAAACATTTATTGATAAAAGACAACGTTCAGAATATTTAAAATGATTTTAAAATGCAAGAAGATTTGCAAAGTTTTTTTTATTTTTTTTTAATTATTTTTTTTTTATTATTATTATTACGTTAAATGTACACTCACAGATTTTATTCTCCTCAAATATAAATATATACTAATAACACTAATAATAAGCAAATTTGGTTACAACTTCTTTAGCATTCATGTTCCTGTGAGGTTTTATGAATTCTAGTGTTGTTGTTTTTACTGTTATTTAAATTATAGCTGAAAGCTATGCAATCACCCCCCAACAACAAAATAATAAAAAAAAAATAGAGATGTTCTAGAAGCTTGTTTGAACTGCTATATTTTTTATGGTATTTTCAATTTAATATTTTCAAATAAAAAACATTTATTTTTATCAGTAGTAGTAGTATTACTCTTGTTTTTTTTATTATAAGACAGCTGGTAGTGACAACAAAGATATCTGTAAAACAAATCTAAATATTAAATTTAATATAATGAGTTGGCATATTTCTAAAAAACATGATTGCAAAAAAAAAAATATATATATATATATATATAAATAAATTATTTTGTGAAGTGTAAACCTACGATGGGCCTTGGTTTGATAATATATATATTTTTTTAGTTCTGATGTTTTTTTTCTAATCACAGGTCAATCATGAGTGCTAAAGCAGTGAGCTGCACAATAAAGTCACCCGTGGCGCTGCAGATTGGAGACGCTGTTTCTGATTCCTCTCGCCCTGGCGTCTATATAACAGACATCACCCTCGCCGAGCCCGTGAACGTGAGTATCTCTCGCATCCGTTCATAAAGGTCACAATTATTGATCGACCGGCATAGGTTTATTAATGCCCGATACACAGCTAATGCTGCTATATCTCCTGTGCTTGTGTCTAGATTCAGGAAATCTCTTTCAAGAACTACTACACGGCATATTTGACGGTCCGTTTGCAGCGGAGACAGGGCGGTTCTGCGAAGTGGGTTACTTGTTTGAGAAATTACTGCCTGATGAGCAACCCACACGCTGAGGCCGGGTCACATGACTATTTCTCCATCTACAGACATCAGGTTAGGAATGAGAAACAGACGGGAAACCTAAACATCGATCGCTTGGAAATGAGCAGCGTGAACATTCTGTGAAATATCTGCTTTTGTGCTCCACGTAAAAAAAGCCCCTTTGTGGCAGTTTAAACCTTCAAGGTTTTGGTTCTTTAACCACTACTTTGAATAGATTAGTGATGAACTGAAATTAATACTTTTATTTAAACAAAAAACTGATTTAGTTCTAATGTACTTAATAATAATTTTGTTAGAATTCAAATTTATTTGAAGAGTTGTACACTGTAAAAAAACAAATAATAAAAATACAACAACAAAAAGGTTTGGAGTAAGTTTTACAAGAAAATACTTCTTCAGTTTTTCTACTTAAGACTTCAACTTAGGTTTAATTCAATGTGCCACATGTATTTTAATTTGTGAAATTTACTAGCAATTTACTAGCAATAAATAATGTTTTCTCTTATCAGCTAAAAACTATAATAAAACAATAAGCCCCAAGAAGCTGTGGTTTACAGTGACTTTATAACAGCTAAGGGGCGTTGCTAAACCCCTTTAGCTGTTACAAAAATGCATGTTTTATTCAAAATAAAGGCCAGTAGATGGCGATGTCACATTGAAAAAAAACAAAACAAAAACACGTACTTGTAGTTTTCAAAAGTTTGCATGTACAGGCCCCCAAAACGCCATTGTCATGTAAATGAACCATGAAAACGCGTATAAAAGTTTTCAGTTTTCAGTGTGAAATGGTGTCGTGAAATGACCTCACCTTTACAGATTTTGAATTCTTCAAATTGTGCACGCATGACAGTTCACTTGTGCGACAGATACCTAATTCCTGCTTTTTAAAGCACGCAAAAGATGCAATCTTTGTAATCTTCTTAAATAATTTCCTCTGAGACAACACCGTCAATTATGCCCTCAGGATGTCATCAGTTTTTCAATTAAAAAGCCCTAACCGTTTTGTCCGCCATCGCAGCGTAATCATAGCAGCTCACAGAACATTTTGTTTGTCATCACGGTGATTTGGCCCATTTGTGGCTCTCCGGGGATCTGATGTCCCGCTCTTTGATCTGTGAGTTGCCTGTAATGACTGCTTTAATGTATTGAGATCAGGCTCCCTCGACGCTTTTTAGCTCCGTTTCAAAGACACAGGGATATTAGACGTGTGTCCCTGACTGAACTCTCAGATGATTGGACCGTGAGTTCTGCGCTGTATGGCCACCTTTAGTGGCATCGGATGAAATTTGCATTGAAAACCCCACCTGGGACGCCACACAGCTCTCACCCCATCTGCTGTAATCTGTATAAGCCAGTTTTTGATGTCAACGGACACTGCAATGATAAATAAGTCTTTATTAAGAAGAGGACAAATGTTGAAAACAAAGACCTTGCAGGTTTTTATAATTACAAGGACATTTCTATTCAAGCATATGGAGGTTTTTGGTGAATTTAAAGGATTAGGTCACCCAAAAATGTCTAATTCTGTCATCATTTACACCTAAACTTGATTTTCATCTTTATTGTGGAAGACAAAAGATGAACTTTTCATATAATGAACGTATTGCTGTCAAACAATGCGATTAATCGCATCCAAAATAAGTAATTGTTTACATAATATATATTTGTATACTGTGTATATTTATTGTATAAGATATTCTATGTGAGTGTATTTATATATACATAATAAATATACATAATACACTAATATTATGTAAACAAAATTTTATTTTGGATGTGATTAATCGTTTGACAGCACTAAATAAGACAATGGGACTGTAAAATTAAAAAATGACTATTTTGATATTTAGAATATATACAGATGAATAATGAAAATATATAGATTAATATTAAAGCTAAATAGAAATGTTGTTTAAAAAAAATCCTATTCTGTAAACTAAAATTATAGTGCAGAGTCGCAGACTGAATATGTTAAAATGAAAACTATATTAAAATATATAAATAAATACTAAACTAGTATATAAATACTTTAATAACACTGACACACTGATATAAATACATACAGAGCATAGTATATATAATATTAATTTTGTGTGTATTCATTAATTAGAATAAGATATTAGATGAAAATAAAAACTTAAAATGTCTTGGCACTTTACTGAAATAAAATAAGTTTAAGTTGCAATACAAAATGTTTTTAAATTAAGTTTAAATAATGAAATCAATTTATATATATATATATAATTTTTTTTTTTTTTTTTTTTTTTTTTTTTTAAATAAAATAAAATTACTAACTTAAAATATATAAAAAAATTCAACTAAACCAAAATATTAATAAATTGTTGTATATAAATAATACTTCAAGTTGAAGTCCAGAAATGTCTAAAACTAACTAATTGCAATTAGAAATGTATAAATCTATATGAAATATAAATATAATAGGAATTGAAGAGCATATAAAAATGATTGAATATTAAAACTAAAATGATTATGGAATTGAAAACAAAATTAAAAACTAAACAAAAATATTGAAAAATACTATATTATATTATATAATACTATATTGTACATAAATATCATATGATGTCATATAAAACTCAAACTACAAACTGAAAATGAAAACAAAAGTCTAAATATTAAAAAAGCAGTATATAAATAACCTTTCAATAACACTGATATAAATAAACATGAATATAAATAATAAAAAAAGTGTTCGGGTTTAGATTGACATTAGGGTAAGTAAATGATGCCAGGTTTTTATTTTTTAGTTTGAACTAGCACAGAGAGTTACAGTACATGCTCACAGTCACAGTGTGTGGCATCTGCATGGTTTCTCTGGAGATGGCCTTCAAAATCTCTTCAAATCTCAGAGAAAACAAGCAGATAACTCGGCAGTCTTGGCAGGCGCTGTGACTCCACTGCATCAGTAACTTCCCAGAGTGAAAAAGTGACACATTTTTGCAGCGTCACTGTTTTTGACACATTCATGTAGCTGTTCTTTGAGATCCTGTTGATCGGTGAAGGTCATGGCAGCCTCAGCCTAAACATTTTCAATCCACTTGGAAACATTGGCTGTTTGCTCAAAATAATGCTACTCTGGGAGCAAAATGCCTTTCTTTCTTTCTTAAATTGAATTTATTTACTTTTTTTTAAAGAAATTAATACTTCTTTTATAACAAAGGTCAGTTAAATTGAACAAAAGTCACAGTGAATACATTTATGATGTAACAAAAAAAAATGCATGCTGTTTTTTATATTTCTATGCATCAAAGAATCCTGAAACAGTCCCTCAAGAATCAAGCTGTCAGCTGAAGTAGAAGTTAGCTTTGATGTTGTTTAGCTCAAACGCTTCACAAACATCAACCCCAACACAGACGTCAAGTGTTTGGAGCCGTTCTGTTTTGCAGATTACTACAAGAAACTTGTGAAATCAGTCTCTTTTGTCAGGGTTTCATTCTGTCTAGTTAATTGAGGCTTGGAAACACACGTCCTTAGTGTCTCGGCTAAATTCTTAATCTAACCTCTTTTGTTTCTTTGATAGCTGCATGTAAGGCCCCAAATTCAACCAAATGTGTGTCACTTCTTGCTGAGGTCGTCTCTTCTCTGTATTTGGGTTTTCAGATGTTGACGGAGCCTGACAACGTGACCACAGTGAGACTCATCTTGCGACAGCCCTCCTCCGAATGGCTCAATTTCAGCATTGAGGAAATTAACATTTACCCGTGTGCAAAAGAGGTTTGCATGTACAACATATTGTCTTTTGTGCCACAACATAACAGGAACTGTGAATTTATGCCTGCAATTGGACTGTAGGTTAAACCAGATAGATTTTAGTTTGTTTTTGTTTTGTAATGTATTTTATTCTTTTATTTATTTAATGAGGTAGAATGTACATTAGTAATGCATACAGTCAATGCAAAATGTGACACATTTAGCCAGTGGTGGCTCATTTTCATCTGTAGTCTCAAATCAAACACTTCTGTTTGTTAGGAGTGTTTGTTTGTTTGTTTTCTTTTATTTTCTTTTTATTTTGTTTGCTTGGTTTTTGTTATTTGTAGTTTGCAGTAATATTTTATCAAAACCTACAAAGTTGATCAGTGGACATTATTTGTCTTTCCAGGGTTAAGAGATAGTCTTTTATGCTTTTGTGTATTTGCGTGTGTGTTTTTGTTTATTGTTTTTCTGAATTTCTGCAAAAAAAATGTTTGTTTGATTTGTTTTACTTCTTTTTTTTAAATTTTGTTTATATTTGTTTGGATGTTATGTTTGTCTTCAAGTTTTTTCTTCTGTTTTGTTTGTTTGTTTTTTTGTTTGTTGTTGTTTTGCTTTTCTATTAGTTTATTATTGTTATTATTTAATTTAGTTCTGCATTTTTTTTTTTTTGCTTTGTTTTGATTCGTTTAGTTTGAATACATAGCAAAACAAAATTAAATAGTGGATGTTATTTTTATTAACCTTTTCTTCTTTTATTTTTATGCTTTGCTTGTTTGCTTGATTGGTTGGTTTTGTTTTCGTGTTAGTTTTTTTGTTTGTTTGTTTTTGCACTTGTTGTTTTGCATTTTGTTTGCTTGTTTTTTTGCTTAGTTTAGTTTGAATCTGTATTTAACCAAAACCTACAGAGTTGATCAGTGGATGTTAGTTTTGTCTATTCAACACTCAAAGCTTATTTTGCTTTTCTGTGTTTGTTTGAAGTTCATTTTACGGACTTTTATTTTGTTCTGCAGTTTTTTTTGCCAATTCTTTGTTATTTATTTATTTATTTATTTATGTAGCATTTTGTTAGATCATTTTTTGTTTTTCAAGTTGTTTTAATCTGCATTTGACTAGAAGCTTGATGTGTTGTGTTTGTCTGAGAAGGACTCGGAGCGAGACGTTCCTGTCTGGATATCCACTCTCACACCTGTAGAGGAACCTCTTGATTTAAATGTGAGTAGTTTGTGTCTTACTGTGTAATTTTGGGTGTATAATGTGCAACAGTAATCATCTAATGAATATTGAAAAACTTGTTGTTTAACAGCATATACAATGCTCCCTTGGAAGACTGTTAATGCCATTTCATTTAGCAACACACAAGTGTCTCTGTAGTTTCTATGCATTTATGCAGCTGTGAGGTGTTAATTAACGCTGTGGCTTCAGAACAGTCTGAAAAGATAATTATGGAAATGTATGAAACCCACAGGTTGTCGTTTTTTTCAATCACTCAGCATTGTGGCCATGTCCCAGTCTCATTCAGCTGTCATTTGCATTAGAAATATAAGACGCTTGTTTGATGGTTTTAAAGTGTCTCTTAAGTTCATTGATGAATGCTCAACTTAATGTTTATTTAATCAGTTTCACCACCTGAAAAGCAGTGAAAGTAAATAAAATCCTATATTATATTATATATATGTGTGTGTGTGTGTGTGTGTGTGTGTGTGTGTGTGTGTGTGTGTGTGTGTGTGTGTGTGTAGAATTTTTTTTTTCAGCTTTTGGTTTGAATAGCTCTGCAACAGTAGAATATGGAAATAACCAGTGTTGGGGTTAACGCAATACAAGTAACAAGAGTTATGTATTCAGATTACTTTTTCCAAGTAACTAGTAAAGCGTTACTTTTATAATTTACAATGAAATATTGTAATGCTTTTCTTTTAAAAGAAAGTTTCCCCAACAATTGAAACAAAATTTCAATACGTCATTCAATCATGCATTTCAAGTTAATGTATTATTATTTACTGATAAATGGCCACCTAGCTTTGATTAAAAACCCTTATATCATCTAACAACAGTAACAAAATCATTTAGACCAATACTCAGAAACATTATATGCAGCAGGAAAATAAATAAATAATAATAATGAAAAAAACATTGATTCTTGCAATAATAATTCTCCTCTCTATGACAGTACTGCCACTTGCTGGTCATAAGTGCAATCTGCAACTTCACAAACAAAGATTCTTCCCATTTTATTGTTGGTTTATTTTGTTATGTTTTATTTTACACACACTCTGCTGGCTGGTTAAAAACGTCACTCACTTTCAGGGAGAGCAGAGATGATGATTTCTGACTGCGCTATACCTTTAATAAACATAGCCATGCTGCAGTTAATGTTTGCGTGTGTGTTTTGTGTTGCTTTGTCAGGGACTTCCTGATCCAGAGACGGTTTCCTCCAGCATTCAGCAGATGTGGGCACTCACTGAGATAATGCAGGCGAGCCAAACCGCAGCTTCCATCGGACGCTTCGACGTGAGTTGCACTTCTATCAGCCTATATCATTATCCTCCTTTTGTACTGAATAAACATGTTTATCTCATTTGCAGGTGGACGGCTCGTATGATGTCAAATTGCTATCGTACACATGACGGGAAAGCTGAAAATTTAACCATATTTCAAGATCATCGACTGTATTCAGTTTATAATTACATTTCTTAAAGTAGTGACTTAAAATGTACTATTTGGATTACTGTTTACACACTAATACAGTGTGTTTTATTGATGTTTTATTTCATATTATTTATATCTATCTATCTATCTATCTATCTATCTATAGGCGTACTATGCTTTTTTGAGCCGTCCAGCACAGTATTATTACTCGCAAGCAATTTAAAATTCATTGGTCAAAAGTTATGGAGAGCCTGTATCTTATCAGTTAATATTTAAATTAGTCAGATTGCTTTATGCACTTGTTACTTGAAATAAAATTATCTTCCATGAAAGCAAATGTTTCTCATTTTTCATTCTGAAGATTTATTGTCATATTTTCAGACCGTTATTACCCTGCTAAAAAAAACAGCATATAGGTATGTTTTGATGCTGGGATGAAGGTCCTTTGCCAGCACATGACCAGCATAAACCAGCAAAAGGACCACCATAAACAAGCAAAAGACCAGCATAAACCAGCGAAGAACCAGAATAAACCAGCAAAAGGACCACCATAAACCAGCAAAAGGACCACCATAAACCAGCAAAAGACCAGCAAAAGGACCAGCATAAACCAACAAAGTACCAGCATAAACCAGAACATGACCAGCATAAACCAGCAAAAGGACTACCATAAACCAGCAAAAGACCAGCATAAACCAGCAAAAGGACCAGCATAAATTAGAACATGACCAGTATAAACCAACAAAGTACCAGCATAAGCCAGAACATGACCAGCATAAACCAGCAAAAGGACCAGCATAAACCAGAACATGAACTAGCAAAAAGGACCATCATAAACCAGCAAAGGACCAGCATAAACCAGCAAAGGACCAGCATAAACCAGCAAAAGGACCAGCATAAACCAGCAAAAGGACCAGCATAAACCAGAACATGACCAGCATGAACCAGCACATGAGCATATGAACCAGCAAAAGGACCAGCATAAACCAGCAAAAGGACCAGCATAAACCAGCAAAAGACCAGCATAAACCAGCAAAAGACCAGCATAAACCAGCAAAAGGACCAGCATAAATCAGCAAAAGGACCAGCATAAACCAGCAAAGGACCAGCAAAAGACCAGCATAAATCAGCAAAAGGACCAGCATAAATCAGCAAAAGGACCAGCACATGACCAGCATAAACTAGCAAAGGACCAGAATAAACTAACAAAAGGACCAGCATAAAAGGACCAGCATAAACCAGCAAAAGGACCAGCATAAACCATCAAAAGGACCACCATAAACCATCAAAAGGACCACCATAAACCAGCAAAAGGACCACCATAAACCAGCAAATCCCAGCGTCAAAACATACCTAACCATGCTGTTTGTTTTCAACAGAGAAGATAGGACTCTTTTTGTACTTCAAGAAAAAAAAGGTGTGTGTGTGTATAATATATATATATATATATATATATACATGCATACACACACACACACACCACATAACTAAATCTAAATATTAAGATAAAAAAAAGCTAATCGCTCTTGCCGGACTTCACTATCTTTTGACGTCTATTTTCAAATGTTAATGAAATGCGCCTTACTTTGTGTTAATTAAAACTCAGCGGACATGTTCATGGTTGCCAGGCAGTAATCAAGAGCAGCGCTGCTTCCTAATGCTAATCATTGGAAATCAATGGTCGGCGTCCAAGAGGAGCCTCCATCTGTCTCTGCTGGCATCTCAGAGACCATCGTCTATGCAACATTAGCCTGCAAATGGAGCTCCTCGACGCCATCCCCACAATGTAGGACAAAAAGATCTTCCTTGTGCAGAAACCGATGGCTAATATTTGTAAGTTAGCTATTTTAAGCGAATCCATGTCATTATGTGTCACTTTGAGTCATTTGCACTCATCTGCAAGCCATAAACGTTAAACTAGCCTACGTTAAGACGTAATGTTTTAAGAGGGCGCCAAATTTTATATAAATTCAATGTGTCATCATTATTCTAACTTTTTCACAACACTTTAAACTAAGTTAGGCTACTTACTAAGATTTACACAGATCATTTGCTTGTGTCTCCAATAGATGGCAGCAGATAAACATAAACAACCGCCTACACTGTTTGGTAAATCAACAAATTGTCGCCTGCTAGAGACAACATTGATTTGAATTATTTCCACATAAAATAGTCAATACGTATTACTCTCAGATTCATTACTTTAGCACCCACATTTAATCCATTTTGATGACAGACCATCAGTCAAAAATTTGGATCGGATACTGAATCCAATAAAAATGTATACAACCATAAACCGTTAGATAAATGTTATTATTATTATTTATTTTCTTTTAAAGGGTACTTCACTCAAAATGAGAAGTTAATGAAAATGTACTCACCCTCAGGCCATTCAAGATGTAGATTAGTTTGTTTCTTCATCAGATCTGGAGAAATGTAGCATTACATCACTCGCTCACAAATGGATGCTCTGCAGTGAATGGGTGCCGTCAGAATGAGAGTATAAACAGCTGATAAAAAAAAAAATCACAATAATCCACACCAACAAGTAACATCTTGAAAAGTAAAAAGCTTAAAACCATTGCCTCTGACTAAAATATGAGTTCTAGTCCATAATATTGCTTTCTCCAGTATAAAAGTCGTTTCATCTGATGGTTTAAAGTTGAAGCACCTTAATAATGGATTTGGTTCTTTCTCAAAATCTGTTACTCGTCTGCATCTTGGATGACCTGAGGGGGAATACATTTGAGCCCATTTTCATTTTAGGGTGAATTATTCCTTTAGGATAATGCTAAACATTTAAATTAAGTGTCCAAATTGTAACTACATTTTTATATATTTTTCTTGTGTTGTAGATCTCATGATGTCAGTGTGGCTTGTCTAGTTATTTTATAGTGTCTCCAATAGATGGCAGTAGCTAAACACGCTGAGAGCAAAGAAATACAGGCAGAACTAAAATGGCCTTCATTGATAGACTGGTATACAACTAAACACCACCTGTTAGTTTAGCGGTAATGAATGGATTTTAGTTCACGCAAAATCTCAGGCAAGACCCATTTCTCGCCACATTAGGTTAAAGAACGTTCTGTGTTCAATACAATTGAAGCTCTATACAAGTTAAGCTTTATCAATAGCATTTTGGCATAATGTCAATTACCACACCATTATTTTGACTGCTTTATACTGAAAATGGAAGTCTGTGGGATAATTGTTCAAGCCATAAAAAGGCTATGGTCAATATGTTTGTTTTTCACAAACTGGTGGATGTCCTTTTTTATTTTATTTCATTTTTTTGCTGCTGATACAGCTTCTATTGAACCTGAAGCCTGCTGAACCAAGATATTCCTTTAATATCTTCATTACCACATAATACTTAACATTTAACTTATTGTAGCATGGACATTTTCTTCAGGCAGTGGATGCGATTTTTTCCGTTTGCAAATCTCAAAACAGACTAGGGAAGTTGCAAACGCACTTAGCTCCAATTTAAGTCTTTGAGTTCAAGCAGATGTGTGAAATGGACTTTTACAAGATTTAAGCCCACAAAGGGAGAACGAACTTCACAAACCATCTGTCTTCATTCTGTTGAATTGCTGATGTGCTAAATTTGCAGATGGAAATGAACCTCAACCAATTTGCATCTTAAATCTTTAAATGTTCTTTGGAAGAACTGTGTTCCTCTTCATGGTCCAAAAATGGCAACACAACTCCATAAAAGTGGCCTTTGTTGTGAATCTGTTTTATATTTTCAGTCTTTAAAAGCAAATATGATAACCTTCTGTGAGCAATCCGCAAAACTGGACTTATATATTGGAATATGTCAAATATTTTTGTATGCTTTCCCCCTGGATTTCCATCAAAACAGACAAAGAAATGGTACAGTTTCATCACATCATGTCTTTCCTGCGGCTAATGCTCTGAGGTTTGAATTAACATGTATAGTGGCACTGTAGAAGTCATTTGAATAGGAATTGATAGGGTGTCCTTTACAATAGGTCTTAATTGGCATTTTATCCATTTCAGAGGTTGGCCAGAGGACAAGTATCCGTCACTGAGAAGCAGAACATCATCCTGAATGGGATTTTAATTGAAACCGAATTATTGAGAGACTTGTTCTCGACTGACAGAGACGATTTGTCTGGACTCTGCCGACAACCGGTATTTGAATTCAATATTGACATGACTTGTGCGATTACGCTTCTCAGGGCGACAGATTAACTGTGAAGAAACAATTAGTTACTGCATTAAACAGAAACTTCTGCTGAAAATGAAGCAATTATCTTCCTTGGCGAACTCATCAGGTCCCTTTATTAAGTGGAAAAGTGTGAGGCCTTTGACCAGTATTTAGTTCACACTTGGTTTGTTCTCAAACAAAAACCCAGACCGTTGTTGTTGTTTGAATTTAAACACCAAGAGAAATGCCTTGAAAAAGCAGTAGCATGCAAAATGTTCACCAGTGGTTGATGTCTGTTACGCGTAATGGACCCAAGCATGTGCCTCAAGCATAATGACAGTTATGCCCTACAAAGGCAAAAGACCTTAACTCGCTTGAGTGTGAAACTGAGAAAAATGACTTTTACATTTTATACTTGTCCAGCCAAATTAATTATATGTAGGAGACCGGAAATTTAACAATTAGATGGTTTAGTAGTGAAAATTATCTACATTAAAAATTTGTGAACCCAAACTTGATTTTTACTCCTATTTTGAAGTTAATGTACTCTGCCTTTGCATTGTCTGCAAAACGTGAGAAGTCACACCAAGGCAAAAGGCAGTAACTTCCACATTATCAATATTTGGTTGCTGATCACTATTTACAAAATCATTATAGTAACACCTGTATAAAATTTAGTGATCATGGGCTGTCTCATATAGGCTATTGCATATAGTAATGTGGCTGTATGGCTGTATTTGATCGTAACAAGCAGACTAAAAGTTAAACATGAGTGGATATTATATCAATTTATTTGCTATGCTTAGTAATGTAAAAGAATGCTAGATAGCATAGTTGCTTGTATATTGACATAAAATAGCCTAACCTGAAAAAATGACTTGTGGATTGATGTGAACGCCAGCAAGCAGGAATAATGGTCAGAATGGTTGTGGATTAAACCTCTCCGATGACATTCATCACCATGGATTGATTTTATCGGGTTATAAGAAAAAGTATGATATAGATTTAATTGCGAACCGTCATAGGCTACTGATTGATTGACCATTGCTAGCTATGGCATTCGAGTCTACACCCGTCCAACTAGAAGTGACAGAATGGTGAATAATCGGCATTACAAAAAAGAAAAATAATCTTTAAAGGTTATTCACGATTACATATTGCTGCCAAGGTATCTAGTCTTTACAGTGCTTTGTTATATGAAGCTGTTTGGTAGATCGCAATCTGTCTTATTCGTTTGTCTACACCGTAATTAAAATGCGGCAGATTTAAAGGACAGTAAAACAAAGGCAGAACACCGTATAACTCCAAACCAGCACTGTAACTTCAAATTGACGCATGGTTAAACAAAGTCAGAATGCCGTAACTCAATTTGAGCGTTCCAAACAAATTGAAAGAAGGGTAACTGGTGTTACAGTATTTGGTACTCTGCCTTGGTTTCTCCAGGACGTTTCGAAATTATGGTTTATTATTTTCTTGGAAAAACAACGGAATTGACTAAAGATACATATACACATGATAAAGGATGTCTTGAATGTCCCAAAAATAGAAGTTACGGCCTTTTGCCTTTATGTGGCAGAGTTGTTGTGGTTAAAGCAAGTATAACAACAACAATCACTCAACCAATATTGTGAGTCTGGGGCCGAACTATCTGTTTGCTCAACCAATGGCTGATGGGTGGAGTGTTTGGCAAGTTATTCCCCAACAGCGGGCATTTTAACAGCAGAAAACTGACATTCCAACACGGAACACACATTTGAAAGTAGAATGACTGGCTATAGCATTATTTTTTGGAGAAACAACTTAAACCTAAATATCTGCAAACATATTATGGTATTTTATGTTATGCTTTAGCTCAGGGATGTCTAACCCTGCTCCTGGAGAGCTACCATCCTGCAGACTTCAGTAACAACCCTGCTCCAACACACCTGTCTGTAATTATCAAGTATCCCTGAACACCTTGATTAGCTGCTTCAGGTGTGTTTGATTGGGGTTGGAGCTGAAATCTGCAGGACAGCAGCTCTCCAGGAGCAGGGTTGGAGACCCCTGCTTTAGATTATTCAAATTATTAAATATAATTAATGGTGTAAAGTCACGCAGAGCAAAACCACGTCCAGATATCTGCGTAAGTGATATTCAGCGAGTCTCGTTTTTTTGTGGAACTATTAGAAACTGGGATACAACAACCTTTTTTGATGTTTCCACAACATAAATAGCAGCTGTCTTTGTCAGATTTTGCAATGACCATAACTCCCAATATATATTCTAGTGGTTAGCAATAGTTACCAAGCACTAGATAAAGGTTGTTAGTCCTTCCAATAGTATCTTTACAAATGTTACACTACAACCAGTTTGCACTGGTTAAAACTAGTATTTAATCAGAATTTGTATGACCTAGGTTGTGTGCTTTAAGCCATCTCTGCTAACGCTTCCATCAATTCCCATTTACTATGGCATAATGGGGAAAGCTTATGAGATATAAGTGCTCTTTGCTTAATTCATTCTGCTATTTAAATGGCACATCATCACACCCGCCCCTTTATTACTTTAAAGCAAATTACAGTGATAAACTTTGCCATGAAGAGATGCATCAGAGACATCAACAAGCAAAAGCCACATTAATCAGGCCTATAAGCATCCCTCATCTGCATTTTGCTGTCATCAACTTTTGATTGTCATTGCAAATGGTAGAAAGAAAAAAGCAGTGATTGCCAGTCGTCACTGCAATACCAGTTCTGCACTGGGTATATGTAATGAACATGAATTATTATTGTAAATTAATTCTGTTTAGGCTGCTTGTAGCTGCAAAGCAACACATTAAGCAACTTAAGCAATGCAATGCAAATCTAAATTATATAACAATTACAGTTATAGTGTGTTTGTGTGTGTGTGCAGAGAGAGAGAGAGAGACCTGGTTATTATAATAATTACATTATTATAACTATAGTAAGTAACAATCTAAGTTATTTTTTCTGACTACTTTTTGGATTACGTTTAGATAACTTGTTTTAAATTTACCATTAAACATACCATACTGATATATCTAAAAAAAGGAAAAGAGCAAGAA
This sequence comes from Carassius carassius, assembly GCF_963082965.1. Lineage (NCBI taxonomy): Eukaryota > Metazoa > Chordata > Actinopteri > Cypriniformes > Cyprinidae > Carassius > Carassius carassius. The sequence goes on from NC_081770.1 coordinate 28,931,336, forward strand.
AATCTATTCAGTTTCCCAAAGTGCCTATATGAAAATGCATTACTGGTGAAATTCAGAGTAAAAATCTTAGGGGGTGGTTATGTATGTCTCTGCTCTCCCTATATCTTTATTGTTCATATCTTTCCCCGACTGAAATAGATTTGACATTTGGCAGTGTGCTGTGCAATACTAAATATGCATTCATTCCAACTTATTTTACATCGTCTTTATCCTCTTTATCTTTTCCTCTTCTCCCACTCATGCTCTTTGTATTTTCACCTCCATTTTCTCTGGATTATGTGGTAATTGATATGGTAATTGTGTTCATGCATTGTGCAGTGAAATGTGTCTAACCAGCATAGCTGCACATGCTGGATTTCTAGATGCAATGATTGTAGACAGTGGGAGGACGTCAATCGAATGGACTAGAATCATGTCAATCAAGTGAACTTCAATCATTTTGTTTTCCGGTGTCGGTCATTCTGGGGTTGCCATGTGTCAATCAAAATTGACCCTATTTACTTTCCTAATACTATTTTCTTGGTCTAATTGGAAATTATTTATTGGTGCATGCCATTGCATAATAAAAAAATGCTTGTCTTTTTAAGTTTAACAAAATATTACTCTGAAAATAACTGTTTGTGTAGTTTTCAACCCTGTTGCTAATGTTTCCCCCTTTTTAAAATAATATTCTGATTCATAAATCCAAAACACTCCGAGGTAAGAACACTAGCATCCTATCAGAAAGTGAACTCTTCAAGAACAAGCAGATGTGTTAATTATTTAACACTTTACCTTGTTTTGTGTCAAACTTAAAATGTCAACCCTGTTATCGTGATTTTGTATTGTAAACATTTAAAAATAAACTAGGGAAAGATGAGCCTTAAATTCTCTTTCTAATTAGCATTTAAAGTTTGATAACTTTAACGACAGCGCTTGTAATATCAAATGAAACAATTGAACTGTCGACTCTGTTACCTTACTAGAGACATACTGTGAATATATCCAAACATTACAACCTATTAATTTGGTTTAAGATGGTGCAGTAGAATTTATTACCATCTATGCAAATTATTTATCTAAAAAATATGAAAGTAACATATTTCTAATCTTTTTTTGTTTTAAATTATTAAATCTGACGTTAGCATGTTGCCACATTAACAACACATTTTGCACAGTATTATACAATAAAAAAAAAAAAAGTTTGGACACACCTTCTCATTCAAAGAGTTTTCTTTATTTTCATGACTATGACAATTGTAGAGTCACACTGAAGGCATCAAAGGCTATTTGACCAAGAAGGAGAGTGATGGGGTGCTGCGCCAGATGACCTGGCCTCCACAGTCACCGGACCTGAACCCAATCGAGATGGTTTAGGGGTGAGCTGGACCGCAGACAGAAGGCAAAAGGGCCAACAAGTGCTAAGCATCTCTCGGGGAACTCCTTCAAGACTGTTGGAAGACCATTTCAGGTGACTACCTCTTGAAGCTCATCAAGAGAATGCCAAGAGTGTGCAAAGCAGTAATCAAAGCAAAAGGTGGCTACTTTGAAGAACCTACAATATGACATATTTTCAGCTGTTTCACACTTTTTTGTTATGTATATAATTCCATATATAATTCCACATGTGGTAATTCATAGTTTTAATGCCTTCAGTGTGAATCTACAATTTTCATAGTCATGAAAATAAAGAAAACTCTTTGAATGAAAAGGTGTGTACAAACTTTTGGTCTGTACTTTATTTCACTAATTCCATTCAAAAAGTGAAACTCACAGACTGATATATTTCAAATCTTTATTTCTTTTTATTTTGATGATTGTAACTGACAACTAAGGAAAATCCCAAATTCAATATTCACTCACAATGTGAATATTACTAAAGACCAATACAATACAATACCATACAACTAAAAAGTATGAAAATGAAAAGTATGAGCATGTACAGCACTCAATACTTAGTTGGGGCTCCTTTTGCATGAATTACTGCTTCAATGCGGCGTGGCATGGAGTCGATCAGTCTGTGGCACTGCTCAGGTGTTATGAGAGCCCAGGTTGCTCTGATAGTGGCCTTCAGCTCTTCTGCATTCTTGGGTCTGGCATATCGCATCTTCCTCTTCACAATACCCCAATACAATACAATATTTTCTATGAGGTTAAGGTCAGGCGAGTTTGCTGACCAATTAAGAACAGTGATACCGTGGTCCTTAAACCAGGTACTGGTAGCTTTGGCACTGTGTGCAGGTGCCAAGTCCTGTTGGAAAATGAAATCTGCATCTCCATAAAGTTGGTCAGCAGCAGGAAGCATGAAGTGCTCTAAAACTTCCCGGTATATGGCTGCATTGATCTTGGACCCCAGAAAACAGGAAACATAGTCCTATTTAGATTTGACTTATCAGTCATATATGGTACTGAATGAAAAATAAACGTTTACAAATGACTTATCCTCTATCTGCAAGGAACATAAACCCACAACCCCACCCCGTCACTGTGGAAATGCACAATTCTGGGATTGCTTTTTCCGTGAAGCAATGGACCTAAATATGATGCTTCTAAAATTAGGTCTCTTTGAGGGCAAACTTTCGTAATAGCCTTCGCATAAGGATCACACATATGATGCCTTAAAATGCCATCTATACGTAGGCTAGTCATTAGATTGTATTGCCTATATCTCAATAAAATCACACAAGGGTTTATATAGCACTAATGGTGTTTATAATGTGTGTTGATTGGCTATCAGATGTCATGAAGACGGCGTGGGTCTGATAACATAGAAATGAGCTGATTATTCACTCTCAAGTGAACACATGCTACTTTCATTTAACACACAAGAATATATATATATATATATATATATATATATATATATATATACACACACACACACACACAGTATATAATCATATTGGATGTCACACACATGGATCATGCAGCATGGGTTTCCATATCATTTATCTTCAGTAAGCAATCTGTAGTTGCAGCAAAGATAATAACTGAAGTAAGTGAAGGAAATGCCTGTGGGAGTCACAGATGGGAGTGTGTGGATTGTGTGTGTAAAACACATACAGGCCAGCACAGGCTTGGATTTGCACCATAGATTACATGGTGATTCTAAATGTATAATATATAATCAATAATCAATCACTCATTCATTCATTCATTTAGTTCCTTCATATTCATGATGTGCTGACAACCATAATTAAAACTTTTTTTTTTGTTAACCAAAATTTGAATTCAAATGTAAAATAATATATATATATATATATTAAAGGCACAATATGTAAGAGTTTTTTTATAAAAATTCCAAAAATCTAGACAAGAATGGTGTTATATATCTTGCTGACTTGTATACTGTATCCCAAATGTTTTGAAGAATATTTAAATCCAGAGAAATAAGCAATTTTAACTAGTGATACAGACTGTGTCCATAGTGTCATTGTGTTGCGTGCCAATGATGTCAAATTTCTGCCATAATAAAAGCTCCACTGCTTTCGAGCCGTGTGTCGCGCTCGTTCAGCAGCCTCGTTTTGCTTCTACAGCTTTCAGGCACATCCTGCTTCATCGTGCCATGTTAATAAAATCATAAGCTAATCTTTAAACAGGTCTGCTAAAATTAACAAATTTGACCCTTTTCAACCAAAAAAAAAAAAAAAACAACCTAAGCAAGATGCTCAGGTTAGTTTTTTGCTTGGTTCCAGTGAATAGATTAAATGATTCCATGTTTGTCTCCCAGAACCTGTCTAGATTTATTATAATTTTTCATTATGAACAAGACTGATGTCATCCAGCACTTGCTCAGATTCATTCACAGAAGTGCTCCAGACATAATCATAACTCTCAGAAAGAGCAGTCGCACAAAAAAATAAATAATAGGGCTGCAACTAACGATTATTTTGATAATCGATTAATCTGTCGATTATTTTTACGATTAATCGATTAATCGGTTTATGTACTTATATTTTAGTTTTTCCCATTTTTTCCCCAAGTAAATTATTAATAAATGGTCTTTATCCTTCAGCATAGATTTTTAAGAGATTTTAACCATTTTGCACTGTCATATCCTAATCAAAAATATACCTGGAGTTGTTTTATTGTGTTAGTAATCCTTTGTCGAACTATTCTGCAATCAGAACACTGACCCATACTCTAGCAAATTTCACAAGGAGATTTAAAATAATGTTTTCACCATGGCAGACCTTAGAGCTCCTAAAGTAGTTTAACATCCCGAACGAAGCTTATTAAGGAATCTTTCAGAACATATTTTCACGAAGAATAAGGATAAAACAGAATAAAATTGCAGTGCATTGTATTTTATTATTTACTGGGAAACAGCTTTATAGCTTATGCTGTGAAATTGTAAACAATCCTTCGAATAAAGTGCCAGTGGCATGAAACCTGAATGGAACTCACAATTTAAAGTAAAATCCATCAGAAGGTTGTCCAGAAAAAAAAATTGGACACCTGCTGTGTGAAAAAGAGCAGTGAATACTTAGAAAAAAAGTGCATTTCAAATATCTTTAAACATTTACCTCTCTCATTCAGTCATAATTAGGCTGCACGACTGAATTTTGAACTGGTAAACGACAAACTGATCACAGAACATGTTTGTAAAGCTTTAAATGTTAACTGTTAAAAAGCAATGTTATCAGCTTTTACGACTAAACATGTGCAAACAACATTGTACTGGAGAATCTGCACAAATAAAAATCTTAGGGGCCGTTCACATATCGTGCCTAAAAACGCGTGGAAAACGCTAGGCGCGCTGCTTTCTCCTTCTTTCCAAAGCGCTCGGGCAGAAGCGCTAAGCAACCATGACGTGCTCTCTCCTTGAAGACGCGGAAATTTCAGCAAAGGATAAATGGATTTGCAGCTCAAAAAATCGCTTGCAGTAGCTCTGCTACTAAATTTATTTCAAAATGGAAATCCATATACAACTATGATCAGCTGTTCCTTTCATCTTGACTGAGCTTTTAACGTTGTTACGGGAAAGGATGAAGCTGATTGGTTAGTTCTTGTCACATGACCCGCGGTGCGCTTGCAGCATTCTGAAAAGTTGAAATGTTTTTAACTCGATGCGGTGCGGTGTTGGAAATAACGAACTAGAGCGCGCAAAAGACGCGATATGTGAACGTCCCCTTAAACAGTTCAGTAGTGCAGAGTTTACAGGTTACTCTTCTTTTTTGAAGGCTCAAAGTAAAGTACTCCCAGTCTCCCACATCCCGCTAAATGCTGCAGAGACGCTGTTCGGGAAGCACGTGACATAAAACGAGGCCAGCTATTGGCTATTTGCTACTTCTCCTGCTGTACTGGCTGAGTAAAACCTCCGGTGGCTCATTACTGCCACACTTTGGTCACCGCAGATTTGAAATATGCACGAAATGAGCCGCTTACGGCAAATAAAAGTTATTTAGCAACGAATCGATGACTAAATTAGTTGACAACTATTTTAATAATCGATTTTTATCGATTAAATCGATTCGTTGTTTCAGCTCTAATAAATAATAATCATTTTGCGTCTCTTATGATTCAGTACCAAGCTTCAGCATAATGTGTGTGCCGGCAGGTATTTCTATGATGTCAAAATGAAGACCAATTACGGTGATTCAGCATTCATGTTGATGCAAAAAAAGAAGGTAACCTCTCTACCAAATTCATAGAAAAACAAACAAACGGCATTAATAGCATATGGTAGCAAATTTTACATTCTAGGTCATGTGAGGCTATACACAGTACACAGAAAACTACTAACTCAAATCATCAGTTCCCAGTTTGTATGCTGAATGTATGGATAAGTGTTTTCCTTAACAACAACAAAAGACTGTTGAATGTTTATGGATGCAAATTCAGCTGATTTGTTCTTTTTTTGTTGATCATTTATCTTGTCCATTTCTGCTGTGAAAATCATTAGACAAAGAGCCTTCACTGTCAGTTCTGGCATGTAAACAAATAGACTCATTTAATTCTGATTAAAATTGAAAAAAAAAATCAAGAACTGCAACTCAGCGCTATGGTGTAGATTAGCTTTTTCAATTATGTTTGTTTTATGAATCATCAATAACCTACACTTTAAGGTTGCTATATAGTAGAATGTTGGTATTGTTTGATGAATGTTTGATGAAATCCAGGTTTGGTCATTCTTTCTCAATATGCTAATCAGCTTAGCATTAGCATATAATTATATCGCCTTTGACTGTTTTTGGTCAGAAAAAAATGTTGCTGTTGCAGCATCTACCGAAGTCTGCTAAAGCTAACTAGCTAGAGTTTGACCACCTGATTACTCCTGTACAAACCCTCTGCTAAAGTAAGTGCTGCTAAAGTTTTTGCTGGATATATTGTAACTGTACCACAACCCATCTGGTGCATTTTTGACAACAGTCCAACTGCACCATCAACTTCATAATGAGAGTCCACCTGTCGCTTTGGCTCAGTTTTAGACCAGTAGCATCTGGTACAGTTTAATATGACAGTGACAATATTTTTTTTTATCAATGTTGTCATCCTATGCACATTCAAATTTGTGTTACTTCATTGTCCAATCAAATATTCTCAAGAATGAGAAAGTCAGGCCCCACTAAAACCTAAAGAATATATACCAACTGAAAGTGCTAAAATTGACCAATCAGAATTGACCACTCAATGTTACAACTGACCAATCAGAACTAAGTGTACCAGAGAGTAGTGTAACAGTTCCATAGAACTGTTCGAGAGCTCAATGCTACAACTGACCAATCAGAATCAGGAATCAATGCTACAAATGACCAATCAGTCCAAATTGAGTATTCTAGTGAACCATGTAACAATTCCATAAAACTGATCAAATAAACAAAATAAAAAATTCTGACCACTCAATGCTAGAATTGACCGATCAGAATCAAGTGTTCCAGAGAGCAGCATAACAGTTCAATAGAACTGATGAAATAAAATAAAAAATGTTTGAGCTCAATGCTACAACTGACAAATCATAATCAAGAATCAGCACTACAGTTGACCAATCATTATGAATGTTACAATTGACTAATCAGAATAAGTGATACAAGCAACCAATCAGAATCCAGTATTCCAGAACACCAAGTTCCAATTCCATAAAAAAAAAAACCTTACCACTCAGTGCTAAAACTGACCAATCAGAATCAATGCTACAGTCAACCAATCAGGATAGAGTATTTGAGAAAGCTGTGTAACAATTCCATAGAACTGATTTAATTAAATAATAATGATAAAAAAAAATCTGAATGTGCAATGTTACAACTGACTAATCAGAAAGAAGAATCAATACTACAATTGACCAGAATCAAGTATTCCGAAGAATGTGTAACAATTCTATAAAAATGTTCAAATATATTAAAAAAGTAAATCTGAACGCTCAATGCTACAACTGACCAATCAGAATAATAAAAAAATCTATATTTCTTAAAACTTTCTTAAAGCTTTTGTTTAAACTTCAACTCTATAAAAATGTTCACTTAAATTCAAAAGGACAGAGAATGCTTAAAATATTCAAACATAAGTGAACCCTTCTTAAATCATTGACAAACCACTCACTTACCACTCACTCCCATTAAATTCAAGAAGCTAAAACAGTAGTAGTTCTTCAAACAACTAGATGCTTTATTTGCTCTGATTGAGCATAATTATTTTGTCTTGATTTAGGATTTGTAGTTAAAATGCTGAAGCAGATAGATCCGTCTCAGTGCTTCGTAGAAAATCAATAATTTCTGTCCGACTGATGAGCTTCTTGGGGACCCCAGAGAATTAAAAATTAGTTGCAAATGAAGACAAAGCTCTGTCTCAATGAGTTCGTTTTCCGGGGTGAAATTCGTCAATAGCAATTTCAGTTTAACTTTTCTTTCCCTTTCGGCATTCTTTGACCTTGTACGCTCAACTTTTCCTTTAGCAATTTTATGAATTGGGTCTGTCATAATCTAATGTAATGAATGACCTGTAATGATGAATGGAAATGGGTTCAAAGAGCTTCTCTTCATTTGCTGTTTCAAACATCTTAACTCAATATTGAAGTCAAGAAAAACGTCCCTCAACTTTTGTAAGTTAAGTTTTGTAACTTTTGTCATAACCTGTAAATGGATACAAAACAAACGTGTGCTTGGCCTAAGGCACAGGTGTGGTTAGAGCAGGAGTCATTGGTCGGTGTTGTAGGTGTTCGACCTATCCATTTTCTTCCTTCCTTGATATAACTCAAGTACTAAGTATAAAATGATCAGCATCATAATCATCAAGTGTCCAAATGTAGCATGATAACGACACTTGAAACGCACATCCCTGCAGACACCGGCGAAAGGGTCAACCTGCGGGTCATAGCAGGTGCGCCAGGCTCCGTTCCTAATGCGGCTGTCGGGACGTTATGATGGATAGCGGAAGGGACGTGTCATTACCCATCAGGCTTGGAGAGATTTCCGCATCTACGAGTGTCGGCTCAATTGGGAGGAAGTAATGCAAATTGATCACGCTTCATTGGTCCTCTAATTGACGTTGGGCTTTGGTGACTGTTTTAATGGGACAAACACATGAGGCTTGTCTTCGGTAAAAAACGCAATGCTCAGAGGACTGATAAAGACACTTTTCTACATTTCTAGATGCAAACAACATTACTCCCATCATCATTTTATGCTTTATAGTTTACTCAGTTTCTTTTCTTTTTTTTTCTAGGTCTTCTAATGGATGAATACGATGTTCAATCTTTAGATTGATGACAAGATTTGAATGATTTATCAGAGACCGACAGATATACTTCTACTTGTCTTGGCTCATCCAAGCTTTACAATGGCAGTGAATAGGGTTAGGAAGTCCTATACACCTAGGATGATTCAAGGGTGAGTAAATCATGGGGTAATTTTAATTTTGGGATGAACTGGCCTTTTAACTCATGATAAAGTATAGAACCTTTATGTACAGACGAAAAAGAGGTTCACATTTTGTGCCTCAACTAAAAGTGACTGACTTCTAGATATAGTTTAATTTTCTGCTAAAAGACACTCAACAGTCCCTCGACCGTCACATTACTAGAAAAGCATTATGTTTAGCTTGATGGACTGTAAATGGAATATAAATGACAAAGAGTCTGTAACAGTGATGTTTCATTGATTTCAAACCAGTGAAGTGCGTCCGCTAACTATTCTCTCTCTCTGGCCTGTCTATTAGCTCCCAGAATTGAATTTTGTTCATAACTTTAGTTTACGATCTGCAGTAGCAAGTCAGCAGAAATCAGTTTTACTATAATGTCTGTAAACATCTACACGCAGCTGGAAATTACACATCATAATCACTGGAGGAAGTCAAAATAAATTGGTGTTTGAAATATAAAATCTGTTATCCTCATTCATGCATTAAGATGATTCACACCACCTTCTGGTATCATAAAAATGTCAGTGAAACACAAAAATGAAGCATTGCTTTCCAATCAATCACACATCTTTGGTTTCTTGTTTGTGTGTAATGGACAGAGGTGGATAATTATAATTTGCCTCGCTGGAAAGGATTCTTCAACACAATTATGTGTAAAAAGCCAATAGTGGCTGTCTGCAGTTGGATCATGGATGAGGACTCGACAGGCAAATCTGCTTTGATGAGTTTAATGCTAAACTTCTCCTCCTGCAAAGGATTGTGGGAATACTACTGTGATTAAGGCAAACAATGACAAGCGTGAACAAACAGGGTAAAGATTGGATGGATTTGGAGTAATCAGAATGATAAATGCTTTTGGGAAGTCTTGAGGTAATTAGGTTGACGCGAATTACACAAACAAAACTTTGTCAATTAATTTTTAAGGAATCATTAAAGAGCTCTTGAACTGAGAAACCAAAATTTTCTTAATCTTGTGATGTATAAGAGGTCATTGTAACATTTATATATATATATATATGTGTGCGTATATACCATTATTCAAGCTTGAGAACTCAAAACTTTGTCATTAGTCTAAAATGTTAGTTTAACAATTTTATAATATAAAATGAACTTAGCATTAAAAGTAAATTAGCTTTACACATGAGGTTGGTAAACGCCCCACCCCATTAAAATGATGATTTGGGATTTTGTGTTACTGAAAAAAGGTATAAAAAAACTGTGAATAACTTTTTTTTTTCTATAAAATGTATGTAAATTAATTTAAATATTATTTTATAATATTTTGTATAATTACATTTATGTCTTGCAAAAGTATTCAGACCCGTCAAACTACCAAAAACAGCTGAATAATTTTTCCCACTTTGAAATGTACGCAAATTATCTTTTTTTTTTTCATTCATATTCATATTTTGCATTAATTTATAATATATAAACCAATTTTGGTTATGTATATAATTATTTTTGTCTTGCAAATGTATTCAGACCCCTCATGCTGACAAAATATTATGATATTTTATTTTTTTCCCATAAAATTTTGGAAATTAATGAAAATATTTTCTTTTTTACTTCTATTTTGAATTGTTTGTTTAATTATATTAGCATATACATTATTTTGATAATAATTAATGTGCATTTAACTTTGTATATGTATTAAAAAACAATCACGCAAACTAAAAAACAACAAATGTCGCAAAGTATATACTTTATTGGTAGTCAACAATCCACACAAATTAGGGTTTTATATCTATATTTAATTTTGTCCCAATTTTAGGTAACAGTAACTTTCAAACCTTATTTAAAATTAATAGAAAATAAAATGTCTAGTATAATATTTAGCTTGACCTTCTGAAGTGTATGGATTTTCTGAAGGCTATGTACTTTCTTTCCCAGACCCTTGAAAACATAAAAAAAAGAAAATAAGTATAGCATTTTCATTAACAAGAAAAATATAAAAGCCTTATCACACTCCTGACCACATAAACAATATATTGTTCATATAATGCTTAAGAGAGTTCAGTGTAAACAGATTTGTTGTGCAGAATAATGTAAATGCATAATAATTGACAAAATAATAATGAACTCACAAATGAGGTGTAACACACTATATCACCTTGGGTGTGCATTCACTTCCAATGATCGAGAGTAAGCCTGTGTCCCAATGTGCATACTATACATCCTAAATTCTATGTGACATTAGTTATTTTCAATACTTTTTAGGACAGATAGTATGCACATTGTGACACAGGGAGAATATTTCCCCAGTATTCATAAGAACAGTATTTAGTTGTTTTCTATAGGCTGTTTTTCATTTCTGCCTCGGTCTCAATCCTCCCCAAGACCACAGTTCAGAGTCTGCAAGAGCTCACAGAGCCCATAATGGAAGATGGGATTTGTGCCACCCAGGAAGTTGAACAAGAGAAAACCTGCTGTGGAAATCAATGAGTCTCAGGATTGAACAGTGGAATCAGGTTTATCTGCCTTAAGGGGGGGGAATTAAATTTATGGTGCACCAGAGTTTGGGCTTTCTTTCTTTATTTATCTGAACACTAGTTCAAAGTTTTGTCTGATTAACTAAGTTTTGAAAGCAAGCATGTTTGTCAAGAGACCAAACCAGTAGAATATATTCCTGGTTGTGCTTCAGTTGATTTTAACAACAATGTGTAGTAGTCTATATAGCCTATTTTTATAAACTTTTATTATTGTTATTATTATTACTCTATCTGGCACTTTTGGAACTGTATTGTATGCTCCATGTTTAATGTGAAGCGCGTCACCTCAGTGACGACACAGTTACCCGCGTTCTAAAGATTCTCCCTTCATTCTCATGCATGAGTGGATTCTCTCTCTCTCTCTCTCTCTCTCTCTCTCTCTCTCTCTCTCTCTCTCTTTCTCTCTCTCTCTCTCTCGCTGTGTATGTAATAGCGGGACTGAAAGGTGAGCCCAAAACCGACGGAGTGAAGTTTCCTCGTGAAGCTCAATCGTCAAATCTGTGTTTAGGACTTCGCGGGTTTCCAGCTAAACGCGGGAAACCGGACCCCTCCTCAACACAGAGAACTGTGTGGAGGAAGGGTGCTTTGCGTTTTCGCAGAGGTCACAGTTTATTCTGACAAACACACATTCACCAAAACTATAACAACCCGTATTTTAACTGAAATAGATCAACAGACCTTAAAACAGAACAGCCAAACAATCCTTTGTTTTCAGTTGAGTTCATTTTTGCCACAGAAGCCTCAGGTAATCACCACCGCACTGTGTATTGGATCAGCTCTACCCAGTAGAGGGCAGTGTATGAATAGTTTATAACCGAACAGTATGCTGGTATTAAAGGCATATAAAACACGTCAGAGAGTCTGTGTCGTGACTCGACACCAGTTTCCAAATGTGAATGTTACATTCTGGTTTTGTAACTGTTTTTGCGTGATATCGTAGTCTACAAATGAAATAGCAATAATAATAAATAATCCTGTCTAAAAATATCAGTGGTTTCTGTCATCTTGTGTCAATATTTTTATTTTTAATTTTTTTCCTTAGTTATTTTTTTTTTTTTTTTTATTTGATCATTTTATGTATGATTAATGCATAACCCAAAAGTGTAAAATCTGTTATTATCCCACTAAACGAGTTCTGTAAATATCCCAATTATTTATTGTTTTGTATATATTTATTGTTTTGTATATATTGTTTGTTCAGTTTTGTATGATGAATGGTATACAACGGGCTATACAATATATCATCCCAAAATGAAAAATAGTAAACAAAAAATTCTCCACTGACAAACCAGTTCGAACGCATTTTTATTTATTTTTTTATTGGAAAATAAAAGCATTATATAGGCTGGGTAAGGTATAACAATTTTATTTTATTTATTTATTATTTTCTTTTTTAAGTTTATACAGTATGATGAATGGGATAAAACACCCGGAAATGGCAAATCTAACTATATTCTTTTTCCACCCTCATGTCATTCCAAACTTGTTTAGGTTTAAATAAATAAATAATAATGGGATATAACTTAAATAATAAACATGGGCCCTACAACTTCTGTAAAATATTCCAAACCGTAGTTTGTTTTTGTAATAAACGTGATCTATATGACTTGTGTGAAATATTTCAAATCATTTGAAGATCTATGACAGTAAGCTACTTCAAAAGAATTAAATCAAAATTCTAAATAATAATTTCTACTCTGTGGCGTCAAAACAGATGCCAAATAAATAAAGTAATTTATCAGTATAGAGTATGAAATCCAACATACTCCCTGCTGCCGTTCTTTGACCATCTGCTTGTGAAGATCGAAATTGCCCAGTGCCTCCAAAGCCCTTAGCTTCTGAAAGGCTAGCGTATAGTTCTTTAGCGCGGAAGGTTACCCGGGGAATTCGTTCTGGCAGAAAGACATCGCGTTTGGCCACGTTCATCGTTTTCCATCTGAGGAAAGGAATTTCTAATGAAACATACTGACTGAATAAATCAATTCTCCATATCTTTAAAGGTTTAGAAACCCCAATGTTTCCAATTTTATGAAAAAATAAAATAAAAAATGTTCCCTGTGACAGCCCGCATGTTGCCTCAAGTAAGACTCAAATTAATGACCTTTGGAAGTGGAGCTGAACATGCTAGCCAGCGAGCTAAAGGCCAAGCCTAAAGCTGTGTAGTTGGACTGCGGTTTGATCCTCAAAGGCCTCAAATTTGCCGTGACAGCCCAGACAGCATAACTGATGAACCAGCCTCACTCCATTACTAGCGCCAGAGAAAAATAAATAAATAAATAAAGTCCTGCACTATAGACTCAAAGACCTTTTATAGTGCAACCCACCTCTAATGTAAGCTGATTCTGCATTTATTGCACTCTGCTAGTGCAGATTTGGAGATTGATTGTGCTCTTTAGGTGGCAGAGTTTTTGTAAATCTACGCTGGCCAGCTTAAAAAAAACATAGGTGGATAAGATACATCCTGATGAGAAGGGACATTGCTCCCACTCATACTTTTTCTCTATCTCCTTGAACAAGGTTTGTTCCTCTGGGAGGTAAAGTCATCCACCATTATTAGCTGACTAGAAGTTCTCCTCACACACTATAAATATACAACAACATCAACTTGTAATCAAAATGGACCATTTACTTTCTTAATACAGATTCCTAATCTCATTTTCTCATTAAATACCCTATTTTGCTTTGAAATACATCACATAATGGAGGTAAAATTGGTTGCGAAAGATGTTTCATGTTGTAGTCTCCATGAAATCCTCACCTATGGCTTTTACCCTGCTAATTAACGTTAGCATATGCTAGTATTATTATTATTGTTATTATTTTAAATGGTGCATTATTTTGACAGATTTTATCACATTATATAAGTAAAATGAGTTGTTGAATTATTTTTATCCATAAGGTCTTCAAAACTATTGTTTTATGGCTTTTAGTTCCTGTCAGTTAGAATTAGCATATTAGCATACTTGTAAAGCTTGACAAAATGCTCTTTTACTAGATTTAAATCGCATTACAGAAGTATGGGTTGTGAATTGTGTTTACTGTTGCCTTGAAGTCAAATTGCAGAGTTCCGTATCTGAGAGTTACTTAAAAAAACAAAACAATAATACCATATTACAGTGATTTTACCATGGTAAACATGTTAAGTGCAAAACGAAATGTTTCAGGAACCAGTCTTATCCTTGAAATCTTCATGAAATCAAAACAAACGTGTATACAGTAGCTTTTTGTCTGTCAGTTAGCTTTAGCATGCTAGCATAAGGTAACTAAATGTTCTTAAACCAGATATACACAATTGTGTAAAGCAGACAAACATTCATGATTATACACTGATATACATTCTAGGCATTGCACACGTTTTATGTCTAATAAAATGCTCTCTAGAAGTCGTTTGACATGTTTTGACTCAAATTCCTTTTTCAACAGTTCACACAGGAACGAAAAACACATTCAGCAAACCATTTAGCATTGTGAGATCACTGTAACACACAACCTAGCTAATTCATTTAGTTAAATAGACATGTAGTTAAAATAACTCTCATGCGTTGTGGTGGTAACTGCTAACCGTTAGCTGTAACTGTTTAGAAATAAACAGACTGTTGAGAATATCAAGACTTAACTGATATGTATTGCAGGTGTGGAGAATTTTGTCTTTTTACAGTGGATTTAAACTTTTGGAGGTCTTTAATACCAGAACAATCTCCAATTTTAGGTTTCCATTAAAGTATACAGACTATTTCTTATTAAAATCTTTTGGGTTTTAGCTAGATTAGAAGCACCTGAGGCCAACGCTTTATGATAACTGACTAGCATATCAATGATATCCACTTTGAACCTTCTTTTAGCCGCAGTTCTGTGCCAATTACCTGATCTGTCCTTTACTGTTAATTAGCATCATTAGGTTTTTCACATGATGCCCTGCAGGGTGTTTTCACTACAGCTGCCCAGTCACTTAAAATTCTCTTTAAAGGATGAACAAATTAATGCAAAATACGATAATGCAATATTTCTGCAGATCCCTAGATGTAAAACATTTCATTTCTGTAATTATGGGCATAATTGTACCTCAATTTCAGTGGAGAATCTTGGGAAACACATACTTAAGCTAATACCTCATTAATGTGTGTATCAACAGCAGTGTTGTAAGACACTCAGAGGTCACACTTGCCCACACAAGGGCTGGAGTCACAGAGATGGAGAGATTTCTGCAGAGACTGGGCTTCTTAAACACCGGTCCTTAGGAATAAATAAATCCTTTCAGATTTAATGAGCTCTGCAGGAAGAAAAAAAAAAGTAAAAATGGTTGGACATCTTCCAAGTTGGAGTAAACCGTATTTTCCCCACACCTTTATCAAAAAGCCAGAAATGGTGAATGTAAAAAATACAAATAATGGCTGAGGAAAATGATTGCATAACACTTGTTTTATTATTATTATTTATTTATTTATTTTTCAAAGACCAGCACCACAGTACTTTACTAGCATGCTAAAGATGCATACAAAGTTATATTTTAAAATTGAGGCCTGTGTATTTAGTACAAAATCACTTTGTGTGTGTGTGTGTGTGTGTGTGTGTGTGCTGTCAAACGATTAATCGCATTCAAAATAAGTGTTTTTGCATGTGTATATATATATATATAAATACACATGCATGTATATATTTAAGAAAAATATTTTATGTTTATATATTAAATATATTTATAAATAATATAAATTATATGAATATACATATATGCATGTAAATACATGTAAATATTTTCATAATACATACATGCAAGTGTGTGTATTTATATATGCAAAATAAATATACACAGTACGCGCACATATATTATGTAAACAAACCAAAAACGTTTATTTTGGATGCGATTAATCACGATTAAGCGTTTGACAGCACTAGTTAAAAAAAACCCTGCTTTTAATAATTGTAATTGTTTTCATTTTGAACATAACTACTGTATTCTGTATAAATGGAAGAACAGTTTTGAAAAGTGATTTTTCAATCATATTTATAAAAGGATCTGCATTTGCATAGGTTTAAATCAAATATTTTGTTATAAGAGATGATAAATTAAAATAAAAAATTGTGACAACTATGCCAAATATCTAATTTATTTAAGCCACAAAATAAACTTAATTCCTCAAAATAAGTATAATGAACTATGCAAAAAAAAAAAAAAAAGTGTCCGTCAAAAACGTAAGCTGATTGTTGGTTGGAATATTAGAACTAAAAAAATTTAAGTAATGCACTCATGCGTATTCATCACTATATATATATATATATATCATCATATATCATATAATCATTACTAAGAAAACCCAGACTCCCAGATGTTTTTTCTATGTTATTGCTTTCCAAGAAGAAGAAGAAAATAGTAGCATTAGTGGCGCTGTCTGTCAGAGACTGTAATGTACATACTGTATATGTATGACATGCTGTTTTTTCAAGTATATAAACTGTTTAGTATGCAGTATAGTGTACACTAATAATACAGACATGTCCTTTGATACCGCACACTGTTTCACATACTATAAGTCAAATGGCAGTATACACTAAATAGTATGCAGTAAAAGGTACACTAGTATTCTGACAAAATGCATAAGCGAACTGCAATATTTTGACATTAAGCATGAATAGTGTCATGTGTATATTGTTGGTTTTCTGGAACTCAAATATCCAAGATGAGGGTCTGGCAGCCATAGTATCCAGCATGTTTAAGTGGCTTTAAGTAAGACAGACGATCCTGCAGTGCTGGTATCTATTGAGTGGATTGTTCTTCTATTCCCTAATTCTCTCTTTGTCCCCCCGAAGCGGAGTTTTCACTCAGCAGTTGTCTGTCACCTCAGAGCGGAGGAGAGACATGTCTCCTAATGCAGCCACAGAGCTCCCATCAACCGTGTCCTTGTGCTCTCAATGTTAAATGACCATCATTCACTATGCATTTATGACTTCATGCAATTTCATTTTATTGAGGGAAAATGCTGTGTTTGGATTATTAAAGGAATAGTTCATCCAAAAATTTCCATTATTCACTCGGACTGAACCCATATTTCGCTTTTATTTTTTTCTTATTTTCAGTTCACTCAAAAACAGTTCATAGTTTGTAAAGCTTCAAAATCATATTAAAGTAACAGTTCACCTAAAATTGAAAATTTAGGCCATCCAAGATTTAGAAGAGTTTGTTTTTTTATCAGATTTGGAGTAATCTAGCATTTAATCACCATTGGATACCCTGCAGTGAATGGGTGCCGTCAGAATGAGAGCCCAAACAGCTGATAAAAACATCACAATAATCCACAAGTAATCCACACCACTCCAATTTATCAGTTGACGTCTTGTGTGAAAAGCTGCGTGTTTGTGAACTATTACTATAAAATTGTTCATACAAAATGTGTGCTTTCAGAAGGTTTGAAATATTGTGCATAATAGCTTTACAGTATGTAATATAAATAAATAAAACTTTGATTATTTCAACAAGTAAAAATGTTGAATGACAACATCAGGAAGTATTTTTATTCATTTGAGGTATTTTCAACTCCGTTACCTAAATTATAAAAAGTTGTGACATATTTGAACACTGTTTAAAAGTGATACAAGTATGATATGGATACTGTATTTTCAAGCAATAAACATTAAATAAGCTTCTTAATTACTTGGACAGCATATATAATATTAACTATAGAAGAACAAGTTGCAGGGTTGAACATTTAAATTAAGCTTTAAGTAGGTAATGATGAAAGTTAATACATTTTTGTTTCCTATTAACTGAAGAAAAATATTTGTGGGATAATTTTTTATTGGATAACAGGGTTAAATTTTTGCACAGGATGAATGCAGTCAACACTAAAATTTGTATAAAAGTAATAAAAGAAAATACTGCCATGTCCAAATGTAAAAATTTTACTTCCTGGTTGTCACAGTTTTTAGTTTCTAAATATGGAGTGGAAACCTGCATTAACAGGGTTGCAAGTATAATGTGAGACACAATTCATTAGAATTAGTTAATACTTAAAATCAATTATATGATGTTTGTGATTTTTGAAACTCTATTAACAAACTACAACATGTGATTTTTTTTTCTTGGAATAAACTTCAGTTAAAAGTCTAATTTAAATGTACTCCACGGATGAGATACTGAAAACACCTGCGTGAAGATTATTGAGAATATCTTTTTTTTTTCAGCAGACGGAAAAAAAAGTGGATGAATTTGGAAAGACTTGCAGTGAGTAAATAATGACAAAATGTTATTTTTTTTTATCCTTTAAATGTTTCATTTAAATCCCTCACATTTCTGGCTATGTTTGCAGGAGTAAACGCTATGCTCAAAGGTTTATGGTCTATTTATAGGCAGAAAGTAAATTAATACAGCATAATATGGTTGAGCATGAAGAATCTGAATAGAAAATTGGTTATGGCAGAACCTCTGAGAACACTTTGTGAGGTTGTTTTTGACCAAAAGCCGAGTTTTCATCTACACCGTCAACCATTTATACTGCAGATGGTCTCATCCACATGTCACTTCGATGTGACAGTTTCAGGCTGATCGTGGAAAAAAATATTTTGAGTTTACAACAACAAATCAAAGCAAATGACATGCTTTCAGTCACATGTATTAATGCTGTGAATATATAATATTTTGATCAAAAATGAACAAAACATTCAGGTGGGGATTATTAAAATCAAGTATGGCTGTTTATGGCATGTAGTTAATTATAAGGGGAAAAAAATGTCACAAGTTAATTATTTAGGGAAATAAAACTAGAATAATGGCCCTACATGGACAATCAGCGGGTATTTTAATTCATTTTTCAACTCCTACATTTGGACATGTCTAAACACTGTTTAAAAAGTAATCTGTGCAATATTTATTTATTTATTTATTTATTTTTCCTAACAATTAACATTTTAAATACTATCCATGGTATAATGAGTAACAGGGTTGAAAATTTAAGTTGTTTAAGTTGTCAGTAAAGGCTAATATGGGATTAAATGTTGGTGTATATATATATATATATATATATATATATATATATATATATCCCATAAATTGAAGTAAAATATTTGTTGGATCATTTTTTATCTTGGGTAACAGGGTTGAATGTTTGAGCGGGATGAATACAGTCAACACTACAGTTTGTCTGAAATTGAGACAAATGGATTTGTCTGAATACCATGTCCAAATAATAAAAAAGGATGGAAAACTTGAATAGGGGACACACATGTACAATCAAGAAGTACATGGATTTTTTTTCAACTCTGTTACCAAAATTGTCGCAACACTGTTTAAAGTCAAATTTGTGATATTGTTATTTCATAGAAATGGACACTGGATACAATTTTAAATCAAATAGATAACATTTATAAGACTGATTATGATGCAGTAAGTAACAGGGTTGACCAATTAAGTAAAACTGTCAGTAGCGACTAGCTGGAATTGGACCAAATGTCGGTTGCGGTTATTTATTAACTTATATTTCCCATAAATTAAATTAAAATATTAATTGGATCATTGTTTCATGGGTAACAGGGTTGAGAGGTTGAGCAGGATAAAATATAGTCAACACTATAGTTTCTCTAAAATTGTGAAAACAGAATGAGATTTCTTATGTGTTTTTACATGCAGAGTTTAGCTCCAACCTTGATCAAACCCAACTGCCAGTAACGTTATATTGATCCTGAAGACCTTGATTACCTAGTTTAGGTATGTTTGATTAGGGCTGGAACTGAACTCTGCAGGAAAGTGGACATCAAGGGCCAGAGTTGAGAACCCCTGTTATAAAAAAAAAGTAATGGACATCAATGTGTAAACAGCACTGAACCACACAAAAAGTTCATTGTGTTTTACTAGAGGAACATAATTCCAAAAAATGTATTTCCCTCCAAAGACTCGTAGATAAAATTGAGAGTCTACAAGAAAAGCTGGATATGAAATGATACCACCTTTGAGAATAAACGGTCATGCTGTGATCTGCCAGGTGAGGAGAACATTGTATTCTCTTCTCTGATTGTCTCACAATGACTGCAAAACAGCATTATCGTTTAGTTGTATTTTATTTTTTTATTTGGCTGCTATTTGTTTGAGGTTTTCCCCCTTTTTCTATTGTTCCTCTCTGATCCTTACTGATACATCAACTTCTCCATCGTAACAATGATCATTCTGAGGGCAAAGGAAATGTCATTTCATTTCAGAAGCATGGCCATCAACGTCTCCTTTTCTCCAGAGAGCAAAAGCTCTACAGCAAGAGAATAAAGGTCATTCCTTTTTAGATTTAGCAGTGCAGTACAGCTTGTACAGGAGTCAAATGGAAAAAGCGTGTCCTTGACCTCCAAATCTGATGTATGCCTTTGCACGGTCTGTACGGATGAGGGAATAGCATGTGATGGCAACTTCAGATTGACTGGCAAATAATAGAGTTTGTGCTCATATAAATAAAGCTTGTGCTCATAGAAAGTTACACAAAAAAGAGTTTTCAAATGTAACTTCAAATGTAAAGTTTTTTGGTGGTTATGTACACAATACAAAAGACATTTCAGAAGACTTCAATGCAAAAACAAAGAAAAAATTATATATATATATATATATATATATATATATATATAAAAGATATTACACGAAATTTTATTGTAAAATCAGAAATATTGTTAATACTTTAACAAAATATGCATTATCTTGCAGTTTACAGTAAAAAATATTAATATTATTTAAATGTTATTCAAAGTTTTTGTTATTAATGCATTTATTATATG
This sequence comes from Carassius carassius, assembly GCF_963082965.1. Taxonomy (NCBI): domain Eukaryota; kingdom Metazoa; phylum Chordata; class Actinopteri; order Cypriniformes; family Cyprinidae; genus Carassius; species Carassius carassius. The sequence continues at coordinate 28,952,401 of NC_081770.1, forward strand.
TACTTGAGTATCGTTACATTTTTTATTGTTTAAATTGACTCTATTTGTTACAGATTTTGGTACATTAGATTTTTTTGTTTTGATTGATTTACTGTTAACTTTTACTCTAGACAGCTTTTAAAGATTAAAATACAATGGAAATGCTCTTAAATTATAACGTCACATGTTAATACAGCACAAATTATAATCATTAATATTATGATTTCATGAATTATTTTATAAACTAAAATATAGACAAATAACAATGCATTTCACATTCTTCATCTGTTAACATTCACAGCATTGATTGCTCAAGACGTATTCCTAAAATGCAGCAATTTTCGAATTCAAAATTCCAAAGCAAGAGTTCTAGGGTATTTTGTATAACGTAAACTATTTTAAAGTCACCGTTTGCATTTTGAAATGGATTCAATCATTAGGCTGGGTTGAGGCAGGGTCTGTGTCTGGAAAACAACCAGAAAGAAGAAAGAGAGAGAGAAAAAAATTGACAAGCCTACATGTGCACATCCCCAGTGAATCCCTCCCTTTCAGTGATGACCCGGGACCGAGAGCATCATTTCCCGTGCCACTGTGAAGTCCTCTGAGACTCACATCCATCTGTTTGTAAGGCCCCAGCAGTTGTTTTCCCTGACAGGAATTATGATCCGCTCCACCTGGACCCGTGTTCAGCAGTAACCACACGTGAATCGCTTCCAGAAGTCGTAATTTCTGCACAGCTGCATGACTCGTCAATGATTCTTAGCACTTATTTTGGCTTACAGCATCGTAAAATGTGCAGCACACTGCACTTTGCTGGGAAAATAGGACTTTTATCAAATAATAAGAGCTTGAAAAATGAAATACTGAAAAAGAAATAAGCAAGAATGTGCCTCAGAAATGGACAGAAGGTGAGTGTTGTCATGTGTATGTCACTTTTAGGGTCACCTGGCTTTGCAGAGCCCAGCGGCAAAGTATTTGACGAGTTGCAGTGCGAATGCAAATCAGAAACCCTTTACAAAACCCAACACTTGAAACATTTTCTTCAGCAAAAAAAGAAAATGTATATATATATATATATATATATATATATACTGCATTGCACTGCAAAATGAATGACTGCATGAATAGCATTTAAGTTGTATTATTTTGATACAAAATTATATTTTTAGTTATTTTCTGAAGCATTTCCTGATTACACAGAATAAATTAGTGTAAATACATATTTTACAATAAATGCATGACCAAATAAGTTGTATAAAAGCATTAGTATTTTGAAACAAATATCTATTTTATATACGAAAATACGATTATTTTTCTTTGTACTGTTTAAAACCTTACTAAAGTTTAATTAGGATGTATAATTAATAGAGTAAGAAAAATAACCTTAATACTTTGGTGTATTTTTATGCTGTGTGATCAGCAATAACAAAGATAAGAACAGAAGATTGTGTATCAGACTCATTTTAAAGTAATACTAGTATTATGCTAATTTACGACACAGCTTGCATCCCAAGTTATTCATAGCTTTGCTTACTAGATGTTTTGTGAATTTCAATTGATTTGTCACTCCAGTGATCACAGATCCAGGATAAGAGAAACACTTTGCCATTAAGAAAATTAAAACAGTGATATGATCATTTCAAGGTACTTCAAAAAAACAACAAAAACAGACAGCTCTCATAAATCATCTTGAAATATTAACATCACCCTTCCTGGAATTTAATAATAATAAAAAATGTATTAAAAAACACATTTTATTCCTTTTACATTTTTTATATGTATGTATTAGACAGTATCATTGCAGGAATTTGTATTAATGCGAAAATAAATACATTTAATTATATTAACAAAAATATATTACATGTATAGACCTATGAAATTCATTTTAAACTAACACTATACTGTACATGCTTATTTTGTTTATCAATCCGATCTGCAAAAGTGACTAAAAACGCTGTAGTATCCACACCAGTAGATGGCGATGTCACTATTTAAAGAAACTACACAAACAAGTAACTGATTCGCATTTTTGTAGACAACTGTATCATTTGTAAAAACTTGTACGTTGAAACCGGTTTTCAAAATGTGCATTTTTGAGCCTCCAAACGCTGTTGTTGTGTAAACGAATGCATAAAAAAGTTTTTCGTTTTCATTTGAAACTGTTTAAAACGCCCCCAAAGATAGAGGCTTCCATTCAATCTACTGTAAACAGTGTGCTGAATACAGCCACGGAAAACTGATGTTATTTGATTTTATTTTCCTCATACATACTAACTCACACAGCAGGAACATAATGGCACAGATGTCAAATGGATAAGCAGAAAGAGAGAGAAAAAGCAAGAAACATAGAGCACTCCACTGAAAGAGTAACTCAAGCTGACCAACAACATTTTAGAGTACAAAATGAACACTTTGAAACATGAATCAGTGTTTTACCTCTGGCTGTGTTTGAGGTGATTTGTTGGTGGTAGATTATATTCTTCTGGCTTTGTGATGGTATTTGATGTTGTCAGTGGTGTCCGGCATTCAGGCTGAGGGAGGTCTGACCATTTGCTTGGCAAACGAGCAAAGTCGACAGCCAGTTTAATACCTCTGGTGTCACATTTAATTAGACTTTTCTATTCAGCCATTACATTGATCTATTCGGTGATCGTGGTTTAACTAAGCAGGATGAGGAAGAATATGTACTACCCCTTTACACTAGCTTTTTGTATTTTATTTATTTATTTTTATGTTATTTAATGTTTTTTGGACCCCGCTGACTTCCACTGTATGGACAAAAACAGCTGAAAGACTCCTAAAATGTTTTTGAGTTTTATAGACAAAAGAAATTCATACTGTTTGAAACGATATTAGAGTGAGGAAATAGTGACTAAACTGACATTTTTGGCTGAACTATCTATTTAATAGTGTAATTTTACATAAAATGGTGTTTGCTACAGAGCGCCTGCTTTTTTGTTGACATTCAAACTTCTGCGTTCCCCCTGTTTTTTTTATATTTACTGTTTCGATGTGCGGAAAAGTTTTGCATTCATTCCTAAAAACTCTATAAATTTTGTAAAATGAATAAGAAACAGCATTCTTTCTTCCATTGTGTATGTTTATCTACAGCTGAGAGGAGAATGATCACGTGAGCTCTACCATCTTCTTTCCTATTGGCTGTCGCTCCCGAAAGTCACTCTTCATTTGCATAAAGTTGAAGGATACTGAACTTTGTCATGTCACTGGACATGCCAAATCTGGTCGTCCAACGTTCGCTGTCGCTTGTGTCGCTGTACATCACCAGCTCTCCATTGAAATGGATGGGATTATGTCGCTTTGTTGTTGCGTGTCGCTTGTAGTGTGAACGGAGCTTTAGTGTGAGCATTTAACTTGTTGCCAAATACTGTAGATGCCAACAAATGGTTCACATGCAACTATAGAGGTAACCACACCATTTGCACCTTGCAAGTACTGATCAAGTACAGTATGAGTATTACTAAAAATGTTTCCCAATCATCACATTCATACCCAAACTATGCTGAACTAGATACAACAAAACCCACATTCTCAATAGTAAAGAACTTATTAAACCCCCAGCCTCAATTTATATGAACTGAATTTTCAGAACCGTAACCAATCGGATGTTTTTCTACATTTCTATTTACAGTCCGAAACAGTGCTAATAGTCTCTCATATTTTCAGGACATGCTTAAATCGGAAAAGGTGCTGCTGCATCAGCTCATTGCGATGAACTCCCTGAAAAATGTTAAGGTCAATTATTGATCTGTTGCATGTTGGTCGTCTACATCTACAAACCATCGACTGAATTCACCAGAGTACATCACAATCCAATTTGCAGAGAAATTGCCATCATCGACACAATTCCCTCAATCGCAACGTCTGTATTCTCTCCAGATTTCAATCTCACGTTCCATCTGCGACCGCGGCACTTGACGGAGTTAAGCGGTAATGATCACTCATTTGTCCAGACGCCGTCTCGCCCGGCATCCCTCCTGGAGTGGCAGGCACACCGCCATGGCAAATCTGGCAGATTGCATGTTGACAAACATCGACACAGGGAATAGATTTCAATCTCAATGGTCGGAACCTGAAATCCATCAAGGAAGAAATCCGCACGCCTGAGAGGAATAGCTGTCTTTGCTCAATAAGCGTGGAGTGCTCTCAGATGGCCTGTCTGGATCTGTATTCTGGTTGCGATGTTTTCACTCAGCTCTGTTAGATGTGTCTTCATGGTTGCAGTTAGGTTTTCATCTAGTTTAGCTTTTGATCCTAAAATTGTATTGATGTCTTTATGGGTGATAGGGCAAGTTTACTTGTCTATTATCATTTAAAACCTTGATTATTGTCATGCAATGGCCTCTTTAACTCCACTGCATATTGTGCCTTAATTTACAGTCTGCAGGCTCAAATACTGCCTGGATAGTCCTGAACATTTAAAAGTCATGTAAATAAAGTAAGTTAATTAGCTTTATATACTAATTTTTTCATATATTTTTCATATTTATATACTAATTTGAAGTGTCATCAATGCTGTATACCTCTAATCACTACATTTAGCAATTCGATATAACACACATTTTACATAAATTATTTAAATTTAATACATTATATATTACTATAATTTTTTATGAAAAGTACAAAAACAATTATACAGTACTATATTTCAATATTTATAGTGTGCTATTTGATCGCAATCTTTCCTTAGAAAGCCACGTTTCTAGCATTTGTAAAACTGCATTTTTCCATCTCAAAAATATATATCTAAATTACGGCCTATGCTCTCAATGTCAAATGCAGAAATGTTAATCCATGCATTTATGACTTCAAGGTTAGATTATTTTAATGCTTTATTGGGTGGTTGTTCTGCACGCTTAGTAAACAAACTACAGCTAGTCCAAAATGCAGCAGCAAGAGTTCTTACTAGAACCAGGAAGTATGACCATATTAGCCTGGTCCTGTCAACACTGCACTGGCTCTCTATCAAACATCATATAGATTTTAAAATATTTCTTATTACCTATAAAGCCCTGAATGGTTTAGCACCTCAGTATTTGAATGAGCTCCTTTTACATTATAATCCTCTACGTCCGCTACGTTCTCAAAACTCAGGCAATTTGATAATACCTAGAATATCAAAATCAACTGCAGGCGGCAGATCCTTTTCCTATTTGGCGCCCAAACTCTGGAATAACCTACCTAACATTGTTCGGGAGGCAGACACACTCTTGCAGTTTAAATCTAGATTAAAGACCCATCTCTTTAACCTGGCATACACATAACATACTAATATGCTTTTATTATCCAAATCCGTTAAAGGATTTTTAGGCTGCATTAATTAGGTAAACCGTAACCGGAAACACTTCCCATAACACCCGATGTACTTGCTACATCATTAGAAGAATGGCATCTACGCTAATATTTGTCTGTTTCTCTCTTGTTCCGAGGTCACCGTGGCCATCAGATCCAGTCTGTATCCAGATCATAGGTTCACTGCAGTCACCCGGATCCAGTACGTATCCAGACCAGATGCTGGATCAGCACCTAGAAAGGACCTCTACATCCCTGAAAGACAGCGGAGACCAGGACAACTAGAGCCCCAGATACAGATCCCCTGTAAAGACCTTGTCTCAGAGGAGCACCAGGACAAGACCACAGGAAACAGATGATTCTTCTGCACAATCTGACTTTGCTGCAGCCTGGAATTGAACTACTGGTTTCGTCTGGTCAGAGGAGAACTGGCCCCCCAACTGAGCCTGGTTTCTCCCAAGGTTTTTTTCTCCATTCTGTCACCGATGGAGTTTCGGTTCCTTGCCGCTGTCGCCTCTGGCTTGCTTAGTTGGGGACACTTCATCTACAGCGATATCGTTGACTTGATTGCAAATAAATGCACAGACACTATTTAACTGAACAGAGATGACATCACTGAATCCAATGATGAACTGCCTTTAACTATCATTTTTGCATTATTGACACTGTTTTCCTAATGAATGTTGTTCAGTTGCTTTGACGCAATGTATTTTGTTTAAAGCACTATATAAATAAAGGTGACATTGACATTGACATTGACATAGTATATCGAAAACTGTATACTCTTATATAGTATAATATAAAATATATTTACAAATATATAAATGATATTATCGACAGCTGAAGTTTCATCAAAATAAGTTATATATATATATATATTATTATTATTAGTTTTTATAAAATGTAGATGCATATATTTAATACAGTACATATTTATTACACATTTAAAAATATTAGAAATTAAAAAGATTTATTATAAATTTAGATTAAAATACATTGAAAAAAATACATTGAAACTGCTATATATTATAATAATATATAATATAAATATATATTCATAAATACATAAATTATAATATTAATATTTTAAATCAATGTATAAACCCATAAAATGTTGATAATAATAATAATAATAATATAATTTTCTATGAACAAAAAAAACTGTTAATTGACGAAAACAACTTGTTTCAGAGAAATAAACTGTTAAAAATAAAATATATTATTTTTGTAGTGGGATCAGTGAAATTATTAGCAGGGCAACTACAAATCTGAACTCAGCAGAAAGATATCCTTATTGTTAAGCCTTCATAAAACAGATAGCTGCTTTACTGCTGCATTTTTCTAGCCTTGACAGGCTTTAAATTGGAAAGTGAAATTAAATGTGCATGTGGCAAATATGCAATTCATCTCTCTCCCTCTCTCTCCATTTGCTATGACATCAATGAGAGCAACACCTGTGATCATTGGATCTTCATGCTCGTAAAGTTCTTGAAGAATGCCTACAGTTAAAAAGAAACCTCGCACTTTAATTCACAATGTCTCTTTTTATGTCTCACGATTACTGTATTATGCAAATGTGATATTATTATTTCATGTTAGGAAACTGAGAGTGTGTGCAGGCTGTGTCCTGAAACTCTTTGTATTTTAGTTTCTGTTCCAAACCCAAATGTTGAACATTGCATGTGGTGAGATCTTCACAGGTCTTCATCGCTCCAGCATCCTGGGGGTCTCAGGGTCTCATCTGTAGCGGTTTTGTCACTGTGTGGTGTTTAGCGTCAGTTGTCATTGAGATTCTGCTGCCGGACTTGCATCCAGCCAGACTACCGGATTCCCTGCCGTTCCTTCATTCTGTGGGAGCACATCATTCTTCCCCCCTGGCAAGTCATACATCACTGCTTCACCAGAGCGCTCAGCTCTTTAAGTTGCATAAACACAGTGTCAGCGAGTCACCCACACCTACAACTGATGAATGACACTTCGTCCTGCAAGACTGTGAGAGACGACACTGCATCCTGACTGCAGGAGAGCTGCAGGTGTGTGTCTGAATATCATCTGAATAACTATTAGTTCATATAAATATCTATATATATATATATATATATATATATATATATCCACATGAACATCATCTGAATATCTATTCACTCATTCATCCATCCATATTTGTCTATCTAGCCTTCCATCCAATTATCCTTCCATGCATAATCATGCATCTATTCATTTGAATATCCATCCAACCATTTGTCCATCCAAATATCCATCCATTCATCTTAACATCTATCATCCATCTATCCCTTCGAATATCCATCCATTCATCATATCAGCTGTCATCCTTTCATCCATTTGAATATCCATCCATTCATCTTAATAGCTATCATATACCCATCTATCTGTTTGAATATCCAACCATGCATCTTAACAGCTGTCATCCATCCATCTATTCAAATATCCATCAATTCATCTTAACATCTATCATCCACCCATTTGAATATCCATCCATTCATCTTAACAGCTATCATCCATCCATCCATCCATCCAATCCATTCAAATATTCATCTATTCATCTTAACAGCTATCACCCATCCACCCATTCTTCATAACATCTCTCATCCATCCATCCATTTGAATATCCATCCATTCATCTTAACATTTATCACCCATCCATCCATCCATCCATCCATTTGAGTTCCATTCATCTTAACATAATATGATTATCTATCCATTCATTCATCCATCATCTGAATATTTATCATCCATCCATTCATATGATTATCCATCCATCCATCAGAATATACATCCATTCATATTAACATCTATCCTCCATCAATTTAACAGGACATCTTTCATCTATCCATCGATCTGATTATCTGTCATCTGAATGTCAATCTGCATATCCATCCATCCATCTGAATATCTATCATCCATCCATCTGAATATCTATCCATCTATCTATTCATCTGAATGTCCATCCATCCATTTCAATTAATATATTTCTATCCAACATCCATCCGACCACATATTCATCCATCATCTGAATATCTATTCCCTATTCTTACTTTCATAATGGACTGCTCCATTATTTGCCTCACGGAATCCTGGATGTCTCGAAAGGTACCAGACTTTGCCATTGAACTTACAAGATTCTCTCTACATCACACAGATAGAATACCTGATCTCTCAGGGGAAAGCAAAGGAGGAGGTGTATGCTTCATGATCAACAACTCATGGTGCAATCAGAAGAATGTACATGCAAAACAGTCTCTTTGTTTTCCTGACCTGGAATAACTCACGCTTCTGTGCCGGCCATTTTGGTTGGCTGTTTACATTCCCCCTCAGGCTGACACAAATGCAGCACTCAAGGAACTGTATGGGCATTTATGCAAACAGGAGACTGTGCACTCTGACGCTGCGTTTATTATAATCAGGTATTTCAACAAAGCTGATCTTAAGAGGATTGCACCAAAAATCTTCCAGCACATATCATGCAACAGACGTGGAGATCGGATTCTGGACCACTGTTTCTCCCCCTTCTGGAATACTTACAAGTCTCTCCCCCACCCACCTCTAGGCAAAACAGATCAGTCTTCCATTCTGTTCCTGCCTGCTTACAGGCAAAAGTTGTAATGGGAAACACCCACCCTAAGGACGATTCAGCTTTTTTGATTATGTCAACTGGGATAAGTTCTGGGCTGCATGCACTGACAACATCAATGTTTACACAGACACCATAACGTACTTCATAAGGAAGTGCATAGAGGACGTTGTACTGACCAAAACAATCAGAACCTACCCGAATCAGAAACTGTGGATTAATACTGAAGTTTGCATGGCTCTCAACGCTCTTACCTCTGCCTTTAATTCCGGTAATGCGGATGATTATGAGCAAGCCAGCTATGCCCTCCGCAAAACAATTTCCAACTACAGAGACATATGACAAGGACTCCACAACATCACAGACTACAAGGCTAGCAAACACTGATGCAAACACCACTTCCTCACTGCCTGAGGAGCTCAGCACTTTCTAGGCTCATTTCGAAGTCAGCGGCTCCTCCTCCACACAGAGTGCTCCTGTGGCTGAGACTGCTGAGTCTCGTCCACTCTCCGTGTCTGTAGCGGAGGTTACCCAACTACTCCAGCGCGTGAATATCCGCAAAGCCTCAGGTCCAGACGGCATTCCTGGTCGAGTCCTTAAAACATGCACTCACCAACTAGCTGGAGTCTTCATGGACATTTTTTCCCTAAAAAGATACCCAAAACTTCTTGCTTGAATGACTGGCATCGTGTTGCTCTGACTCCCATAATCAGTAAGTGTTTTGAGAAGCTTATCAGAGATCACATCTGCTCTGTATTACCAGCTTCACTCGACCCACTGCTGTTTGCCTACCCCAATAACCATTTCACAGATGATGCAATTGCCTTCACCCTGCACATTGCCCTTTCCCATCTTGACAAGAGGAACACATATGTGAGAATGTTGTTTGTTGACTACAGCTCAGCGTTTAATACCAATAGTGTTCTCTAAGCTTATGGTGGAACTCCGGGCTCTGGTTCTGAACAGTTCTCTGTGCAGCTGGACCCTGGACTTTTTGACAGGCAGACTGCAGGTGGTCAGAGTTGCCAGCAAAATCTTCTCCCTGCTGGCCCTCAACACTGGAGCCCCACAGGGCTGCGTACTCAGTCCTCTCCTGTACTCCCTGTACACGCATTACTTTGTACCCACGCATAGCTCCAACATCATCATCAAATTGGCGGATGACACAACGGTGGTAGGCCTGATCACTGGCAATGATGAATCAGCCTACAGAAAGTAGGTGTGCATCATGACTAACTGGTGCCACAACAACTACCTCTCTCTGAACATCAAGAAAACCAAGGAGCTGGTGGTGGATTTCAGGAGATGGACCAGTGAGCACTCCCCCTTCACCATCGACAGAACTCCATTGGAGTGGGTCAGCAACTTCAAGTTCTTCTGTGTTCACATATTCGAGGACCTCACCTGGACTACTCACACACAGTCAGTAGTGAAGAAGGCCCACCGGCATCTCTTCTTCCACAGGCCACTAAAGAAATTTTGTCTGAGCTCAAAAATCCTCAGACAGTTCTATAGTTGCACTGTGGAGAGCATCCTTACTGGCTGCATTAGCGCTTGGTACGGGAACTGCACCGATCTCAATTGGAAAGCCCTGCAGAGAATAGTTCAGACAGCCCAGCACATCGTCTGAGGTGAGCTTCCCTCCCTCCAGGACCTCTACACCCAGAGATGTCTGAGGAAAGCATGGAAGATCATCAGAGACTCCTGCCACCTGAGCCACAAACTCTTCTCACTGATACCATCAGGAAGACGGAGACAGCTTCTTCTCGCAGGCCATCAGGCTACTGAACTCCAGATAGCAAAATCATAATCACCCACCCAACCCTACCCCTCACACTGGATTCCATCTTCACACCAGCCACACTGACCCTGACAGCACTGCATAGAACACTACTGCACTGAACTTCACAGTGAAACACTACAGTATACTGTACATCACTGTAAGTCATATATAAAAGCTAAACATAAAAAAATCTCTTGAGTAGACTGTGTTCTATGTGTATATTATGGAAATGTGTATATTGAATATTGTGTACAATTGTCTATTGTATATTCTGAAAAATGTGTATATTGTGTAAAATGTGTATATTGTTATTTGTCTATACTGTAATTTTTTCTTATCTTGTTGCTAGTACTGCCATTGCACAGAGTCTTATACCCAAGAATTTCACCATCGTAACATTTGTGTACCTAATGTGTGACAACAAAGAGAATAAAGAATATCTATCTATCCATCCATCCATACATACATACATACATACAGTACATACATACATCGTATTCAACATGAATCAAAACAGCCTGCAGCCTGATAAATGTAAAAACCTTTACCTTTTTTTAGCAGGCAGGTCTGTGTTCACACTCCTCGAGAAAGTTTATAACATATTCCTCAGTTCCACAGTGACCGAAATCTCAAATGCATAAATACATAAAGGTCATAAATGGCAAAACTTTTCAGTTGCTTCCTTCCATTTACACAATATGCTTATCTGAAAAGCTGCAGTTTCCATGACAACTAAACCAGAACAAATAGGTGGAACTCTGGAAGCTTTTAATAGAAAGGTGAGCCCAACATTTCACTTTTTCTTTTGTTTTTCATCTCCATATTTTTTTACCTAAAGTCTAAATGATCACAGCATTGTTTTTTACGCATTGGAAATGAAACAGGAAGTTAAATGGAGCAGCTACAAATTCCACCCCCAGTTCAACTTTAAGTAAATATACAAAAGATACAAATATCATTCAGTTGTTTTCATAAATTTTTTGTGTGCATTTTAGGTGGTCTCTCTTTTAAAGGAATACATTTTAAGCTGCAAAAAGACCAAAAAAAGCACTACATAGTATTTTAAAACAGTATATTGCAGGTCATTTGGGCTATTTGTATAGTGGATTTCATTGTATGGAAAATAACAGCTCAAACATTCTTCTAAATCTCTCAATTTTATTCAACATATGCAAGAATGCCATTTGAGTTCAGAACTACATGAGGGTAAGCAAATTATATCAATATTTCATTTTTAGACAAACTGTTCCTTTCAAATATATAGCACATTTACATAAGCTCTTTGAATGTAAGCATATTATCTCAGCCCATCCGTAAAGGAAGGCCTCTTCATGTGTTTGTTCCTGTTCTGTATCTCTGTCACTCCTCATAAGATTTCCTCCCACTCAGGACAGCACAGTGTGCTTCTTACACCCACTCAGCCTCCAACAAGCCCACAAAACTGACTTCACTTCCCTGCACATTTTACTCATGTTACAAATTCTACTAACTCTTATTGTACAGTTATGAGCTCTAATACGCCACTGTCTTCAAAAAATAACCTTACTTGTAGTTGCCATGTAGAAAAGCATTAAGTCGGAATTCAGAAGTGTGTTAGATGAAGTACAAGGGACCTGGGTTTTCTTGTGAGACATGGGATAATGTGAAAAGCTTCTTAAAGCAACACCTGACATGCACTGAGCTCTTAAAGATGTTACGGGGAAATTCAAACATTACATAATATTCATTTTAGCTCTCATATTGCATATATTCAGTTCACTGGACTGAGACTGACACTGTTCATTTCATTTTAGTCTTCAAATTTGTTGTTCCAATATTAAACATATTCATTTCAACAGCACTATTTGTTTCGCTTTGCATATCTGTTTGCAGTGATACAGACAGGACTGTGTGATGGATAAAAATACAGTTTTAATCATTTAAATAAAGCTAACGATAAACTTTATTTGTATTTATTATTTTGTATTATGTATTTATTTTACTTATTTACTTGCTTATTTTTATTATTTAATTTTTATTATGTTTCACTGTGTATCACAGTTTACAGATTAATATTAAGCAGTAAAGACTTTTCAACATTCCAAATTGTAATGTTAGGTAAAAACTGTTATCCTGAATGCACTGTAAAGGCCCTTTCACACCGGATGCGTAACGAAAAAGCGAAACGAAAAAGCGAAACGAAAAAGCGAATAGTTCGCGTCAAAACCATTCACATCAGCCGCGACGCGAATTTGCGATGTCTGTGACGTTCAGAGAGCTTCAACATTCCAAAACTTTCGCGCCGACAGTTGAGAAAATGGACACTTCAACATCATCATCCAGTGAAGACGAGCTTTTCATTTTCTTTAAAAGACAGAAAAGAAGGTTTTGGGTGCACCCAGTCCTAAAGAACAGAGAGTCTGAAGGGGAAATCGCGTCCAGTGTGAATTTGCCAGTTTGGCTTGTACAGATGCTGTTGACAGTGCTCAACTTAAACCAGGGACATTGCTTCAAAGCACTATGCTAAAAACAAGTGTTTGGGTTGTTTAAGGGCTAATTTTGTATAGCTGTCTGAGTAGATTAGTATGCATGTCTGAAGCTGTCTGAAAAGATATCTGTTTCTGCCAACACTGTTTGAACAAATTATAATGGGAAATTACATCTATTTCCCCCATAAAATCATTATTCAGGTGTCGACAAGACCTATCTGACTCAGTTCACAAAATATTACTTTTGGGCACAGAATGGCTGCCAAGGGGCGATCAGTTGTATGTTTTAAACACCAAAATGTTTCAACTTATTTCAACCTATATAGTAAAAAGTTTGGTGGTTGCCTTCAATTTTTTAAGTATAACCAACTTGGTTGCACAAGTACTGCATGTACTGTAAACTTGCATTAAACTGAATGTTATATAGCTTTTAAAAATTATTTGGAAATGCTCAACTTACTTTGATGAGTTAAGTAATCTAGCTATATATATGTATATATATATATATATATATATATATATATATGTATATATATATATATATAAATTAACATTTATTTGAAAAGGTAGCATGTACAATTTTAACATAAATGTTTCCATTTCATGCATTGTAAACAGTTTTTATCTTCTGTCCCTTGGCAGGCAATCATAATCAAAAATAAACATAGCAATCAATTCTATTTTAAAGTATATTAAAACAGACAACCAATATTATACATTTAAATAATATCTCACAATATTACAGTCTTTTCTGTATTTTTTATCAAATAAATATGGCCTTGATGAGCTCAAGAGACTCCATTAAAGAACATTAAAAATCTTCCTCATCCCAAACTTTTGAACAGTAGTGTATATTCAATTGTATTATGTCCTAAATGTTAGATTTTAATAACAATGAATTTATACTAAGTACAACTCTAGAAGCCCTTTGGGATAAACTCTGGATATTCCAACCCTATGAAAGCTCTTGCACGCTGCACAAGTTGTCTCAAATTGCTCTTGTCAAACCAAACCCTCTCCAAAATAAGCCTTGTTGACAAGTCGTGTTTAAAACAATATTTAACTAATGAATTGCAAAGTGTGGAAGATAGATAGCAAAAATGAGAGGCAAACACATCACTGACTAAATGTCAGATGTCAACGCGTCTGCCATGACTGAGCGTGTTTTGGGAAACTGATCTGAGATTGATCCTGACAGAAGTTAAATGACACTGAGCTCTGGTGACTCGAGCAACAATTCAGAAGCCTTGAGTTTTGCCGTTGTCCTGCTCACAGTCTGCAGGGAACTCATGGCTGTCAATCCTGGGAATCTATAATGATGGATATTGAACCGGGTATACATCTGACAAACGTTCAATCGACGGAAAAAAAGTTTTTTCAGATGTTCTAAAAATATTTTCACCAATGTGTGGGTTCCTTTAAAAATGTAAGGCCAAATCCATTAGCTCAGTGATTTTTGGCTACTCAATCCAAGTTTTTTCTTAATTTAGCTCAACTGCTAGAGCACTGTGCAAGGGGTGTTGGCGCAGTGGATAAGACACATGCCTTTGGTGTGAGAGACCCGGGTTCGAATCCACTGTGAGACACCAATGTGTCCCTGAGCAAGACACTTAACCCCTAGTTGCTCCAGAGGCATGCAACCTCTGACATATATAGCAATTGTAAGTCGCTTTGGATAAAAGCGTCAGCTAAATGAATAAATGTAAAAATCACTGCTAATATAAATGCAGCATTACATGAGGGTGAGTAAATTCTCGGCAATTCTTCATTTTTGGCTTAACTATTCCTTTACACAAACAAATATCCCATGTCAGGTTGAACTGCTTTTGTGCACAAGAAGTGACCTTGGGCCTCTGCAAGGTCTCTTTAGACAATAACAGGAGGATAACAAGGTGACCCTAATTCTCACCCCCACACCATTAGAAACTGCCTGTGTAATGTCTTATATGGCTGACTGCTAACAATCATCTCATTGAGACGTCCCTGAACATGGATTATTTGCCTTCAGAATGTAATCATGCATGTAAATGTTTCACCCCCATTACAAGCCCCCTGAATACCTAAAGCAGTTAAATGATTAAGACTTCCTGGGACATGATGAGGTTCGTTTCTATTCAGTACCATTACCACATCTATTTGATCTGCACTACTGAGTACTTCAAGTGCCTGTTATGTACCTCTGACATTTATAATGCGGCAACAAAATCAATTTAAATACTACACCTATTACTCCTTCTACTACTACTGATAAAATGAGAATAAATTAACACAGGTTTTGTTCATTGCTAAAATTTTCAAATGTATACAAAGATTTAGGTTTTTATGAAGACTGAAAAAGAGCTCATGGTGGGGCTGTCTTTAAATGGTTTATATGTTATTATCATCAAAACATTTCTGTATGGAGAATATGTATATCCAACATGAGAATTATTATTATACAACATATCATTATACAACATGATATTTTACCATGGTAATTTATGTTTTATTTATGATACATGCTATAATTAGAATTTTGGAGTCTTGTTTCAATGCAATAAAAGTAAAGCAGTCTTTTGAAGCCATGCGTTTACAAAGCATAGTATTTCAGGACAATGGACAGCAACCAAACAAACACAACATCCAGACAGGACCATGGACAGCACCCTAAACAGCAAAATATCCAAATAGCACCATGGACAACATCCTAAAGAGCAAACAATTGATGGGATAAAGTAAGGTTTACAAAACTTTTAATCAATTGAACCTATTCCATCTTAAAATGATTGACTGTTTAAAAGCATTTGAAATGACACAAGCTGGTTAGAATGATGTAAATGCAACTAAACAGCTCAAACATACAAACACATTTTATTGAAAGTGTAATCTGCAATAAACAAATCATTTAATAACATTAAATATGAACTGTCCATATACTGTGGGGTTTTAATAAATAGTAGGGCTTGTTTTGTCTGATTTATGTAGGGCTTGGGTAATCAGGCAAAATGAGAATATTAAGTACAACGCTTCCCTTTTATTATACAAATGTATCATTGACATTTTTTTATAACACTGATCTGAGATTATGTAAAATCTACAGACACTGGTTCATTGGTTCACTGCCTTCAAGAGAGAACCAGTGAAATATTCAAACAGTTATGATATAACGAAGGTGCATTTATTGAAATCATGTGACTTTAGTGTTTTGACATGTGCACCGAATCACTGGTTCAAAAAAATGTATTTGAAATTTTTTTTAAGCTTCAGTGTTTGAAAGTACCCACAACTATAGCAAACCACACAGATAGCATCATGGACAGCTCCCTAAAGCGCAAATAGGTGTGTTTTATTTTGTGTAGTGCTGTGCAGACCGATCTGTGGCTGACTTGAAGCAGTGAATGCCAGGTAGCCTCAAAAACAGCGAGAGCATTTCAAGAGCAGCTGGCTGACCTCTTAAGATAAATGCAGGAGCTCTGATGACGACATAGCTATTTCATGATTCGTCAAATTCACCACATGACAACAATGACATCAATTCTTCAATTCCAATAATGCTCACAAATCTGTATTTTTACAACAGTAAAAGCTTTTTTACTGTAGTCACAATGTTATATTAAGTCACGTTTTTCACAAAACACAAGCATATAAGCCCCAACCCACTTTATTGGTATTTGAAGAGTATTTTTTTGTTGTTGAACTTTATTCTTGTACAGATTGCGCTGTTTCTGTTGCTCATGAAAACATTTCTGAAACGTCTGTCTATTTGATAAATATTATATTTTGTTTCCTTCATCAGTGATAGAATATAAAAGCACTGCGCGAATGTCCCGGGAACAGTAAGTGTCCGACTTGACACCTCTGCTTTCAACCCTCAACTGCAACCAACAACTCGTCAATCAGTCTGTGCAGTGCAACATGAAATCAAGCACACCTCGTGACTAGATGGACAGTGGACAGCACCACGGAGAGCACCCTAAAGAGCAAATGACTAGATAGCACCATGGACAACATCATAAGCCGTGTTTCCACTGTCGAGCTTAGACCGGGCGTGCTAGTGCGTGCCAGGGCCAGTTGCGTTTCCACTGTAACTTCCGGGGCTTGATCGTGCCTTGTCGGGGCTTCCTCGGGGCCAACGGCCAGAGTTTTTTGGCCCGACGAAAACCTTGGGCCAAAGCGGGCCCAGAGGAGGGGTTATGAACAAAGGCGGAGTTTCTCCACGTCTGGAGAGCTCAGCGCTGCAGATCATTTCAGAGAGATAACAGCAGTATTAAAGACTTTTTAAAATAAGTTGAGTTAAATAATCACACTTACTCAGCAGCGAGTGTTTGAAATAACTTGATCCGATGTGGATTATTATCACTAAACAAGGCAGAAATATTTATAACAGATGTAAAAGACTGTGCACTGTTGTGACTGTATCACAATCGTGTATTTATTTAGTAACTTATATTATTTGTCTCGTCTCGAGAGTTTAGGTGCACGTCATTGCCTATCTTAAATAAATATAATAATATTTTTGTTCGGGAGCTTTTATAAAAATAGAGATATTATCATTCATTCTAAATTTTGAAGTAGGCTAACGTTCCTGTGGCTACAAATAAACAGAAACAGACTCGACTGAATAAGCAGGCTATTTTCATAAGCGTTAAAAATAAATAAAATATAAATAAGTATTTCTGTGTGATAAATTTTGAGCCCTGATAAATTAATTCATTATGATCAATGTATCACTTTTTCTATAGTAAAACATCTATGCTTTTGAATTTGAATATTTAGCAAGGCATGCTAACAAACCACAGCTTTTATGATGTTCCTGTGTGATCGCGCATGTTCCAGTGATTTATTTCTTATTAGTTTTCTGATAACTTCTCTTTGTTTGTGGAATGATGAGGTTGCATGACGTTGTTCTGAGAGGCGTGTAAAGGACGTGTTTTAGTGATGCACAGCGGAGCTTCAGGCCCTGACTGTGGAAACCCTGCGATATTCTGGCATCGTGCTACTGGCCCGAGGCTATTAGCCCCGCCCGGCCTGCTTTAAGGCCTGGCTTGCACTGGCCCGACAGTGGAAATGCGGCTGTACAGAGTAAATGACTAGATAGCACCATGGACAGCAATTTAAAGAGCAAATAACTAGATTGCACCACGGACAGCACCCTAAAGCGGAAAACAAGTAGACAGTCCCATGGACAGCATCCTAATAGGCAAACCATCCAGACAGGACCCTGGACAACACCCTAAAGAGCAAAATATCAAGAAAGTACCATGGACACCCAGGTAAAAAAAACAACAACAAAAAAACAAACACTTACATCATGTAATTAAATAATTTTTTTTATATTGAAAAAAATGTTCCTTAGGCTCAAGTGGTAGAATATTGCGTTAGCAGCACAAGGTTGTGGGTTCGATTCCCAGGGAACACATGTTAGGTAAAAAATGTTAGCCTGAATGCACTGTAAGTCGCTTTGGATAAAAGAGTCCGCTAAATGTATAAATGTAAATGTATATACAGAGATAGTATGCTAAAAACACATTTTAGTTCATATTTACGGTGTCCCAAAATAGCACAGCTGAGTACACTCAGTTGATCTTAAGAGGTCCTAAAGAATCTTATTAAGTATATTAAGCACAACATAAGTGTGTGAAAATAGAGCACTTTCAGTACATTATATAAGTGGACTTTTCCTTTTTTTTTACATGGGCAGAACTAGACAAATATCCAGACAGGATCATGGACAGCACCATAAAGAGCAAAATGTCCAACTAGAACCAAAATGTCCAGACAGGAACACTGACAACAGAACCAAAAACAGACTCATTGTGACAATAAATCACAACCCCTTACAAATACAGCAAACACTAGAGCTTTCAATTTTAATACAGGCTTTACATTGAAGAAAAAAATGTATATGTAGTAACCCATCACAGCTCACAGCAGTGCCAATGCAATTTTACACCGGGCTCAAGATGGCTCCGACGGACTCTCAGCAGTGTGACGTGGCGTGTAAAATCCTGGGCCTTTTCCAGGACAGTGGTCCTCTCTGAGTCTGCTGTTGTCTAGGTAAGTGAAGTGGGCAGTTTTAATAAGCCGGGACATCGATTCCTCCTGGTCTCCTATCCCCTGCTCAATGAGGAAGCAAACAATTGAGCACTGTTCCCTCCACAACACCTTTCCATTCCATTAGCTCCACACGACTCAACGCACATTTCCCTCCTCCTGCCACCTGGGGTGTCAAGAACAGAAATAATGTGATCAAGCCAAGACTTTATGCCTGTACTGTATATAAAGCTTTTTCTTTTTTTTTCTTTTTTCAAAGACTTTCATCCGGCTGCTCTTTCGAAGAGTGTTTTTGTCTTGCCGTCAGATGTTATTTGTAATATTCCATGACAGTTTGCTTTACAGACAAGAATGTTGAATAAGTAAAATGGAGCGCAGAACCTAATAGAGGGTAGGGATTCCTAGCAAAACATCAAAATATATTTGTGGAAAACAACAAGAGGAGAGCTAGTGCATGTTTAGAGCTCAGAACAGTCGGAAACGCGCTACTTTCGGGAGTCTACATTATGTGTGCATGGAATGGGAGTTCAAGGTATGCATTTGTAGCTTGTGTCTTTGACAGAGGTTTGTACGTTTGTTTCAGGTCAGGCTTTGATCTGGTCCCTGCCCATGACCTGAATGTTAAATCAGACGCCTTCAGACATTTCCTGCTGGCTTACAAGCTATGCACAGAACAAAACATAACAGCGACTGCACCGACACAAAAACATGTTTGCTGACAGCCTGCTTTTCTTACGTGTAGGGAATGTTTACTATGAATATAGTCAGTGTATATTTGCAAGTTGCATATCCTGGTATTTCCATTGTTTATTGTGCCAATCTATCTATCTATCTATCTATCTATCTATCTATCTATCTATCTATCTATCTATCTATCTATCTATCTATCTATCTATCTATCTATTATCTATCTAAGCTGTCAGGTCTGTCTGTCTACTTGTGTATCTGTCCATCTCTCAATTTACCTGGCAGTCTGTCTTTTATTCATCTGAAATGTCTTCTCAACATGTTTTATCTAATGCAACAGTGTTGACCTGTGGTGGGTGACCAATGTGGGTTTTTCCAGATAATTTATCGATATTCTGTGTCCACTACTGCTTTTTATTATGCCTTATTATCTCTATTGTATAACGCTGGTCCTCCCTGTCAGGCAATTGTACAGTAAATGTTCAATTATGAGGAATTGGGTGTGAGGTCTTATCTTGAGCCCTTGAGTCAGAGTAGATAGACACACACCTCTCTGGGATAAATCCTTCACACACTCCACTGGGGATTATGCAGAGATAAGATTTCCATGAGAAGTCAATCCCTGAATTCAGCTTTTCTACTCTTCAAAAGAGGCAAGAGTAGTATAAGGAAATGTTGCCAACAATACAGCAGGAAGGGGAAAACCGGGAACTCTTCAGAGATTTATATAGTATATAGAGTGCTGGGACGTCGTTTTAGTGAATCACTTCATGTGGACAGTTCGTATAGAAATCCAGTCAAATTGATCCACATAACGTAAGACCACATTCAATCAAAATAGTTCTGTTTATATGTATTGTTTTAGATGTATTATTTCTAGTCTCGACAGCTGCACTGTTTATATGTACTTAACCTAATTAAGAGCCATTAATTCTCCAGTTTCCTCAAATGTAATACAGTTTACATTCATCAAGCTAAACCTTCAGTCCTCTTACACTAATATATCACAATATTACATCAACAAACACACACACACTTCAGTTTCAGGCCCAATGCTGTGCCCCGTTCATGGAAACTGCCTTGAAATAGCAAAACGCTTTTTCCAGATGGATTATGTTGCTGGTGTTTATCGTCCTCTCAGATGTTTGGCCTCTCATAAGGGTCAGCACTCTGTTCTGCTATCAGCTCTCTGTGCATTCAGGCCCTTTGCAAAGCTATCTGCCAGCACAGCCAAACTGTTCCACGCCTATTCCAGCCACTTTTTCAGGGAGACATGTATTTTTAGTCACTGCATGACAGTCATTAAGTCTTTAAATGTATCCCATGGTGCAATTAGGCCACCCACACATGTGAGAAGCTGGCTGGTGATTGGAGGGCGATGTCTCCTCGGCTGGCGGTATCAGCAAGTTGCACGCTTTCACCACAGCTTTAGATTATGACAATGAGAACCATCGCAGGTTAAGACCAAAGCTCTAATAGAGTTTATGTGTGAAACGCTTCAGCGCAATTTGACACTCGTTCTAAAGCTGAACAAATTTAGTGGATGTTGATTATTCCAGCTGTGCAAACACAATATGATATGATATGATATGATAGAGACTCTATCTAGTAGTTAGAGACTATATATTTCTAGTGGAAAGATTGCGCTAAATAAATTAGCATATTAAATTGGAACAAACAAGGGCTTTACGAAGTATTTGATCTTATATTTCATTCAATATTAATTTATTATTAATTTAATGTAATTTTAATTCGATTTTAATTTACAATATAATTACAGTTTTTGACCTTTTAATATTAAAATAAATATTACTTTAATTTTATTTTCTTAAATTCTTAAATATACACTTAAATGTAATAATTTAACACATTACTAAATTGAATTTGATATTCATTTCATAATACCTAATTAATTCTTACTGAACTGTACATAACAGTACAATCTAACATGTTAGATCCTGTATTTTATAATAATCATTTAGTTGTATTTTTTTCCTGTTTCTTCTTTTCAGGAAATATGCAATGTTAATTAAGTTTGGTTTAATATTATTAGTTTAATTATGTTATTAAATAATAAAAATAATGTTAATAATACTAATTTTTTATTAAATATTTTACATTTTAAACTAAATGAAACAGTATTTGATCTTATAATTTATTATATTAGTTCAGTTTTATTGTTTGCCATTTTAATGTCAATTAAATTAAATTAATATTAAATAGTTACATTTATATCAAATTAAACAGTATTTGATCCCTTATTTCATAATATTTGTTTAGTTTTATTTTGTTCATATTTGTTCTTTTAATTTAATTATTTAATATTATTTAAACGTTTTTAATGACTTAACATATTTATTCAATTGAATGTGAATTTATTAATATTCATGTAACATTAATTTTAATTAAAAGTAAACATCATCTGAATATATATTTAATAATTTGTAGTTTTTTAATAATTGTTCTTTTAAAAAATATATTTAATAATAATAGTCATATTATTTCAATTTAATGATTTTATATATTTTATATATATTTGATTTATTTAAAAAGGGTAATTAAAAAGAATAGTACTTTAATAATATATTAATAAATAATTTAATAATAATAATTTAATTTAATTTTTAATTTAAACACTATCCATCAATCTGTGGCATTGTGTTAATGTCTTCTAGCAGCGGTTAATGCTTTTAAATCCAACATTTGCTTTTTTGGCAAGAATAATCTCTTAGTAAAATCTCATTTTAATAAATAAGATAGTTGAGGACCAATTTCTTTATGCACAATATGTGCTCAATTTGTTTTTTCTTTATAATTTGCACACTGTATGTTTGAGCTCAATGGCTAAAAGTACTGTTATGACTGTTCTTACTTTTTTTTGTTATTTCTGCACCACTAACATCACGAAATAAACCTGCAAAACTGTTTCCTAACATAAAAAATTGTATATCAACCCATGTCCTACACTAGATAGATTGTGCAGCCCTTCAAGTGTCCCACACGTTTGAACCAAAGCATTGTATCCGTCCTCACAATGCAAAGCAGTTTATTGTGTTTCATGTTAGTGCGGCAAATCCTGCAACAATTCGCCTCATAATATTCTTAGCCTCGTATTGACACAAGAAAAATTTCAGCTGTATCTCTCAGTCGCTGCTTCATGGTATGAAATGTATTTATCCAACAATACACAATACGCATCCAGTCAGTGCACAGTAAACGAGTTGAAAACATTATCAACGAGGCCTATAATGGTTACTGTTGCGTCTTCGCACATACATCAGTGGAGAAAAATTGTGTCATTTTTTAATTTGCTAATGCATTCTGGAAGCTTTCGAGCTAGAAATGCCTTCAGTGACCTTTGGATGTGAGTTTCTTCTTATTGTGTCTGAATCCTGTTCCATTCTGTGTCTCTTTGTTAGGCTCTTCATCTTCAGGGTCACTAAGATGACTTCAAAGGCTAGTTCACCCAAAAAATGACTGTGAAAAAGCAGTCGTTGTTTGCTCATCCACAAATGATTTCTTCAGTCAGTCAGTAAAATAAAATAAAATAAAATAAAATAAAGCAGTTCTGAACAATGTTCAAACTGCTGTTTTCTATTCAGGTATCTAAAATCAAAAGTACGTCAGTACACCTAAATGAAATTCTGATATGTTTTCAGCCTCTGCCACATAAATTTATGAGTACATGAACACATCTCGACAATCGAGTCACTTGAGCACATGAGCAATTTATAGTTTAATTTGCGAAAAACTATTGTCATCATATAATACATAAAAAGAAACGTAAAGGTCTTCACAGCAGCCCGTCAAAATAAAAGGTTGGTTTAACTTGAAGAAACTGTGACATAAATATATTACTTAATGTAATGTTAGTACTAATACTACTTATAAAATTATAATTAAATCATAATTTTTAATGAATATTTATTAGAAAAAGGAAAAATATATATTGGAATTTGGGAAAAAATAAAACTGATTTCATAGGACCCTAATTATAATTATACAATTATATACACACACACAGCAGTGTGCTAAAACATGTTAACAATGTTCTAAAACATGCTAGCAACTTGTTAAAATGTCAGAAAACGTTCTAAAACTATCAGTTCTAAGCTATCAATGTGCTAAAAACATGTCAACAACATTCCAAAACATGTTAGAAGCATGCTAAAAATCTTTGTAACTTGCCAAACATGCTATTAGTGTACCACAAAATATGAGAAACTCGCTGAAACATGTTAGTTACATGCCAAAACATGTTATCAACTTCATGAAACATGCTAGCATCTTGTTAAAACAGGCTAAAAATATTATTAAACATGTTAGCAATGAAAAATGTGTGTCTTGTTTATGTGTGTTTAACTTAGAAAAAAAAACTCTGAAAAACTCTGGTTAAAAAATAGGACAAAAATACAATTTTGTGATTGTAATTTTCAGTGCAAAGCTTAAAAACATGAGTCATGAGTCATGAGTCACCTGAGTCATGACAGCCACAGAAATATTTGAATTGGTTTGTTAACATGTTTAAGGAAACCCTGAGACCTCAAGCCATCATACTGAGAGTGGTTAGATGGCCTTTGACACCCTTAAACAACAAGAGACAGAGATAAGTGGAGTCTGTGTGAAATATGATTAAACTAGAGGCTTGTGCACGCCTATGATTTAAAGAGTGTGCTGCAAACAATTCATCTTCACAACCCACACACAGTCAGCGTTTTTTTTTTTGTGGAACAAAAAAAAACTAAAAGCCGGAGAGAGGAGGACACGCCGGGGGGTAGGTGGACCAAACTGGGCCAGAAAAGGTATCTCTCTTTGGGAATATTTTAATAGGTAAACACATACATTTTAATGTGTGCAAATACCAGGGTTTGAAAGCAGTGGAAACGCAGTGTTCTACTTTTTTGCTGTGATTTATAAACAGCTGGTGCAAATGCAGTGTTTCAAAAATAAACATAAAATAACACACTTACCTTTTTCCCGCCGTAATTAGCATAATTATCGTACAGTTGGTGATTTAAAAAGTGTAAATGTATTGTTTTTACATGCTCATTGATGAAGGTTTAAACTTCCCTGACCAGAAAATTACCAGCGTTGGGGAATCACCAGAACAGATCCTCCATATACACGAATTACACAAGCTGCATAGGGTCTCCGAAACACCAGGGGGCCCACTTGCTCTCAAATATGATTTAATTTTACCTTTGTTTTTGAATTTGCCCAGTGGTTATGAAAACATGAATGATAATTTATTTGAATGCGGTGCGCTGTCGCCCTTTCTACGTAAAATTTAGTCAAATCAAATTCATTCAAAACCACTTATTGTCTCATGGCAGCAAAAACACGTCTCTCAGTAAATCATAAATTGTATAATTAAAGCGTATATATTTTTATCAACAAATAAAACCATAGCTCTTAAATAACTCCAACATACAGCTATTGTTCATCTGTAGCTTAGGTGTATCTACGTTTTTCAAAACAGTACAGTAGCTTGACTATATCTACAGTGCTTTAAATTTTGATTGGTTTCCAAGCAGTATCCCCAACACTGGGAATCCTCCCTTCAAATCTTGTATGCTTGAATGCATTTTCTTGAATTTGTCTTCACAGTCTTCTAAAGTAGTGGTTTTGGCAGCCCCCTTCCTCAGGACCAGAGGGCAACTGTCTCAGATAGTTCTTCTCGACTCTAAACCTAAGGGGGCTTGTCTAGCAAGGTTGATAAAAGGCTTTCAGTGCCGTAGACACACTGATCTATCTCCAGCACTTGCTTCTGTGGTGTCCTGCTGGAGAAACGATGCTGTCCTACAGAACTTGCTCTTATAGACAGAGGTTAATGGGTCCGACTAGTAGGATTCTTATCTCTTCATCCTTACAAGGTCAAATACATAGTGACCCAGAAACAGAGGTAAGCTGAGGAACCGTTTTAGTGCAGCCGGCTGGTTATGCTGTCTTTATGTGGGGAGATGGCTGAAGGGAAGTAAATGGAAAGATGGATCTGGTTAAAGATCTGGGTTAGTAACCGAAAAGTTCCGGATGATCCATGAACATGAGCACTGTGTCCTTGAGCAGGACAATTAACCTCAGGTTGTTTAGAGGTAGTTTTTGTGTTAAAGGATGGCTCCGTTTCATGTCACATATTTATTTATTTTGACCTAATGATTTGTTAACAGCTCAACTAAGCATCCGGGATCAGAATAATCAATCTAATAATTCCATGATATGTAAATTACATTCTGCGGTATATACTCTCTTTTTTTATTGGTAGATAAAATGCAAGGTAATTTCCTGTTAAATAATGGTTAATCTACAGTATGTCTACTGGTAGCCAAAAAAAGGGGGTTATACATCCAATGCTTTATAACACTAATTCACACTCTATTTCTGCTTCTTCATAATGTTCTACATGCATCATCGTTGCTCAAAATGACACACAAAAGCAAAGATGATGAGCAAAGAGAGGTCTAGAGAGGGTTGGATAGCACGCTGGGTGAGTGCATTCAAGAGCTTGTCGTGGGAAGTTGGTTTGTGCCATGATGAAAGCCATTCCCTGAAACAAACCTCATCCATCACTGTATCCCCAGAGCCCAGGACAGAGACAGCGCTTGCATCCTCTCCAGTCCTGCCACTGCAGCTGCACACACAGGCGCTAAAAGAAAGACGCTCTCTCTTCAATTCCAGTCTGTGGCGTTGAAATGCCATTGCTGTCCTATTTTATGACACGTGGCCTCTGACAAATTAATTGAGGGGTAAATAAAATACAGTAAAATAAAACATGGCCTCTAATATCTTAAATGAAATATATCTAAATGCATTTGAAGTTGCCTTGGTTAAAGTACCTGCCAAATGCCACAATTTAAATGTAAATGAATCTATTGTATTAGTTAGCTGTTGAAATGAACATAAAAAAATAAATTGACAAGCACTAATGCATGCTATACAACCACTTTGAAAGCTATGTTCATTTCTTCTGCAGTAAGTCAAGCTTGTTCGCAGTTAGTGCTGGAGTCTACAGTAGTTCAGGGGTGATAGCATGGCATCTCTGCTTTATTTTGTGTAAAGAAGTAGGAATGAGGGTCAACATCACCAAATCTGAGGCTGTTGTTCCCAGCTGGAAAAGAATGGATTGTCTACTTTGGGTAGAGAGTGGGTTGCTTCCAAAATTAGAGCAGTTCAAGTACCTTTAGGTCTTATTAAAGAGTAACGACAGGTTGAAGCACAAGATTGGCAGGTGGATTGGTGCAGTGGAGGCACTAATGCGGTCATTCTACCAGGCCGTCGTGGTAAAGAAAGGACTAAGCCTGAAGGCGAAGCTCTAAATTTACCAGGCAATATATGTCCCAACCTTCACCTATGGTCATAAGCTCTGAGTAATGACCAAAAGACCGAGATTCCGGATAAAAGCATTCAAAATGAGTTCTCTCCGCAGGGTGTATGAGTTGACCCTGATGGACAATGTGTGAAGCTCGGACATCCGAGAGAGACTTGGAGCAGAGCCGCTGCTCCTCTGCATTAAAAGAATCACGCCCATGGACCACTGGATGAATATCGGATGCATATCGCATACAATATTGGAAAAGCTTCAGGCGTTTCGAAGTCATCATTGCATTGGTTAACTTCTACAAGATTTCCGAGAGATGTTTGTGTCATGTTCTTTAATATTCTGCTTGGAAATAAAGAGTCCATGACACCAAACCCTCTCGTGGAAGCGGAAAGCCATCTTGTTTACAACTGTGATTAGCACTTATAAGGATAAGCTAAATGCTGGATTTTCAAAAGTATGTGAAATATGTCAAAATAGAGTCTTTAAAATATGTCCAAGAGTCTATTTTGGCAAAGTTTCCACACCTCTAGATCAGGGTTGGAGCTAAACTCTGCAGGAAAGCAGATATCACGAGCCAGATTAGAGTATCCCTGAGCTAGCGGAAGTGGCCATGAAAAAGGTGTATGGGTGTCTTTACTTAGCCCATTGCCACTGCAACCCATTCCTGGATGAGTGGTGGGAAATGGATGGATAGATTTTTTTTTCAGCTTTGTTTAAGCTAGCATTAAATCGATATTGTAAAGAAAGCAGCATGACTGATCCAGACATTTCAAGGTTACACCGGTCACGTAAAAATAAAGAAAATTCACTGCTCACCAAGGCTGTAAATACAAACGGCAACCTAAATTAAAAATCTTTATCATGCTTTTAGCAATTAGGCTGACATACATATTCTTGCATTGCCTTTAGAAACATAAATAAATAAAGATAATACAACTTTGCAAATTGCCACAAAACCTTCATTAAACCAAACATATCTGGTTATGCTTCTGTAACTGTGCTTTATTGCCTCGGTGTGCAATGACAAATGCTGGCAGTTCTCTAAATAGTGCTGGTAATTATAGCCCAAAGTATCAACCCCAGATAAGACAAAAAGACTGCCCCCTCTGCCCCAGGACAGATGAACACTGCTTTCACCGGTAGGAACAGAACACAAAAAACAAAAACTCTCTGTCCTCTAAACTTTAGGCTACTAAGATTCTCATTTCAAGCGGTAAGCGTCTCTGACATGAGCCTCTAATGGAATTTTCAAGCATTGGGGCGTTTTTGCCCCCCTCATTTCATTTGTTAAAGTCAGGCCAATAACTCACACAGGTTGTGCTTCGTAGAGCAAAGAGGATTTCTAATCTTTAAACAAGGAAAGTTAAAAACCTGAAGAAGAGTGATACATACCTATGGATTTTCTGCCTCTTCCCTTGCTGCCGTTAAATTTAACCTGCAGTAGGCTCAAGCATCGACAGTGCTGATGAAGACTAAAAGCAATCCTAAAGGGAGATTTCTGTTTGAGTCCTATTTAAACTTCCGCAAATATCACACTTCGGCGTTTATCATGCGCTCATCATTATTCCTGTGAGCACCTTCCCATGACTGCTTGTTCAGACAATTAAATCACTAACTTTACAGTCATAGTACCTTAAAACTTGACTGCCATCATCGGTCCAGTGAGACCATATGATAACAACCTGACTTTTGCAACCACTTCCTTGGCAGTAGTTAATTTAGGGCACCTACACATGAGAGAATGCCACAAATAACGTTGATTTCAACAGGGATTGCATGTCACAAGGATATAAAGACACAATGCAAAGCTTTTGAGAAAGTGACCAACCATGAGAAAATCTTTGCTCTTGTAAATCTGATTTCACTCTAATTTCAGGATTACAGTAAAAAGGAATCTGAAATTAATATTGCTGATCAATTTTAAAGTGCTAAAAAGGATAATTAGAATACTATTTGATTACCTTACAGCTATGACAGCTTAAAGGGTTACTCCACCCCAAAATGAACATTTTGTCATTAATCACTTTACCCCATGTCTTTCCAAACCTGTTAAAGCTCTGTTCGTCTTGGGAACAAAATTTAAGATATTTTTGATGAAAACCTGGAGGCTTGAGACTGTCCCATAGACTGCCAAGTAAATAACAGTGTCAAGGTCCATAAAAGGTATGAAAAGTCGTCGTCAGAATACTCCATCTGCCATCAAACGTGCAATCTGGGTTATATGAAGTCTGCTGCGTATGTTCTTTTGTGTCCTCCACGCCACAAGGATGTGCTGTTTTATTTCAAATCAAAGCTAAATACACGTACAAACAGCGCATCCTTGTGGCGTGGAGGACACAGAAGAGCATACGCAGCAAGGTGATATGGAGTGACACAGAGGAAACATTGACAAAGGAATTATTGAATAAAGTCGTTATTTTTGTTTTCTTCGCTCACAAAAGGTGTTCCCGTCGCTTCATATAACCCAGATAGCACGTTTGATGGCAGTTGGAGTATTCTGATGACAACTTTTCATACCTTTTATGGACCTTGACACTGTTATTTATTTGGCAGTCTATGGGACAGTCTCAAGCCTCCAGGTTTTCATTCAAAATATCTTAAATTGTGTTCAGAAGACGAACTGAGCTTTTACAGGTTTGGACTTCAGCGTGAGACTGATGCTGAAAGCGTGAGTGTCACACCAGATGTGTGAGAGTTGGCAACCCTGCTTTAACATGCCAACTGGTAAATCTGTTAAATTAGCATGTGACTGATTAGCCTGCTAAAAGATACTATAGCTACAAATGGATAACCAGAAAGGCTATTTTGTTTCCTTTCAGTTAGTCACCTTGCATATTGCTAACTGAAGTCAGATTGCAAGCCAAGCTAGGCAGTTTTGAATACCACTAGCTAATTGTCCTGCTTTTCCATTAGCCTGGAATCCTACCTTACAGCTAGACTGACAGCTTAGCATACTAGTAATATTACCCATAGCTGCTTGTTTAAAATAGCTATAAAAAAGGAACAAAAAAAGGAATAACTAGAATAATGTTTTGACTTCCTTACAGCTGCCGTACAGCTAAGCATGCTGCTAACTGACAAATCTGTTTATATTTGGCATATAAATAGCTGATTATAGCCTGTTAAAATATAATTTTATACTATTTGTTAGTCTGTATAGTGCACTTTGCGGAAGTACTAATAATTATGTCAAGTATTATTTAAAAAAGATTAAACATTCAGTTTTAACAGTTACTTTGTAAGCAGGTTAGTCAATTGGATGCTACTGACCCAATTATAATGCTAGTTTAGCATCGGTTAACTGATTACCCTGTTGTCATACCTTATAGCTGAATATTACTAGTTGATAAATCAGTAAAACCAATAAATGATTGTTAGAATGCCTACCATTGCCACAAAAGCATGACAAGCTATTTTGATTAGGCCTACTTTACATCCTTTGATTACTTAACATCCTGCTAAATGACAAACTAGTTAGATTAGAACAACAATAACTAATATGTCTGCTAAAATGGGTACCACTGCTAAAGGATAACAAGAAAGCCTATTTTGATTACCTTACATGTAGCATCACAGTTTAGCATGCTGTTAGCTGAAAAACTTGCTAGATTAACACAGCTAATTAGCTTGTTAAAACTGATAGCTGCTACAAAAATATAACTAAAATTACTTATTTAATTACCTTACAGCTAGCCTGACAGCTTAGCATGCTACTATAAAAAACCTGCTAGATAACAACAATAGCTGATTAGCATGCTAAGATCTCAAACTACATTAAAATAACAATAGCAAGAAGACCTACTAATAAGTGTATTCATGTATTATATTACAAAAATACAAATAAACCTTTATCATTCCGTTTTAGCAGTGAGTTTGTAAGCTAAGCAGGCTGTTTGAAAACCACTAGCCGGTTATCCTGCTTGTTTAGCATACAATAACTGCTTAGACTGCTATTTTGCCTTACAGTAGCCTGACAGCTCAGCATTTTTTTTATAGTTGATAAATCTGCTACATTAGCATACAAATAACCGTCTATAATCAAAGCCTGCTAAAATAACTACCACTGCTACAAAAGGAGAATAAGAAAGGCTACTTTGATTACCTAACATCTAGCCTGGCAGTTTAGCATACTACTGGTTAATAAGCCTGCTAGATTAGCATAACAATAGCTAACTAAAACTGATAAACTAATTTTACTAATTTTGATTACAGCTAGCCTAACACCTCAGCATACTAACAGCCAATTAGCGTGCTGAAAGTTATTACCATTACAAAAGGACAAGTAAAAATACTATTTCAATATTTGTATTTATTTAACCTATATTTTAATGATTTCAAAGCCTCATAATAAATCAAATGAGTAAAACTCATTTTGATAATTTATGGCCAACAAACTTGTGTTCAAAAGCAAGCAAATACCTTCATTTAAACAGATGCTTAAACACACACATGTAGGCCTATTCTTACGTAATATTTTCCATTCCATAATTGTAAGCTACATGATTCAATCAGGAGTGTTATTTGCATGAGAGATTTTCCAAACCAGTCGTGTGAATTAATACCGGATTGTGCAGTCCACTGGGGATCCAAATGAGCGTAATGACCCATACAATTTCCATCTGATGCATGGCATGTAAATTAGGATGTGACACCTTTTATGAGTGAGAAAATTTGCATTTGCCCATCATTTAAAACGCCAAGCTGTATGGCTAGTCAACGTATAGCAATGTAATTGTGTAACTACTTTGGAGTACGTTCATGACTAATTTCCTCTTGTGTAAGTCTGTTCATTTATTGCTTTATCTGCAGTATGAGTAAAAATGACCGGAGATTGTTGAAATAACAATAATTCAATAATAATTACTCTTGGCTAAATGTACAAGTTTTCAAATCCTAAAGAAAGTTATCAGTATTGATACTAGCAAGGGATAGATCACCCAAAATATTATATTAACCTAATTTATTTCCCCTTATGTCATTGCAACCTATTTTATTGATGATTCCTTCAATTACCATGCTTTGCTGGTATGAAGGTTATAAGAGCATGTTAAATAATAAATAAGCACCATGTTAATAACCTTTCCAGAAATCTTGATTGTTTAACAACCACAGCTAGTGTAATATTACTGAATATTGCACATCCTCCTATCCTGCTGCTTGCTCTTGTCTGATTTTAAATTGGTTCATAACTAAATTACTAGGCTGTCACATTCATAGTTCGATACAGGCTGTGTGCTGTGTGTTTTTATAATCGTAGTGAGCCAACATTGTTGATGAATGGTTAATGTGCAGCTGTCTGAATGAAATACTGTTAATAAAAACCCTTAAACTAGAGTTAAGATTTCAGGCATTGTGAAAAATTGTGAATTTCCTGCAAGTGACAACAGCTGCAGCAGAAAAATGGCCATCATTGTCTGTGCTGTGAATAAAATGATAAATACTGTACATTAACTGACGGGGCAAATTAATTCCTCTTGTCCTAATAATTCATATTTTACAATATTTTACACAGCAATAAATATTAAATATTATATGGCAGTTGACTTGTTTCAAATTATTTTTTTCTTGCTACTTTGTCGATATTTTACACTGAAATTATAAATAATTATATATATATAATTTTATATAATCTTTTTTTGCAGGATATCTCTGTGGTTAAAATGGGAAGAGGCAATTACAGATGAAAATATAATCTTTTATCCATTAGTACAGTCATAAACATTCATGCCGAAGGGCTTTCGTGACATTTCTCCCCGCATTGTGGATCGCACTCATAACCAAAATGTGGAACATATAATCCGGGAGGAAAGGAGTTAAACATGTTGCATGGCAGTCAGAAATGCCCGAGATGAAATGTCAAATACTTACTTAAGATGCAGCTGAAATAGATCAATGTGTCCTGAGTCATCTCTCAATATCCTGAGTTCTCCCCACTACCAAATGGAAAGGCCAAGACTCAAACACGCATTCCCTGGCAAGCGGGTTAATAACTTTCAATCCCATGGATCGTATAAATTGTGTGCTATTGACACCTGCTATTCCTTGCTTGATAGAGGGAAAGACCTCATCAGATTGAAGATATGTCTATTTGTGGCCAAGTCTGTCTTTTTAGGTCTCAATTTTGCTTAGTTTAAGCCCCCATGCCAGGTGGAAATGAAGAGCTGTATTGGTTTGTACTTCCATACCTTTGTGAGAATAATCCTTTTGATCATGTTCATGTTCAGTTCCTTCAGAAGGAGGTTATGGGTATTGTTTGCAAGCTCGCTCATGTCAACAAACTGAAAGTCAATAGTCTCAGCCACAGACAGCAGGCCCAAAGACCTTCCACAGTATCTTCTCAAGCACATTACACACATGAAAACAAGGGCTTGCTAAAAAAAAAAAACTAAAAAAAAACAGCATCTCCGTTATGATTGGTTGGTTTATTCACATAATCAGACTAATCTGCCTGGTAACAATGCCTTTTAGCATGACTATATGTCACATATTATATAATGCAAACTATAAAGTTAACATTTAATTTTTGTTGTTCTGTTTTATCAGTAGTTTGTAAGTTAGACAGTAAATTAGCTTTATAGCTTAGCATACATAAACTGATTAGCCTGTTAACATAACATATAACTAACTCATAGCCTGCTAGCTTAACAAATTGTTAGCTGATTAGACTGCTCTTTTACATACCATTAGCTGTGTAGCCTGCCAATATACCACCAAAAGAAATAACTAGTACTTATAAATGATGAAATTTAGTCAAAATGTGTTTGTTGTTCTGTTGTGTCTGTTAGTTTGCAAGCACATGCATCATCTTGTAAGCTAACTTATCTTACCAACCTAACTAACCAACTAGCCTTGCATATACATTCAGTGGATGCCTTTTATAGCTTAGCAGACTTTTAGTATAACATCTAGTTAACTCATTGGCATTTTTGCTTAACACATGGGTAGATAATAAGACTGCTAGTTTAATATTGCATTAGTTGATTAACTATGGTATCAACGAACAAAAATGCTATAGTGCTTACATATAAGAATGGTCCAATTTAACACACACTGTCCTGTTTTATCAGCTTGTTTCTAAGTTAAGCAAGTGCAATTTGCAAGCTAACTAGTTGTAACAGTTAGATTAGCATACATTTAACCTGCTAACATAGATCCCAGAAACAATTAACAGAAACACCATTTGGATCATATAGAAGACAAAAACAATAAATTCAGATTCAAATTCATCCAGATTGTTATAACTAACTTCCTAGTCTGATTGCTTGGTTTTACACACACAATCTTACTAGTCAGCCAGTAACAAAGTTTAAGTCTTTAAGGCCCGGTTTCACAAACAGAGCTTAGCTTAAGCCAGGACTAAGCCTTAGTTAAGTTAAGATATTTAAGCAACTTCTACAAAAATGCCTTAGAAGAAAACACTACAGGTGTGGATCTTGACACAAAACAATGGCACTGACATATTTTAAGATATGTCGGAGCAAGATATTTTCAGTTGGACCGCTCAAACATGCATTTTAGTCTAGAACTAGCTTAAGCCTTGTCTGTGAAAACGGGGGTAAGTCTTCTTCGAACTTTAGGTCATCTAACCCCAGTATAAATTGCATATTATGTAATGTTCACTATAAATGTCAAATGCCAACACTTGATGTCCTGTTTTATCAGTTATTTTATAAGATAAGCAAGTGCATCAACTTGTGAGCTAACTGGTTAGCCAATATGCTTTGCATACAGCAAGTAAATTAGCTTTCTATCTTAGAATACAGCTAATAAGTATGTTAGCTTAGCATATAGCTAACTCATTAGCCTGCTAGCATAACACTCACTAGCTGATTACAGTGTAAAATTAACATATTAGCCAATTAACCTGCTAATAAAACTACCACAGGTACCAAAACTGACAAGAGTATAGTTTTGATTATACAGAGAGTGAAATTCATGAATTCTGATTCAAACTAAAACATTATATTTCTCAAGTAATGACCTCAAATGCATCAACATCCTCAGTACATGCTGAGCCGTGACATTTGCTGTGGCGTAAACAAGTCAAAGACACGTTAACACACAGCTGAGCCGTGACAGTGCTTTAGCAAATGTGTTTTGCAAGCCACAAAGATTTCCTTCCTCCTGAATTAAAGACACTTTAGAATTTCTCTCTCCAGCTGTGATTGAAAGACATTTCTCTGTCATCATCTGACAGGCCTGAGCTTCAGCACACAACGCCTTCTGCTGACAGTGCAGGACTTGTCAACCGCGCACACGCCCGTTCGCTAACACTCCGCAAATCAAACGCAGCTTTGATCCCATTTTATAATTCAGAAGATGTTTTTCAACAGTAGAACTTAAACAGAAGTGTTTCCATCACCTTCCCATGTGGGACAAAGCTTACGTCATAGTCATAGTCTGAACTGAATCTGAATGAAAGACTTTTTGGCTAACATAGCGCCTTTAGCCCCTGCTGGCAGATGCTGTAACTACAATGTGAGACAACCATTCAGTAAGTGAACTGGGAGGATATCTTGATATTACAAGAGCACATTCAAGCTGAAGTCAAAACAGTAAGACAGTAGCACTTGCAGAGTTAAAAATAAATAAATAACTCTCTTTCCCAATAGTCAATCTATCCGCCATTCATCAGCCACAAAAAATTCCCGCTCCCAACTCAGGCCATTGATGGAGCCAATCTTGCTGGATGTTGAAATCATGCACCTATTGGTTGGTGCTGCAACTACACCATTCTGGGGGGGGGGGGGACATTTCTCCATTGACACCCCTTCTAAATTAGATTTGTGTGTTTCTAGTGCATTATACATAATATAATATAATATAATATAATATAATATAATATAATATAATATAATATAATATAATATAATATAATATAATATAATATAATATAATATTTCCTTTTATATTCATATTTTGAATTAACCTAAAAATTGTCTTACATTAACAAGCAAATTCAAGGTTAATAATAAATTCAAGCAAGCAAATTCAACGCTAATCATAATAATAATAAAAGTAATAAAAAATAACCAAATGGTTTTATTTCATGTTGGTACATTCTTGGACAACACCACAGTATAGTTGCATGAGTGGCCAAACATAAAAGTCTTCCACAATATCAGCACATAAGCAGCAAGGGCAACATGAATATACTTAGTACAAACAGTATAAAACATACATGCTTTTTATTTTATTTTATTAGTTTTTTTTTTCATATTTTTTAAATATATATTCATATCTTTTGCACAATTTCTCCATAAGTTCCGGGGCAGTTAAAAATACCAAGACAAATTAAAGCCATATTCTGCCTTGAGTGAGTGAATGTCTGAGAAATCCATTAAGGTAAAAAGAGAGAAATCAATAAAGGCTTGTAAAATCATCCATAAACAGGCCATTGTGAGAGAACTGTGGTGAAAGTTTCATTTACTTCAACATCAAACATATCAAGCATGCATTGACAACTGCTACGCGAACACTTTCTTTAAAAAGAATTCTGAAACACCATCGATCACCGGGGTTTAGTCACTGTAAAACCAATGCAACATCTCTCAAAGTCACTATAAACACAGTCGATGGTCTACGAACCCTTACAAACATGGTGGGAAAGTCGAAAAATGTGAAACGTTTATCATGTTAAAGGGCGCAAACCAACACAGATCCTCAAAATAAAGAATCAATATTCCAGGAATGGGATCTCAAAGAGAAGAATATGGCTTTAATACAATGTGCATCCAGAAAAGGCAAGGAAAACCAAAAAAGAAATGCTCAACCGAAACGTAAAAACAGCCAAACGAAACCAAAATGCTGAAAGAACCACACAAATTTGCACGAAAAATCCCAAAAACTTGCAGATTGGAAGTACATGTAAAGATGAGGAGGACCTTAAGGCCCAGCATTCGAAAGCCATGTCAATTCATCAGTGCCCTGAAGAAAGTCTGTGATGGAGTGTCAAAAGAAATGCCTTGTCAAAGGTCTATCACGCCAAGTGCAACCTCAATCGTTTGACTGACAGGCAATCAGTCGTTTTGTGCCACTGTTACACCCCATCAGTTTCCTCCATCAGCGAAACAAAAAAACAAAAAATACAACTAAATTTATTTCCTCTGCTTGTAATTCCTGTTACTTTTTTGTAGATGTCAGGTTATTTATTTATTTTTGGGGGGTGATTTTGCAGTTTTATGTGTCTTAAATGTGTTGAAAATCAACTGATATCCTCTTTCGTTGGTTTAGCTGAGGGCCCAATCGCTGTCCTGGCCCTTGGACGAAATAAGGATGAAAACAGAAGGACACCAAAAGCTTTTTCCTGCTTTACTTTTGTTCCAAAGAGCTGAGAGAAACCAGGAAGTGCCATCGATCACCTTCCTCCTGTGATGGAGGCCCTCAGATCACAAGGTCATTGTAGTTCACGTATTTCTTCTTAGCAGCCGGACCTGCGAAGAGAGAAAGATGAAAGATTGTTTTTCATTTGACATCTTCCTTTTTTTCTTGCTAAATATAAGAGGAATTCATTGATTCTTGTCAGGAGGCCTGACAGGGACACTTTTTAGGACAGTAAGTTTAACAGCATAGAACAGAAAACGTCCACAAATTGACTATTAAATGGACAGTTCACCTAAAAAGGAAAATTACTCCATGATTTACTCACCCTCAAGCCATAGGTGTTTATGACTTTCTTGTTTCAGAATACAATCAGAGTTATATTAAAAATGTCCTGGCTATTCCAATCTTTATAATGGCAGTGAATGGGGGTCGAGATTTTGAAGGCCAAAAACTGCCTCGATCCATCATAAAAAGTGCTTCACACAGCTCCGGTGGGGTAATAAAGTCTTTTGATGTGAATTGATGCATTTGTGTAAGAAAAATACCCATATTTAAAACTTTAGAAGCTAGCTTCTGCTAAAAGTCGTACGCGCGTTCATGAGAAAGTGATGTTTAAGCTTGGGCTGCCCCCTAATAGAGGAGGCATGGTCGACCAAAATTCTATTAGGTGCAGAATTCTTTTTTTTTTTTTTTAAATCCACAGGAGAAGTCATGCAGTCCGTGATGGACAGATAGTTAACGGCTGGTCTATGTGGTAATACAGTACATCGGGCAAGATATCCAAACTCTCGCCTATCATTCATCAACCTCAAATAAGACAACATTACAAGGTCGCTCCCTCTGATGTTTACCTAGAAATGTGCGCTATTGAATTGTCTATGCGAGGAGAGGAAGCTGAACTATAGCACGCTCACTGCATTACAGATAGAGCAGCTAAAATACTCTGTAATTTCTGATCATACAGATAAGAGTAATTAATCTATTGAATCTGTTAAGACTCTTTGTTTATTTGTGTGTACTCACAAGAACAGCAAAATGTTGCGCTTTTGTAAAATAATGAAAGCAAAATGTGTTTTCTGCTGTCTCGGTCTCTGTGAACTTGAGTGCAAAACTCCGAAACTCTGTGTATCTCCGCCTTACAGATATGAAAACAACACCACAAAGATCAACATTCCAGCCCGGAATTCACATTTTCAAGGGAGAATAACTGACTGTAGCATTGTTTTTTAGATAAACAAGTATGTTAACTTAGCATGTTTCTTAAATATCTGCAAACATATTATGGCATTTTTATGCCTTAGTGGAGTCAAAATCTTACATGCAGAACTTTTAAGCATGTGCTTGAGCGCTTATTTGCTATGTAGGGAATTAAAGGCTCATTATAAAGATTTAAAGGGTTTATTAATAAAAAATCTTTAGTCAAAGGAAGCCCTAGTTCCAGCAGATGATGTATGACATAGGTGTAGTGTTAGCTCCTGTGAAATATGTTGCATGTGGATGCACAGTGGAGAGAGCAAAACAAAACACCAGTCACCACCGAATTAGAAGTACAAAATGCAGATTTGTAAAGAAGAATGTCAGAGGATTTCGAAATAAGTCAAGAGGAGACTGGATTTTTTTAATGTATTTTTTTTCTTACACAAATGAATCGATTCACTTCAGAATGCCTTTATTAACCCCCTGGATCCATGTGGAACACATTTTTTTATAATGGATGGAGGCACTTTTTGGGGGGCTTTAAATCCTTGACCCCTATTCACTGACATTATAAAGCTCGGAAGAGCCAGGACATTGTTTAATGTAACTGATTATATTTGTATGAAAGAAGAAAAATCATATGGTATAAGAAGATTGCTAGAATGCTCTATGTATTTATATTTATATTATATTCATGCATTTAGCAGGCGCTTTTATCCAAAGCGACTTACAGTGCATTCAGGCTATCAATTTTTACCTATCATGTGTTCCCGGGGATTCAAACCCCCAACCTTGCGCTTGACAACGCAGTGCTCTACCAATTGAGCTACAGGAACTCTATGTGGTTTCCAGGCTGTCCTGGGCAGTTTCTATGTTATTGTAAGTGGTCACTATGGTATTCTGGGTGGTTGCTAGGATGTTCCAAATTAGATGCTTTGTTGTTCTATGTGTTTCCCATTGATAAAATATTGCCAGGGTGTTCTATATGGTTTCCAGGGTGCCTGTGTATTTGCTAGAATGTTTTGAGAGGTTGCTAGGTGGTTGAAAGGTTATTCAGAGTGGTTGTTTGAATGCTTTGAGAGGCTTATAGATGGTTGCTAGGGTGTTCTAGGTGGTTACTATTGTGTAGTTACCAAGGTTTTGAGAGACTGAGAAAAGATTACTGCTGTGTTCTGGTTGATTTCTACAAATGGCTGTTAGGGTGTTCTGAATGGTTACTATGATGTTCTATGTGGGTGCTTGTTCTGGGTAAATTTCTAGGGTATCTTAAGAGTTTTGTTGTGTGTTCTGAGTGTTTGCTAGAGTAAAAAGTTGCTAGGTGGTTGCCAGGGTGTTCTAGGTAGTTTGCAGGGTTTTCTGGGTAGTTGCTAGGGTGTTTTGAGAGATTGCTAGGTGGTTGCTGGGATGTTCTGAGTGTGATGCTTGTGTGGGTGTTCTGGGTGGTTTCTAGGTTGTTCTGAGCAGTTGCTAGGGTGTTCTGGGTGGATTTTAGTGTTTCCTGATCATTTGCTAGAGTGCTCTAGATGGTTTAGAGAGTGTTTTGGGTGGTTTCTAGGGCATTGTGCTATGTAGTTACATGCAGTTCTTAATACTTTAATATCAACAGTAAAGGGGAAACTGAAAAATCCCTAACTCAAGTCTGAGCAAGTTAAACTCACATAAATGTAAAAAACTGTATTTATTATTTTATGAAAGAGCAACACAAAATCAAACAGATGAATATGGCATAAGTGTTATGTAAGAAACCCTCAAATGTCTACAGTCATAACAGCGTGACCTTCACACGCTGCCGCTGATGTGTTTGCAGAGACTCTGTGGAACTAAATGACTCCAGTCTCAAATTACAGTGCTTATTCACGGTTGCTTCTTGTGCTCTTTTGCATGTAAATGAACTTCTAAATATTTTAAAGTAAAGGTTACCAAGTAGAGAGATCATTGTGGCCTTTAAGTGTCAGAAGCCCCTTTAGTATTTGAGTTAAATGTCACCCTGACAGCCATCTATTCAGAAATGTGGCCTTGACGAACGCGGACTGAGGAAAGTGCTCTCAATATGCAAAAACAAACATAAATACATTATAATACAAATAATAGGAGTCAGAAGGAATAACCAGAGGTTGCTCGTGTTTTGAGAAGTTAATAGAAGGTTGCTAGGGTGTTTCTAGTGTTAATAGGATGTTCTGGGTGGTTGCTAGAGTGTTCGGAATGGTTTCTATGATGTTCAATGTGTGAGTTTGTTCTGGGTCATTCCTGATGTGTCTTGACATGTTTCTAGGGTGTTCAGAATGGTTGCTAAGGTGTTTTATGATATTGCTAGGTTCTAGTTGGGTGCTTGGGTGGTTGCCAAGATATTTTGAGAGGTTGCTAGGATTTCTAAGTGGTTGCTAGTGTTTAGAGAGGTTGACAGAAGGTTGCTAGGGTGTTCCTTGTGGTTACTAGGATGTTCTGGGTTGGTCGCTAGAGTGTTCTGAATGGTTTCTATGATCTTCAATGTGGGAGTTTGTTCTAGGTCATTCCTGAACTGTCTTGACAGGGTTCAGAGTGGTTTCTAGGGTGTTTTATGATATTGTTAGGTTTTAATTGGGTGTCTGAGTGGTTGCTATGGTGTTTGAGAGGTTTCTAGTGTCTTGAAAGGTTGACAGAAAGTTTCTAGGGTGCTCTGAATAGTTTCTACAATGTTCTTTGCAGGAACTTGTTCTGGGTGGTTCCCAGGGTGTTCCATGTGGTTGCTAGGGTGCTTTACAAGATGGCTAGATGTATGGGTAATCTAGTCTATACACAGACCTGTATTACACCGTAAAAAAAAAAAAATTTTTTTTGACTATTTCCTTACATTTGACATTTACATCTGAGAATGATGGAAAACAATTAGGGAGGAAGACAGAAGATGGGACCAAGTTTACTGAAGGTAACTGTATTCTCCTGTAAAATAAAGGTGATGTGACCCCTTTTAAAGATCTTATTTTTCCCAGTATATTACAACATTTCCCATTCTTTCACATAATCAAAGTTCAGCCAGAAGCCATTATGATTTCCCTGACCTACTGCAGTACATCTTTACTGCGCGGCACACTATAAACATCTTAATGGGTCTGGTCTCACATCTATAGTACTCATGGGATGGGAAGAGTGTTAGAAATGCAGGTCTGACAACAGAACGTTTGGTATGGATGGAGGAAAACAAGGGCATAACGAGATTGTAAACAAGGATTCCACTCATTTGCATACTACTTTTATTCAACTTTGTCGCACATCCCAACACTGCATCGCAATGATTGCAGTTTCTTCTGTTGCTTTAAATAAACAACGCTCACTAAGTTTTACTCATTAAACACAACAGAATAAATGTAAATCCATTTTTTTCTGCTTCATGTAAACAGCGCATGCACAACCCGGACATGCGTCAGCACGCACATGTGTTGTTTACATGAAGCGGAAGTGCGCGCATGCATCATGATACTCCCCAAAATGGAGGAAATCCACAGCAGAATGGATAAGGAGGAGAATAATTGTTGAACAAAGTTGTTATTTCTGTTTTCTTTGGGCACAAAACGTATTCTTGTAGCTTTGTAAAATTATGCTTAAACTACTAATGTCACATGGACTATTTTACTAATATCCTTACTACATTTCTGAACCTTGATCGTGGTAGTACCTGTGCTGTCTATGGGAGGGTAAAAGAGCTCTCAGAATGCACAAAATATATCTTAATTTGTGTTCCGAAGATGAACAAAG
The DNA here is from genome assembly GCF_963082965.1 of Carassius carassius. Classification (NCBI taxonomy): domain Eukaryota; kingdom Metazoa; phylum Chordata; class Actinopteri; order Cypriniformes; family Cyprinidae; genus Carassius; species Carassius carassius. The sequence goes on from NC_081770.1 coordinate 28,994,823, forward strand.
GTCTTACGGGTTTTGGAACGACTTGAGGGTAATGACCTAATAATGATTAATGACCGAAATTTCATTTTTGGGTGAACTATCCTTGAAATTCAAAAACGACATTTAAAAAAATAATGGAAATTGTGTAAAAGAGTGTTTTTACAAACAATAACATTAACATCATACTGTATGTATGCTACACATACTGTAATGCTACAATTACATAAGAACTGTTTACGAATGTTTTACACAAACGTTTTACACAAATATTTCAAAACTGCCTTTGCTTCATAAATGAAACTGAATTCGGGTCACTTTAATGCTATTGATCACTGTGAATGCTTCATTAAAAGAGAAATCGGTGTCTATCAGAAGAGAATAGCCTCTTTGCACAAGCTAATCTTTTCAATGGAAGAAAAATTTTATAGGGTTCATTTATAATATTTTATTAGGATGAGATTATAATATGGGTCATTAACATCTGTAATACTGCACACTCTATTTTTGTGACGGTAAGGATCATTAAGATATTGAATACGATGTTGAAAGCTCACGAACACTGTTGTGTTTTGCCGACAATTAATAATTAATAAACAATATAGGAGTAATGAATCATCACTGCTGTCGGAGCAAATCTATACATCGGTTTCGATGCAAACTGTTGACAGTAAAATTCAGCCGTTCTATTTGACGTCAAATCTTATTTAAAGTCTATCACCATTCAGCCTCGCACATCAAATAGACTCGAATTTGCATGTCCCACCAAAATCGCTGGGAATGAGGGTAATGATTATGGTTTCAGCTCTTGGCATTGGCATCTCGGCTCAGTAGTTTTAGAGCCTGTTCCCCTCGGGTGTCAGATACTTCAGGGTTCAGGACATTCATATACATACTTATCCATAAAAATAATTTAGAGAGTCAGAGTGTGTTATATAGAGGAAGAGGGAGAGAGAAAGAACATAGAGTGCACAGGGAAGGCTGACACAGATGGTTCACAGCTCTTTAGGGAGTTGCGGTGGAATCTGCCATGCCATAACAGTGGCGCACAGGGAATTGAGCAGTGGGACTTGCGTTTGAAGCTTGGGATCTTCCACGTGTCATCTGATTACCACTGACAGTTGAGTTCACCGTTTCATAACTGTGTTCAGCAATTGCTCAGACACTCTTTGGATTCTTGGAACCATCAATTATGCAAAATACTTGCTGCATGTAGATGAGGCCAAATCTGGTTTTGCATATCTTCTCTTAAAATCTCAATAGTTTTTCCATCCACTGATTTCCTAGATCTTCTTAATTTTCATTTCATGTCGACTTTAATGACATTATTTTCTCGTGAGCCTCAAAACAGTTACATGGAACCATTATTTCAAATCCCAAATATTTTTTTGCGTCACTTGTATTCAAAAGTGATGTAACGTTGTCAAACGGCACAAGGCCTTTAACGACAATCTAAATGAACCAGTTTCTCAATTTGAAACCTAAGGTAAGTTATCGTAGTTCAGTGGTTCTCAACTGAAGGGTAAAAACTATGCTAAATGCTAATAATACATGCTACCTCGCAGGAATGAAACAGATTTAAAAACAACAACAACAAAAACATTACAAGTTAATAAAAAGCAATGCTAAACGCTAATAATAAAATGCTAACCAACAGGGGTAAAATAGGGATTTAAACAATTCTTAATTTAATTGGGTGCCTGAGTGGTTGCTATGGTGTTTTGAGAGGTTTCTAGTGTTTTAAAACAATTCTAATTGCTAATAATAATAATAATGATGATGATGATAATGATAATAATAATGTTAAATCCTAATAATTAATGCTAGCCAGCAGGAATGAAACAGGAATAAAAACAATGTATTTAGCTAATGAAAAGCAATGTTAAATGATAATAATAACATTTCAAACAACAGGGGTGAAATAGGGATTAAAAACAATAATAATTGCTAATAATAAAATGTTAACCAGCAGAGCTAAAACAGGGATTAAAAACAATTTTAAATGCTAATAATAAAAACAATGTTAACTGCTAACAATAAATGATAACCAACAGGAATAAAACAGGGATAATAATAATAATAATAATAATAATAATAAAAACTATGTCAGTATATATATATATATATATATATATATATATATATATATATATATATATATATATATATATATATATATATATATATATATATGTAAACAATTTTACTGTAACAATTTCAATTAGTAATGTTTTTCTTTAAAGTCACCCACAACAATATTGACATCTCTCAAACAGCAATAAATTAGAATTTTGTTAATATTCTGTTTTATCATTGGAAAATTATATAAAAAGGTGATAAATAGATTCACATAAAGCTGAACAAAAATGTTGCACTACATGATGTGCATTTGCCAAATGTGCCAATTTGCTCTCATGGTCAATAGTGTACAATTTAGTCAGTATTCACAAATAATTCAGGAAGAGCAACATACTGAACATACTGAATTCAGTGCATTATTTTGTATGAAGTATGGAAAAATTTTGTATGAAGACTGAAATAATTTTCTCACAAAACGTATCCCAACAATGTACAATTTTCCTGGTTTTTTCCAATTTTTTTCATGGTTTTCATTCTCTAGCGCTATTGAGTGACACTGTGGGATCGTCACGGAGTATTGATGAATGGCCACAAAAGACCAATTAGCATTTCCACCTCGTCCTTTCCCCCAGCGTTCGGAAGTGACAAGGTCATAACCAAAGGTAGAAGATTAATTTGGTCTTACCTGATAAATTATGAGAATTAGCCTGTTGGGAGAAAAACAGTACTTGGTGAGCTGTTTCTGATTGGTCCAGTAGAAGCAAAGCAGAGATTCAGATTGGTCCAAACAGCCATGAAATTTAAATTCAAGCTGGGTTTGAAGGTGGGTGTATTTTAGCATTGATCTGTGACTTATATGCCATTTGCCCCATCTAATAATGGCATATCTAATAATGTGGGAAAGCATTGCCACTGTCAAAAAAAATAAAATAAAATAAAAGCCTTGACGGTATCATTTTTTAAAAAATTAATTTCCCAATGTTGTCTTCTTTATGTGCCTTATCTATTTGAAAAACCCAAAAGTAGCTGAAAGGTTGCAAAAGGCTGTATTTTTTCAGTCAAAGCCGCATAAACAACACCAAAAGTACTTTTCATCTCCCGAAATTTCATTTCCTTTTCAAAGAACCGTGGCTTTCCTTTGACAGTGAAGACATGCTAATCCTCTGGGCAAAAACCAGTCCTGCGCTATTACTTTCTCCCTCTCTCTGCGGTGTGTGGCCCACCATCTCGTGTTCATTAGAGGAAATGTGGTCATTCTCAGCAGATGACTTCATTCCATTATATCTGACACAAGCTCATGCTGCAACAAGCAACAGGCCAAAGCAACAGAATTTCAGCTCATGGTGCCATTCTGCAATGAATCTTGCAAGCACTGCACTCTGGGACATGAGCTCGCTTTTACACCTGCCGGCTGCAGGAAAAGCAACTTTAAGGGTCAAAACTGAGATAATGGTTAAGTGAATTTGATATTAGCACTCATGACATAAGCACTCAGATAACTCTGGATTTATTAGAATTTACATACCAGGTTTGCATATCTATAAATACCTGGAATAAGTGAATTACTTTTTTTTTTCTGGTAAAATACCATAAATTAATTAATACTTATCCTTCAGAATTTTTAGAGGCTTAAACTAATTAAAGTCATTATAAATGAGTATTACCATTTTTTTTTTTTCATTTGATTATGGAAAAAAACAAAACATGATAAGCAATTTAATTAACTGTCACCCCATCCCATAAACAGGACGGCTACATTTACTTCGATATATCACAATTAAATCTAATCTAATCTTGACAAACTATATATCGTTGGAAAGGTCTAAGACTCCCAAATATATATTTTACCAATGTTGTTTGTTAAAAATTATGTAGTAAAAGTAATAGATTAATTTAGACGTGCACCCTCAAAAATCTAAATTATAACAGGAGTTTTGACCTTTGTTTAAAAAAAAAGACTTATTCGTTGCCTTTTTCTCTATCACATTTTAGAAATCATCAGAAATTATATATCAACTGAAAACTTAAAATCTCAAAATTCATCCTTTAAATAATCTAAAACAATCCATCCATCCATCCATCTTCTTCCGCTTATAATCTAAAACAATAAGCAATATAATGCAATATAAACATTATAAAACAATATAAACTGTAAATATATTTTTTGTTAATAAATACAATTTTTTGGTGTTTATATATATATATATATATATATATATATATATTTTTTTTTTTTTTTTTTTTCAAATAATGATGGTTTGCTACCTTTATAATAAATATTAAATACATATATTATTGTATAAAAAAAAAATTAAATAAAAAAACAAAGTAGGGATGCACCGATGTATCAGCTGCCGATATTTATTGGCCGATTTTTTATTATTTGAAAGTTATCACCATATTGGAAATAGCATGAAAATGGCTGATACTTATGGCTTATAATGGTAATAATAGAAAGGAATGCAGGAACAGAAATGTTCAAATACTGATTCAGATTTTTTCCTTTTTAAGCTCTGCTTTATGTAATTGACCAATATCGGTATCAGAATCGCCAATAGTTGCTATCGGTGCATTCCTGCTTAAAGGTGCAATGATATGCTTTATTATAGACTATAGTTATAAATAAACTATCGATTCACAATAATAATTACATTTATTTATTTTTGTAAAATTTTTATTGATCTCTGCTAATTATAAAAAAGGGCAATGATAAGTGCAAAAAGCCAGAAAACATGCATAATAATGTGAAATATTAAGTCACATTATCTTCTTTTGATAACTTACATTCGCTCATGTGATCTCCCAAAAAAAAAAAAAAGAATAATAATAAATGATATCACATTATTTTTATGATTGTAAAGGCGAATTTCCTAACCACATCAGTCTCTCAGTGTTCACCATATTTACTACAAAGACATCTGAATTCATCATGAGCAAACATACAGTATCAAGTTCATACAGTATACAGTTTTGTAACTTACTGTTGGGATCCACATTTTCACACAGTTCGGTTTTTGCCTCGCCGTTCGGTCGGTCACTGGGTTTGTGTGACAGACGTGAGGACATGGTGGCCGCCGTCACCACGGCCTTGAAGCTGCGCTTCCGTTTCTGCACGTTGAGCTCTGGGTGGAAGATGATGACGTAGACCTTGGGCATGTAGAGCATTCCCAGAGCCACGGACGCGCTCAGATTCATGGAGATGGTCAGCGTGGTGGTTTGGATGTAGAGCTTTGGGGGTAACAAGGAGGAAAATTGTATTACGGCAAGGGAAAATGAAAAATAAATGAATAATAATAATAATAAAAATTTCATTAAGACCTGAAAAAGAGATATAAAACTGGATTTTGAGACAAAATGTGAATTATTTTTCATATACAAGCTTGCAATTCACTCAAATTTCAATTTTTTTTTTTTAATATAGTGCAGATAAAGTATTTAGCAAAATGCTCCTTTGTCGAGTAAATTTTTCTACATAGTTTATGGTCACTGAATGGCTTTTCTGAGGTAAATGTGTAAAAGTGTAAAAGTGACATATTGTTTAGAAACTTTCACTGACGTCTTTCCACGGTGGAAACACTGATTAGTTGAGATACGATACTTTCCGGTAAGATTTTCTTTTTCTTTTAACATAATTCATGTTCATTCATGAATATAAGAGAAGTGTTGCGAAGTCTGCGGTTTTCCCTTGGAGTTGGGCTACTTTATCACTGTTTCTGTTGGTGGATAGTTTTTTATGTCTGCGAGTTGAAGCTACCCCAATAACGTGATATTTAGCCCATGCGATACAAAGTTTACCAGGGAACCACACCAATAAAACGTGCATTTTAATCCCCCGTGACACAATTTCGAATGGGCTACGCAATTGGGCTAGTTGTGGGCTACTTTTGAGTAGCAACTGGGCTGGTTTTAATGTGAAAATCTGTCAACCTGGACGAGGTGATTGATAAATGTTGAACTGCATGGCTACATTGGTCTTTCAAACCTTGCAAAACAGCAGCAATATGGTATTTATTGTTCATTTATTTCATAATAAAACTTTTTTCATGCATCAACCGTAAACGACATCGATTTAAAGCCTAGTTCACCCAAATATGTAAAACTTTTTGCATCATTATAGCATGCTTAAACACCAAATTTAAAACACACAAATAATTTAATATTACTTCATTGCATATTTACGTAAACTAATTTGTGATTGGACCAGTTCATTGAGGGTGAGTAATATATAATATATATATATATATACTTTTTTGGGGTGAACCGATATCAGAGTATCAATTAAAATCAAGAACATATTTTTTAATCTAGCTCTAGATGGTTTTTCATGAAATTATTCTGTGAACTTCAGGATGGGATTCGAGACAAAATGAAAAATAAAATAAAATCCGAACAGGTCTGTTCCAAAGGCACTCTGTATTGAAGTCCTGGTGAGAGAATTCAAAGCCAAACGGATGATAATCATTCTTTAAAACTCGAGCTACTGTCATTGCCTGAGAGTACAGCTCTTGCATGGATGTACTTTTCTTGTATGAAAAAAGGAGCTTGTCAAAGTATCATAATGAAGGCTTTCATGCCATAGCCGTATCGCATTAGTACTACGGCAAAGATTCATTTCATGTGGCTGTTAACGGCACTCTGGCAAGTATGTAATTACCAATATCCTCAGTGTGTTTAATCTTTAATGTAGTGCGAGTTCAAAGCCTGTTAGGAAGGTCACGGGTGCGTTTCGATAAAGTGACGGCCCTCGTTCATGAAACGCAAGTGGAATGAATTGTAAAAATCTTTCAAAAACCACGAATCGTCACTGAAATGTGTTCTGCTCGTGTTTCAAAAATGATGCACTATGTTTATACTGCCTGTACAAAAAAGATTGTGCTGCCAATAAAACAACTACTCCAGTAAAACTTAAGGTCTGGACCACTTTGTCATTTATTCAGGCCAAGATCTGCCACCTCAAAGAGCAGGAGACTTAGAGTTGTTACTTTTGGTCTCTGAATATCTGTGATGGAAATGATAATGATAGAGTGAAATTAAATGTTTTTGACTTTTTTCCCTTGTTAAATTCTAATTTCAGAGCTAGCATTAATGCAACCTAACTAAGACAGAAATCAATGTTCACACTTTTTGAATAATTTGACAAAATTGATAACATATTAACAGTAAAGTGCAAAACTATTCATACAATCATTGAATTGTTTATATATATATATATATATATATATATATATATGTATATATATATATATATATATATATATATATATATTAGGGGTGTAACGGTTCACAAAATTCACGGTTCGGTTCGATACGATACACTGGTGTCACGGTTCGGTACGTTTTAGATACAGCAAAAAGAAAAAAATAAATAGATAAATAGATAAATTTCCTTGATTTTTAAAAAAAAATTTATTTATTAAAACTAACAGAGCATGTTTTTTTTTGTTTTGTTTTTTACATTGAACAATGATGGAGCTATTCTTTACCCATCTTCTATGGTGTTTTCTTAGCAGCATACTGTATAAAACAAAAACAGCTCCTTATAAAAAAAATGAAAATGTTATATTATTGTAGTAGTTATGAACAAATACAAAGATGTAACTTTTTATATGGAACTCTATAACTTTATATCGAGTGTGTTTTTACTCAATTGGTTCTCTATAGGGCTTATGTTTTTTGGAACAAAGCAGGAATTACGGTCTGTCTGAAATGGGCTCGTGAGTGAATATTGTAACGGGGCTCAATTACATTAAGCATGTTCTTAAAACCTACGTTTTCCACTACAGAGTAAGGCGCCCGCTCACTCAGTATGCGCTGACCAGAAATAGAAGATCCTCCAATAACCAACAGGTCTGGTGTTTGGGTGCACTTTGGATTCCCTGTAAGCTATAATGGTGATGATAGAATGAATGGTAAATAGTAAGGTCTCATATCCGCGGCTATAACGTAAATGTAGCCTACCAATCGCCGTGGTGATGTCTTTTGCCCTGTTTGAATCCGTTTGAAATGTCTGTCTAAATGCTGCGGGAATAGTTTGTTGCGTGTATGTTTCTCCTTTTTTTCGTCTTTTCCCAGATACTGACACGCTAAGGTGATGTCGGCGTAAATGAGTTGACATGTTTCAAGTATTCCCGCTGGGGTTTTTTTTTTTTTTTTTGTATTCCCGCTGGTGTACCCTAGATGCGACATATCGTTGTTTTTTTATCCACCACTCTCTTGCCCTCACCATTATAGCTTACAGGGAATCCAAAGTGCAACCAAACACCAGACCTGTCGGTTATTGGAGGAGCGTACTGAGTGAGCGAGAGCCTGACTGAGTAGCCTAACATAAACATATAAGTTGGTGTTTTTTTCTTCTTTGGGGGTGTCAGGGGCGTTGCCTGTTACGTCGTTTGGGTTATTGGGCTACCTTTTTGAACGCATATCATTATATTTCACAATTTTTTTTATTTTCCAAATATAATTAATTAGTCCAACGAACCGTTCGGTCCATAATGCGTACCGCGTACCGAACCGAAAGCCTCGTACCGAACGGTTCAATACGAATACGCGTATCGTTACACCCCTAATATATATATATATATATATATATATATATATATATATATATTACATGAGAAAATGGATAAAATGGCAGCTAGAATGAAAATGACATACATGAAAAAGATAAGGTGCGAAACAAATACATTTTAAATATATACAGGTTTTACAGTATTTGCAAAAGGAACAAAACTCTTCATGAAATTATTTTTAAATTAAACAAATCCATTTTTATATTTTTTACTTAATTTCACAAAATTACAGCTAGATTTTAAATAACAAATTAACTTTCAAAAGAAGCAAAACTAAACTACAAAACTAAGGTCGAAAACTGTTAATGAAATGACTTAATTTTTATATATATATATACATCAATTTACAGTTTTTGCATCATTTGGCAAGATTCCAACAAAACTGGTAATTACAAATTAACTCTTCATGAAATGATTTTATTAAAAAAAAAAAAAAAAGCAAATTAACTGTATACTTTTACTTAGTTTGGCACAATTACACCTAGACAGGAAAATGCATATATCAAACTGTAAATATTTTAAACTAATTAATGAATGAATTAATGGATGAATTAATTTACATTGATTTTACTTCTTGTTCATCGTTGTATTAATTATATTTTTGAACAATTCATATTTTATAATAGATTTTCATTTTTCAAGACTTGTCTTTTTTATTTCTTATAAAAATGCTAAGTAAAATAAATATTAAAAAGTAGCAAAAGTAAATAATTATAATAATAAAAGATCTAAAGAAAACTAGTCAAGTCAGGCAAGTCCACATAACAAAAAAAAAGAACAATAAATAAAACTGCACCCTTTGGACATAAAATTTCTCACAGTTCTTAGTTTTTTATTTATTTATTTATATTTTTTTTAAATATGAAATCGATCATACCAAAAAATAGACCACTGAAAAAAAAAAACACCAAAAATGTGTGTAGAATCTGATCAGCATTGCATGGCCCATATTTGACTTGTACCTCTTCCATTTTTAGCCCATTATGGGAGTAACGTTCACCACTCCAACAGCCGGATAACATAATTCCCGCGGGCTCTCGAATCAGACAACCTTAAAAAAATTCTAAAGAAAAAAAGTGTGAAAACCTCCAGGGGTGTCAAATTAATCTGCCAGTCCAAAGTGCAAATGCAGTGAACTAACTCGAGCTGAGAGATCGACACCTGATTCTTCAGCTTTTCATTGGCCGAAGAAACAGAGAGAAATCCAGCATGCTTGACTTGATCGAACCCATATTCACCACCAACACCACATCTTCTATGAAAGATAACAGCTGGTGATTCAAGCATGGCTGATACCAAACGTGACGTAAACATTTTTTAAATAAAAATCTGTGACAATCTGATCATAAACTGCAGTATCATGATGCTCAATTGCATGAATCATTTTCTAAATATTAATCACTTATTGAATGGGTTTTGTGATGCGCACACCAAATCACCTTGTGTAACACAAACACACAACACACACTCCCCCTCTGGCTTCTGCTCGGCGTTAATTACTGAGCATTCAATCTTAACACCAGCTCTGATCTGAGATGTTCGGATGTGAGGGATGATATGGTGAAGAGGGGGAGTTTTATGGATGTGATTTGGGCTAATAATGGATCAGTCAGAACTGGAGCAGCTCACAAATAAACAGCTCGATAGATGAGGAACATCGCTTCTGCAGAGAAGAGCTCATAAAACATCACAAAGAGACTGAAAATCGAACCAAGACGCTACAGAGCACAGAAGTAGATCTGGGCTGTATGACAATACATATGCTATGAAACCAAAGAATTGCGGTACAGATTTATATGACGGCATGTGGAAGAACTTGTCACATGAGGCTTTAAAATTGGCTTATTCAATTAACATTTAGACTGATAATCTGTTATATAATATTAAAGAAAAGAATGCTTTTCATTAAAAATGAATAAATCAATACATTCAGGTTGAACCACTGATAGCAGATGGACTATTCTGGCGATGTCTTTCATATTTTCTGGACCTTGACAGTGTAATTTACCAGGCAGTCAATGGGACAGTCACAAGCCTCCCGGTTTTCATCCGAAATATCTTAAATTGTGTTCCGAAGATGGACAAAGCTTTTACATGTTTGGAACTACATGGGGGGTATGTGATAAATGACAACATTTCCATTTTGGGGTGGCGTAACCCTTTAAACTAACATTGCCCCATGCTAAAACACGTGTCTAATGATTAAACCGAAGTTTCCTAAAGTCTCAAATGACCTCAACACATTTTTTATGACAACCTCATTAACACCAGTGACAGACAAATCCACAATCCACCGCCTTATGACAACATGCAATTTAAACAGATAAGAATCCAATTGGCGTGCCGACTCCTGTCGTGATCATATGCTAATCCTGACAATCTATCAGCCAGATTTCCAGTCTTCATTTATTTATTCCTGCAGTCTGTTCCTTTCTGCTGTTCTTGCACCGTCAAACAAGGACACGTAGATCTGGGATGCTGGAATAGGCACTAAAGATGCTTTTCAGCCTCGAGTCTCTATACTCAACCCAAGGCTGAACCCTCTTCTAAGCAACGTCTTTGCCTTAAAACCGTATTTGAAAACCAATCCTTAAAATGTTTTTTTTTTTTATGTCTTCGGAGAGTCACACCTATAGAGGAAGCAAAACATCTTACGCGTGCCACATGAGAGGCTCTTCGAATGCCACACGACCATCAGGCAGCTTCAGATAGGAAGAGACTTATTATATAAAGTGGTATACATGCAGTGACACAGGAAGTTGACTCAAAGTGCGCTGTGATGTCGGTTACAGTCACTCTGGATGAAGGTGACACATTCGGTACCACTGAGAAACGCAATCGGGAGACATACTGTAGGCGGAAAGGAGAAACGTTTTTACATTTTCTCCTTACGTGCAATAGGACAAAGCATTTTGTTATCTAAATGTCCTTTTCTTCCCCCTTAAGATTATTTTCTTTGGTTGGTGTTAGTAGGTAATTTGGCTTGAAACCTGTAAAGGCAGCTACACAAAAACACATTGAGCTCATTGAATTTGTTCTCAAAGAAATATATATTTTTATTATTATTATTATTATTATTATTGCAAATACAATTAAATTTAAAAAAAGGTTATGCTATATAACTGCGACTTTATATTTTAGACTGCGACTTTTTCTCACAATTGTGCCATTATTTCTCATGAATTTCAATAATTGTGACTTTACTGTGTAAAGTTCTCTCAACTGAAACTTTTTCTGTCATAACCATGACTTTATATCTAAATTTAACGTTATGTTTCAAAATTACAACTTTGTTTATCGTAATTTCACCATTATTTATCTCAAAATTTGACTGTAAGTGCAATTCCAACTTTATTTCTCATAATTCTGACTGATATTTTGAAATTATGACTATCTCATAATTTCACATCTTTTAAAATTGTGACTATACTAGGAATTTCCAACTTTTTCTTACATTGTAATTATGATTTTATATCTCCATTTGACATTTTATTTCATAATTGCAACTTCATATTTCACAGTACAATTACAATTTTCATAATTTAGTAGTTTTCAAACTTGTTTTCTCAGTTTGACTTAATATTTCAAATTTGTGATGATGTTTCTCGTAATTTCAACTTTTTCTTGCAATTGGCTTTTTATATCTCTCATTTACAAAAATTGTTTAGTGTAGTCACACTTTTGTATCTGTCTCTCCTTTATTTTAATTTTTTTATACTTTATATCTCCCAATAATGACTTTTTTGTAACTGCTAACTTATATTTACAAGGAATGAAGCTGCTATATTGTGAATTTACATCTTGCAATTGAAAGTGAAAAAAGTGAAAGTGACGTGGCATTCAGCCAAGTATGGTGACCCATACTCAGAATTTGTGCTCTGCTTTTAACCCATCCGAAATGCACACACACAGAGCAGTGAACACACACACACACACACACTGTGAGCACACACCCGGAGCAGTGGGCAGCCATTTATGCTGCAGCGCCCGGGGAGCAGTTGGGGGTTCAGTGCCTTGCTCAAGGACACCTAAGTCGTGGTATTGAAGGTGGAGAGATAACTGTACATGCACTCCCCCCACCCACAATTCCTGCCAGCCCGAGACTCGAACTCACAACCTTTGAACTGGGAGTCCGACTCTCTAACCATTAGGCCATGACAAATTGTGATTTCAATTTGAAAATGTAAACTTTGCCTCTCCTAAATTGCTTTTTTTGGCACTTGCAGTTGTGACTTTAAAACTTACAAAATTGATCTTTTTGTTTGAAATAAAGTAAACCAAAGAATAAGACCATTTGTACTAGAATTTTTTTTTTTTTTTAATATTGTATGATCCAAAGAAAGGTCAATAGCAACATTGCATATTTCAGGAATGTAATTCGCTTCATTCAGAGTCAATGGAGATGGGTGTATATAGTTGGAATGCATTATATTTCATGTCGCATTTACATTTAAGTAGCTTGGAGAATAAAATATCCGTGGACAAGCAGACGAGGGTGTAGCATGCTTGACTGGCATAACTAATCCTAGAAAGAACTATTGTATATACTGCAAATGAGCTTGCTTGCAATCCAGACTTCCAAAAAAACTGATTGTTGGTGGTATCAAAACATAAAAACATCCCTTTCTGTATGACATGCATGTATATGTATGATCATGTGCTTTCAAGCGTATACACATAAATCCCATAGAGTACAGTACATGCACACTGTCTGTGTAAATGGACAGACAGCATGCCTTATCCCTAAAAATCTGAGGCACCTGTGTTCACTGACCTAAATCCACATGGGAAGGCCACAGATGGCATAAATAAAACAGCCCCTGCATTAAACATGGGTCAACACTCCTGTATGCACAGTATCTTAAACTCAGCAATGCATGCGTTTTCACTGAAACTGCATATTCATTTCTAAAAAGCACCTGCTATGTTGTAGCGCATCAGTACACTGTCAAATTTCAAGTCTGAAATATTTTCAAATGTCATTTAACTGAAAGTGTAAACATTTTGTGCTAACACTTTAGAATAAGGTTCCATTAGTTAAAGTTAGTTAACTACTTTAGTTAACATGAACTAAGCAAGAACAATCCTTCTACAGCATTTATTAATCTTAGTTAATGTTAATTTCAACATTTACTACTAAATTATTCAAATCAAAAGTTGTGCTTGTTAACATTAGTTAATGCACTGTGAATTAGCATGATCTAACAATGAATAACTGTATTTTCATTAACATTAACTTATGTAACATTATAAAGTGTTATCTATTTTATATTTATATATTTAAATTATTAATTAGTTTTAATATATCATGAAGTTTATAGTAAACTCAGTGTTACATAGTATTTCATGATGTAATGATGTTAGGGAGCAACAATATATTTAATCACCAGTATTTCACACTTGATAGCTCCGCCCACAAACATATTTTGATTGACTTTACATCTCGCAATTGTGACTTTGTTTCTCAAAATTGTAAATTTGCCTCTAACAGTTGCAATTAGTAATGATTCTCGCAACCGTGACTTAATATCTTTCAACATGACTTCATATCTCGCAACTGCGATTCTTGTATTTTCAACTTCACATATTTTGATTGATGTTATATCTTGCAATTGTGATGTTATTTCTGGTGATTGCACATTTTAGTTTCTCTATAATTTACACTTTATATCTTGCTATTCCAACTTTGTTTCTTTTGAGACTTTGTGTCTTACAATTCGACAATAACTCATAATTACAACTACATTTATGGTCGTTTCAACCTTTTCTTGTAATTGGGCCTTTATATCAAGCAAATGAGACTTTATCTCTTAAAACTGTGAAATTGTTTTTCATAATTACCATATCGTTTCTAGTAACTGTGACTTTGTATCTCTTAAAGTGACAATTTGACAATAATTCATAATTACAGCTGTTTCAAACCATTTAAACATTTTCTTGTAATTGGGTGTTTTTTAAGTGCGACTTTAGATTTTAAGTTATGACGTTTTTCAAATTTTAATTTATATTGAATTATATATTATTATAATCATATAATTATACGTATATGACTTTGTATCCATCTAATGTATATTTATATCGTATAATTTTAATCTCATAATTACAACTCCATTTATGGTCGTTTCAACTTTTTCTTGTAATTGGGTGATTTTTTGTTTTGTTTTGTCTCTCAGTTGCAGCATTGTTTCTTACAATTATAATTTAGTTCCTAGTAATTATGTCTTTATATTTCACAATTTGACTATATCTCATAATTGCAACAAAATTTTGGGTAATTTCAATTTTATCTTGTAATTGGGCCTTTATATTTCACAGTTTTTACATTGTTTTTTCAAAATTGCCACTTGGTTTCAAGTAATTGTGACATTGTATCTCTCAATGTGACTTTATGCCTCACAATTCTGACTTTTCTTTAAAAAAAGTCATATTTTTTATTTAAAAATTCTGTGTAACAAAGTTTAGAGATAAAAATTGCAATTACAATAAGTCATTATTGCAACTATATGTCTTTCTATGAAATGTACTGTATATGTTTTTGTTTGGATGTGAAAAATGTGCACCAAAGAATAAGACCAGATTTGGGTAGTTCTGCTCACAAACATATTTTGTTTGGCTGCGATTTTGTAACTTCCCACAAAATGTTGACTTTCAGCTACTTGTCGCACCTGGTCAGAACACAGACATCTGTGGGTCTGTTTATGCAAATTAATTCAGACCTAACAACAGCAGGAGTTGGACACCTGCAGGTCTAGCAACCTCTTTGTCCCTTTATCAACCTTTGTTATTTCCAAGCCTGCTCTACATCTGCAATTTATGTGACTCATCAGTCCAGGTGGCCTACATGCTGACCACAGATACGTGGATGTGAGCCGACTATTCAGTGTGCATGTCCCTCAATGGTTCTCCTTAAATCAATGATGAAGTGGAAACTGGTGTAGGTTAATCCTTGTGCATTTATAATTACGGATGTTCCAGTCAGAAAGCAAATGTAGGCTGGGATTATGCAAATGAATGCATAAAAGACACATAATGAGATTTATTGCAACATCCCGCCACTGGTAGTGGTATGATTGGCGATTATGTTGGAATCAGTACGCACGGACACAAACACTAACCAAGCTTTTTTGAAAGCATATCCCGCAGAAAAAATGAGACGCTGTGACTGAACAAACGTGTTATGATTGGCCACCTGATGACAGTTTTTGGTTTTTAAATAGTTATGCTTGCTCAAATGTCAGCCTGGATTAGTGACTACGCATAGAAAGGCTTCAGACCGATTATGGAGCGCTTTTCACATGTGACATCTTCTTTAATGCCAGTGTGGTATTTCCACAATAATGGATTTAGCTTATACCAAATAAAAAATTGATTAACTTAAAAAATAGCCAGTAATAATAATTTAATGATCATTTAAAATCAGTAAATGGTGATAATAATAATAATAATAATACATTTAAAACAAAAAAGAATAAAAGTAAATAATAATTGTTTCTATATAATAATAATAATACTTATTACCATTATTATTAACAACATTATTAACAATTGTTTAAACAACAACAATAGCAATAATAATAATTATAGTAATAATAACCCAAAAATAAATAATGCTAAAAAGCAATCAAGTAAATAAATAAATATAATTTTATTTATAATTATCATTGTCGTTAACATATATTAATATTTATTATTATTTTTATTATTATTATTATTATATTATGTGAATGATTTGTTAAGATGATTGAAACCAGTATCTTGAGAGTTTGTCTTATTGACTGAAAGATCCATTAGCAATCAAAGCATTTTTTTTTTTATTCAGCCAGTTCAGACATGTATGAAGAAAAGCAGCAGACATTTGATTGCGCAAGACTGTACATTAACTTTCCCTGTGGCAAAGCAAATGGGACCTGTAATTCATACACCTACACAGGCATAAAACAACTACAAGTTTGAAAGGAATGAATGAGTCCAGGGTGATTTCATCCACTCCAGCCTTGAGAGTAGCCGGAGTGGTACATTTCACGGCACGTCACCCACTTCAGACCAAAGACACAATAAAACACTGGACTTTCTGAAAAACGTTGAAAGCACCAGACAGCCGCTTTGTCACGGTTGGTAAACCGTGATCTCAGGGTTTTGCACTTTGTGGGTGAAGTTTGTGTGTTACGCGTCAGCACTGATTAGTTTGTGGTCGTCTCCGCTAACAGCTGTCACTCATTACTCATCCCTATATATTGGCTTGTCTATTTTCTTGTGTTTGTGAGAGTGTTGTTTCATGTTTTTGACCTATGCTTTGCTTTCTTGTGTGTTTTTGCGTTGGATGTCCGTGTCTCCCCGGAACCCCGTCCACTCTACGGAACCCACCACCAAGCAACACCACTTACCTTCGGCTCGCTTCCCCGCAGTTCCTGTTTCACCCTCTCTTGCTGCCAACTCACCTCCGCCTTCCGGATACTTCACTCATCGCCACCATCCTGGACTGTGTATTCCTCCCAGCGTCATATTTGTGTCTCAGTATTGTCTTGTATCATTGTCTTCATTAAATTGTGTTAACCTTGCACTTGCTTCCTGCCACTCCTTCACCAAGTCGTTACAGAACGCTCTTACCAACCATGGAAGCAGCGAGCACCACTTCACTTTCCGAATTCATTCATCACAGCGTCAACCTTATGGATCAGCAGCAGGAGAGCATCGTGAAAACTGGACGCGCGATCCAAGCGCTGGTGACACAGATGTCCGAGCTCACCCAGCAGATCCATCAACTCACCTCTCCCACTGCGCCCACCGCACCGCCTGCGCCTCCCGTCCCTCGGGAGACCTCCCAGGACCACTTCCGGCCAGAGCCGCGACTTCCGGCACCAGAGAGCTACTCCTGTGAGCCTAACTTTTGCAAGAGTTTCCTTAACAAATGTTCCATGCATTTTGCATTGCAGCCCCGCACCTTCGCAACAGAAGAGTCCAAGGTTGCGTTTGCTCTTACCCTACTCTCTGGCAGGGCCGCCTTATGGGAGACGGTGGTGTGGGAAAATCAACATCCGTGTTGCGCCTCGTTCCACGACCTCTCCGAAGAGGTGAAACGAGTGTTCGATCGAGCCGCGGCCGGCAGGAAGGCCGCTCACCAGCTCTCGGACCTCCGACAAGAGAAATCGTCAGTGGCGGATTATTCCATTCAGTTCCGCACCCTGGCGGCCGCGTGCCAGTGGAACGAGGCGGCGCAGTGGGATCGAATCCTGCATGGGCTGGCCGACCGTGTTCAGAAAGAGATCTACCTCCTCGAGCTGCCCCCAACGCTCAACGGCCTAATCGACCTGGCACTCCGGGTGGACGCTCGGATTAACCGCCTGGGTAGACAAGCCAGTCCAACATGCCATTACGTCTCTCCGGAAAGGGGCCGCTCGAGTCGAGAGAACATGGTCGGTCCCCTCTACGATCACGAACCCATGCAGGTGGGTAGAGCTCGGCTTTCCCACAGGGAGAGAGAGCAGTGGAGGTCCCAAGGACTATGCTTATTTTGCGGTGGCTCGGAGCATTCCATCCATTCATGCCCGGTAAAAAGAGCCAACCCGGTAGTAAGTTTGAGGCAACTATCGGGTGGGATCTCCGCCAGAAAGTCCTCAACCACATCTTCGACTCTCCTTCCGGTGAAACTGCGGTGGGAGAACCACACTCACGACTGTCACGCCCTTCTGGACTCTGGGACCGAAGGTAATTTCATTGACTCTCTCCTTGCACGTCACTTGAACCTTCCTGTCCTTCCTGTGTCTCATCCCATCCATGTCACTGCACTCAATGGCCAGGAACTGCCACACGTCACCCACTACATTGAACCTATAACTCTGCTCACCTCAGGCAACCACAGTGGAACCATATCCTTTTATCTCATGGACGCCCCTGTCACTCCCATTGTTTTAGGTCACCCCTGGTTAATCAAACATAATCCACGAGTGGATTGGGGTTCCAACACAGTCATCTTGTGGAGTGAAAGTTGTCATGAGTCTTGTCTGGTTTCTGCTTGTCCTGTTGTGCCTGTTTCTGTCTTTCAGAAGGAGACCATGGTGTTATCAAACGTGCCCGCAGAGCACTTGGACCTGAAGGAGGTGTTCAGTAAGTCCCGTACTGCTTCTCTTCCTCCGCATCGTCTCTATGACTGTGCTATAGATTTAGTTCCAGGTAAGTCTCCGCCTAAAGGCAAGCTTTACTCTCTTTCTATTCCGGAGAGGGGGGCCATGGAGAAATCAATTTCTGGTTCCTTGGCATCGAGGTTCATCCGCCCTTCCTCTTCTCCAGCGGGGGCGGGATTCTTTTTTGTGGGTAAGAAGGATGGTTCTCTGTGACCTTGTATTGACTACCGAGAGCTGAACAACATCACGATAAAGAACACCTATCCGTTACCGTTGATGTCTTCAGCTTTGGAGAGGTTACAGTGAGCATCCGTATTCACGAAATTGGATTTACGTAACACTTATCATTTGGTCCGCATCGTAATTTCAGACAACTAGTCTCACCTCTGACGGCCTTGACCTCCCCCAGTACTCCGTTCAGGTGGTCGGATGCAGCCGAAACTGCATTTACCAACCTCAAGAGCCGCTTTGTTTCGGCTCCCATCCTCGTAGCCCCTGATCCCACAGGGCAGTTTGTTGTGGAGGTCGACGCATCAGAGGTGGGGGTAGGAGCAGTTCTTTCCCAACGTGCTGCCTCGGACGATAAGATGCATCCCTGCACGTTTTTCTCAGATCGTTTATCTCTTGCTGAACACAATTATGACATTGGTAACAGAGAATTGTTGGCTGTCAAATTAGCCTTAGAGGAGTGGCGTCACTGGTTGGAGGGGTCAGGGGTACCTTTCATTGTTTGGACCGATCACAAGAATTTAGAGTACATTAGAACTGCCAAAAGACTCAGGCAGGCTTGGTGGGCACTTTTTTCGGTCGTTTTGATTTTACTCTGTCATACTGCCCGGGTTCCAAAAATTCAAACCCGATTCTTTGTCACGTCTTTTTGATCCTTCCGCCCGCTCGGTGACTCCAGAGTGTATTTTACCTGAGAAAATAGTTGTCTCAGCAATCGTATGGGAGGTTGAATCGAAGGTCAAGACGGCCTTAGAAGGGGTAACGCCTCCGCCCGGTTGCCCACCGAATCGTTTATTTGTGCCGGAGGAGTTACGGTCCGAAGTTATTCAGTGGGGTCACTGCTCTAACGTTGCTTGTCATCCAGGGATAAGCCGAACCAAGGGTTTAGTTAAACAACGATCATGGTGGCCACTTATGGCTCGTGACTTCCACGATTTTGTTTTGGCTTGCTCAGTTTGCGCCAGTGGTAAGTCATCTAACCGGCCTCCAGATGGGCTTCTTCAACCGCTGTCTGTCCCTTCGAGACCCAGGTCACATATCGTGCTAGATTTTGTTACCGCCCTCCTGCCCTCTAATGGCATGACGGTCGTTTTGACCGTAGTGGACCAGTTCTCGAAGGCGGCACATTTCATTCCCTTGCCCAAATTACCTACAGCCAAGGAGACAGCGGTCACTGTCCTAGATCACATCTTTCCGTTACATGGCCTCCCGATAGACGTGGTTTCTGACAGGGGATTCCAATTCATATCCAAATTTTGGAAGGAATTTTGTAAATTGTTATGAGCGACGGTTAGCCTGTCTTCGGGTTATCATCCCCAGAGTAACGGGCAGTCTGAGCCAACCAAGATTTAGAGAGAACATTGCGATGTTTAGTCTCCAAGAATCCTTCTTCCTGGAGCCAACAACTCTCTATGGTGGAGTACGCTCACAATTCGTTACCAGTGTCAGCCACGGGCCTCTCTCCATTTCAGTGCAGCTTAGTTTACCAGCCACCAGTTTTTCCTATTCTGGAATCTGAAGTCGCGGTCCCCTCCGCTCACGCATTTGTCCAGAGGTGCCACCGCACCTGGACCAGAGCCCGCGAGACTTTGCTCCGGATGAGGGAGCGCACTAAGGCCAAGGCCGATCGCCACCGGTCAAAGCCTCCCGTTTACGTCGTGGGTCAAAAAGTGTGGCTTTCTACTAACAATATTCCTCCCTGTTCCGTTTCTAACAAATTAGCCCCCAAATGTATTGGCCCGTTTACTGTCACCAAGATCATTAGTCCGGTGACAGTCCACCTCAAACTACCTCCAGCGTACAGGAGAATACATCCCGCCTTCCATGTGTCCAAAATAAAACCTGTGTTTCATTCACATATTAATCCGCCTACCCTGGTTCCCCCACCGCCGTGTCTCGTAGATGGGGAACCGACTTATTCGGTGAATCGTATTATTGACTCGAGATGGAGGGGACGAGGATTCCAGTACTTGGTGGACTGGGAAGGTTACGGTCCGGAGGAGAGGAGTTGGGTACATGCTAGGGGTATACTGGATCACTCCCTTATCGATGATTACAATCAGCAGGTAGGCCCTTCTGGGAACTCCAGGAGGCGTTCTTAGAGGGGGGGGGGGGGGGGGGTACTGTCACTGTTGGTAAACCGTGATCTCAGGATTTTGCACTTTGTGGGTGAAGTCTGTATGTTACGAGTCAGCACTGATTAGTTTGTGGGCGTCTCCGCTAATTGTCATCATCAACAGCTGTCACTCATTACTCATCCCTATATATTGGCCTGTCTAGCGTCTTGTGTTTGTGAGAGTGTTGTTTCATGTTTGTGACCTATGCTTTGCTTTCTTGTGTGTTTTTGCGTTGGATGTCCGTGTCTCTCCGGAACCCCGTCCACTCTACGCAACCCACCACCAAGCAACAGCACTTACCTTCGGCTCGCTTCCCCGCAGTTCCTGTGTCACCCTCTTCTGCTGCCAACTCACCTCCGCCTTCCGGATACTTCACTCATCGCCACCATCCGGGACTGTGTGTTCCTCCCAGCGTCATATTTGTGTCTCAGTATTGTCTTGTATCATTGTCTTCATTAAATTGTGTTAACCTCGCACTTGCTTCCTGACACTCCTTCACCCAGTCGTTACACGCTTAAAGCCAGCTGCATCATTTCCTTGTATACTTTGAGACAAGACTACTTTTAACAGTCTTGCGTCTTATATCACATAAAGCTACTCTCATTAAAACTACATTTTTGCAGTCTCTTCAGAAAATGTGAGTGATGCTTGCCATTTCGAAGGTGGTGAGATCACAATGCAGCTACAAAGGTTATGGATCCCACACTTTTTGACCAATAAACTTTCATTACTAATCCTCAACTTTTTTCAGCTAATAACTGTATGAAACATATCTGTACATTATAATATGTTTACACTATATTTGAAAGTCCTGTTCTCACTATTAACTACAATTCTTGCCTCTAACTCCTAATTACTGCTTATTAATAGTTATTCAATTCAATTCAATTCAATTCAAGTTTATTTGTATAGCGCTTTTTACAATACAAATCGTTACAAAGCAACTTTACAGAAAATTATGTTTCTACAATATTTAGTAGTAGCTAGTAGTTTGTGCACGTTTGACAGGATTTTATAAAAATAAAAATAATAATAATAATAATACAAGACGTAGTCAGCTAGATGATGAACTATCAATATTATTAATTAATAGTAATTATATGAGTCACACATGTAGCAATAATTGTTAGTTCTGTTTGTTGATTCAAGGTTAGCATCATCTGAGGTCCTCTGAGGGTCAGCATCATCTCTTCTCAGGTGTTCTGGATCCAGACTGGAGCTTGTGTAAATCCTAGTTACCACGGGATGTAAATCCCGTGGCAAAACATAGAAACAAAATAGAGACATCATTAGCATAGCTGCTGATCCAACAAAGTAAAATTAGTTTAACCCAAGCTAAAGAATAAAAATGCATATTGCAACTACACTCACCATTTAAGAGATACATTATTCGAATGCTTGGCGAAAGAGATGCGTTTTTAATCTAGATTTAAACAGAGAGAGTGTGTCTGAACCCCGAACATTATCAGGAAGGCTATTCCAGAGTTTGGGAGCCAAATGTGAAAAAGCTCTACCTCCTTTAGTGGACTTTGCTATCCTAGGAACTACCAAAAGTCCAGCGTTTTGTGACCTTAGGGTGCATGATGGGTTGTAGCGTGGTAGAAGGCTAGTTAGGTACGCAGGAGCTAAACCATTTAGGGCCTTATAGGTAAGTAATGATAATTTGTAACTGATACGGAACTTAATAGGTAGCCAGTGCAGAGACTGTAAAATTGGGGTAATATGATCATATTTTCTTGACCTGGTAAGGACTCTAGCTGCTGCATTTTGGACTACCTGTAGCTTGTTTATTGACGAAGCAGGACAACCACCTAGAAGTCCATTACAATAGTCCAGTCTAGAGGTCATGAAAGCATGAACTAGCTTTTCTGCATCAGAAACAGATAACATGTTTCGTAGCTTGGCAATGTTTCTAAGATGGAAGAATGCGGTTTTTGTAACATTGGAAATATGATTTTCAAAAGACAAATTGCTGTCCAATATAACACCCAGATTTCTGACTGTAGAGGAAGTAACAGTACATCCGTCTAGTTGCAGATTGTAATCTACAAGATTCTGTGTGGTGTTTTTTGGTCCAATAATTAATATCTCTGTCTTATCCGAATTTAATTGGAGAAAATTATTTGTCATCCAATCTTTTACATTTTTAACACACTCTGTTAGCTTAGATAATTGGGAAGTTTCATCTGGTCTCGTTGAAATATATAGCTGAGTATCATCAGCATAACAGTGGAAGCTAATTACGTATTTTCTAATAATATTACCAAGGGGCAACATGTATATTGAAAATATAAGGGGACCTAGGACGGATCCTTGTGGCACTCCATATTTTACTGATGATAAATGAGATGACACCCCATTTAAGTAAACAAAATGGTAGCGATCGGACAGGTAGGATCTAAACCATCTTAGAGCCTGCCCTTGAATACCTGTATAGTTTTGTAATCGATCTATGAGTATGTCATGATCTATGGTGTCGAACGCAGCACTAAGATCAAGTAAGACTAGAAATGAGATGCAGCCTTGATCTGACGCAAGAAGCAGGTCATTTGTAATTTTAACAAGTGCAGTTTCTGTGCTATGGTGGGGCCTAAAACCTGACTGAAATTCTTCATACAGATCATTTTTATGCAGGAAGGTGCTCAATTGAGCAGACACAACTTTTTCTAAAATTTTAGACATAAATGGAAGATTTGAAATAGGCCTATAATTTGCCAGTACACTAGGATCTAGTTTTGGTTTCTTAATAAGAGGCTTGATAACCGCCAGCTTGAATGGTTTTGGGACGTGACCTAAAGATAACGACGAGTTAATGATATTGAGAAGCGGTTCTTCGGCTACAGGTAACAGCTCTTTTAGTAATTTAGTGGGTACAGGATCTAATAAACATGTTGTTGGTTTAGATACAGTGATAAGTTTATTTAGCTCTTCCTGTCCTATATTTGTAAAGCACTGCAGTTTATCTTTGGGTGCGATGGATGAAACTGAAGTGTTAGACGCTGTAGAATCTACATTCGCTATTGTATTTCTAATGTTATCTATTTTATCAGTGAAGAAATTCATAAAGTCATTACTATTTAACGTTGGTGGAATATTTGAATCAGGTGGCGTCTGGTAATTTGTTAATTTAGCCACTGTGCTAAATAAAAACCTTGGATTGTTTTGGTTATTTTCAATGAGTTTGTGGATATGCTCTGCCCTAGCAGTTTTTAGAGCCTGTCTATACCTGGACATACTGTTTTTCCATGCAATTTTAAAAACTTCCAAGTTAGTTTTTCTCCATTTGCGTTCAAGACTACGAGTTACTTTCTTGAGAGAGTGAGTATTACTGTTATACCATGGCACAGTACGTTTTTCTCTAACCTTTTTCAATTTGATGGGGGCAACAGCTTCTAATGTATTAGAGAAAATAGTGCCCATGTTGTCAGTAATTTCGTCTAATTCATGTGTATTTTTGGGTATAAATAGCAGTTGAGATAGATCAGGCAGGTTATTTGCGAATCTGTCTTTGGTGGCTGGAACAATAGTTCTGCCCAGACGGTAACGCTGAGACATATAGTTAATATCAGTTATACGCAGCATGCACGATACAAGGAAATGGTCTGTAATATCATCACTTTGGGGTACAATATCTATAGCAGTAAGATCGATTCCATGCGATATAATTAGATCTAGTGTATGATTAAAACGATGAGTGGGCCCGGTGACATTTTGCTTGACTCCAAAGGAGTTTATTAGGTCAGTAAACGCAAGTCCTAATGTATCATTTGCATTATCAACGTGAATATTAAAATCTCCCATGATTAGCGCCTTATCAACTGTAACTAGAAGGTCTGAGAGGAAATCTGCAAATTCTTTTAGGAATTCTGTATACGGCCCTGGAGGTCTATACACAGTAGCCAGAGCAAGAGATACATTAGATTTCTTTTGCATGTCTGACAGTGTAACATTTAGCAAAAGTATTTCAAAAGAGTTAAACCTGTATCCTGTTTTCTGGGTAACATTGAGAATATCACTATATATTGTTGCAACACCTCCTCCACGACCAGTCTGACGGGGCTCATGCTTATAACAGTAGTTTGGTGGAGTAGACTCATTTAGACCAAAATAATCATTTGGTTTTAGCCAGGTTTCAGTCAAGCAGAGTACATCAAAACTATTTTCTGTGATCATTTCATTTACAATAACTGCTTTGGGTGTGAGTGATCTAATATTTATGAGCCCAAACTTTAAAAATTGTTTTTGTTCATTTACTTTACATTTTTCTGGTTTAATTACGATAAGATTTTTTCTAGATCCTACATTATATTTTGACCTCACTATTCGGGGAACAGACACAGTCTTAATAGTTTTTACAGCACAAGTACTTTTATCATTTAAGCGGGTGGAACAAAACTCATCATAATAGTTATTAGAGAACTGTCTTACTAGTCACATGGAGCGAAGTGTCCTGGAGATGTTGTCAGAGAGCAGCTCCGCTCCGATTCTGCTGGGGTTATTAAGTTATTAAGGTAAGGTAGCAAGTTCAGCTATTGATTAGGGATGTAGAATATGTTGTTTATAAGTACTAACAAACAGCCAGTATGCTAGTAAATATGCATACTAATAAGCAACTAGTGAGAATTGTTCCTATATTAAAGTGGTACCTATAATATTAATACTACTAGTAGTATCCCAGCTAACATGGATGTCTGGCAAGGTTCTTGCAAAGAACAAACATTCTTTAATAGAATATAAATAGAATGTTCACAGAATGATCATTCAAAGTTATTTGGTCTTTAATAACGTTATCAAAAAGTTAGAACAAATACCATTTATTATTTATTTATACATCATTTACGGAACATTTTTCCAACTGCGTTCAAGTACAAGAATCAGACCCGAATGTGGCCTGTCATCACTCGCCCTGCATGCGGCATCATCTCGCAAGAGCTTTACTGAACCCAAACACCTCAGTCTCACCCTTCATCAGTGATATGTCTAATCTGTGCGCTGGTGTCCTGCTTCACAGCATCTGATGAAAAACACCCCCAAGGCCTCCTTGAGCTAAAGACTCGGTGTCTGAACCCTTCAGTTGCTGTGTTTCCCTGCACAGTACCGTGTTTCACTGGGGCAGGTTGGGGAACTAGGCCACTTCAAGAGGACAAAAGAAAAGCAGACACAAAGGAAGAGAGATCAACCTGAAATTCGAGCTCCTCTCGCTTTGCTCCATTCCCCCTTGATGTTTTCTTGTGAGGGAGCAGTGTTTCTGTGTTTTATGAGCACAGGGTACCTTTGCAACTGTGTCGCATGATTTTAAAAAGGCACTGCACATTGATGTTTAGTCCAGTGCTGGGGAAGCTGCTTTGAAACTTGCTTTAAAAAACTGCAAGCTTGTCGTTAGGTGAGCTCCCCTTTTGAAAAAGTAAATACTAAAAGCTACTAACAAATATGATTTTATGTGAGTGTGGCCGCAATTACATTACATGTTTCAAGTGACCCAATTCCAATTTTATTTTTCTCCCATGTGGCACATATCTGATATGAACCATTAACATGTAAGCAGGAAAAATCTTTAAAGGCTCATTCAAACTGTATGTGGAAATAAATCTGTTAGGAATCATTAACGTGCATGTGAGTCTACCATGTTAGCAGACAGATCAGATATTCCTGTCAAAACCGTGAAATGAACCATTTCAACTGCTTCGAAACTGAAAAAAAGATGGCAAATTTAAGGATGTCGACTTCAGGTGGATGCTTCTCCCAGCACTGTTGCCACTTTTTTCCCATGGAATTGGGCAGTTTTTATACTGTTGTTGTGTGTTGTTCTTTAGTATGTGGGTTAAATCGATCTCTTCCTTCTCCGGAATATGATTTGGAACAAGGAAAACCATAACTGCGCTAGTTTTTGATAAGCGATTAGATTGGTTTTGTTTTGCAGACCTGGCATCCCTGTTTCTGGGTCAATGCATCTACATTGGGTATATAGTCAACATGCATTTAACCGGATATGGTTCGCATTTAACAGATGATGTAAACTGGTCATCAAAAAATTGGATATAGTAACCAAATTGGAAATGGGCAATAAAAATGAGTGCCCTATCTGATTCGTTTTTGTAGAGCCGTTACTAAATTTTCACATTAGACATTATCAGTCATCGCTGTCACTTAAGTAAACTCATACAAGCCGCTTTAAATACTATTTATTAAATGTGGCTAATGTTGTAACCCAATAAATTCTTACTTATTTCAAGGCTATCCAAACTTTAAGAAGATATGAAGGTTATGAAGGTTATTTTTTTAAGAATATTCTTTTTCTAAGTATATCAATTCTTCTTAGGTTTTGTCTTAAGAACAATAAAATAAAAAAAAATAAAAAAAAGATTGGACAATAATTGGACAACAGAAGACTGGAAAAAGGTTGCCTGGTCTGATGAGTCTCGATTTCTGCTGCAACATTTGGATGGTAGAGTCAGAATTTGGAATAAAAAACATTAAAAGCATGGGTCTTGTGCTTGTGGTGTAATGGTATGAGGATTTTCTCGAAACACTTTGGGCCCCTTAGCACAAATTAAGCATCATTTAGACATGAGTATTGTTGCTGACCATGTCCAACTTGTGATGGTTACTCCCAGAAGGATAAAGTGTCATGTCACAAAGCGAATCATCTCAAACTGGCTTCTTACACATGAAAATGCAACTAGTTAATTAAACTCAAATGGCCTCCACAGTCACCAGAACTCAAATTAATAGAGTCCCTTTCACATGGATGTGCAGCCGACAAATCTGCAACTTCATGATGCTATTATGTCAATATGGACCAAATCTCTGAATAATGTTTCCAGAACCTTGTTGAATCAATGACATGAAGATTTAGACCGTTTTGAAGCCAACCCGGTAAAAGCAAGGTGTCCCTAATAAAATGGCCAGTATTGAATGAACTGATTCAAAAAAAAAAAAAATAAATGATTATGTTGCACTACAGCACTATTTGATTTGATTTATTTAATTATATCAAGAAAGCCTTACAGTAAACATAAAACAAAAAAGGTATCAGATACAATCAAGGATAAAAACACAATAAAGTCCAGTACTTATTTCCATTTGGGTCCTCAACTTATTTCCATTGTGGTCCTCACTAGTTTGTCAGAAAAGCAGTTACTGGAAAAGCTATGCAAATTTACTCATCAACCAGTGACATTTGCTTTACACATTGGTTTTTAAAGTTTTGTCACTACACATAATAGCTAACATAATAGCTTTAACAGTTGAGCTACAGGAACTACAAGGGTTCAAAACAAATACCCCACAAAAAAAGGACTAATCTGTGCAATTATTTGCATAAAATAATAGCTGATACTGTAGGAGCTTTCTTCAAGCACTGTACATGCAGGCAGATTCCTTTAAAGTCAGGTTTTAACCGCTTTTGCTTTAAACATGCTCGTGAGTGAGGACGCTGATGGAGGCAACATGCAGCTAATGAATTTGGGTCACACTCCAGCAGAGACACTCTCTAAGGCCCTCTCAAAATTTCACAGAGTCAAAGACCGAGTTCTGTTTTTAAAAACCGAAAATACATGGGAACATGCAGAGACAGCGTGCCATGAAAAATGTAGGGTGGGGTTGGGTTGAATCATATCCATCTATTTAAAGAACTCTATGATGGTTAGTAAACAACTCAGACTCATTTCAATTGAACTGCTCCTCAGTTTCATGTAATACTTATCTGCCCACCATCAAACCTCCAGTAAATATCAAACATTCATAAATTTCCCTTCATCCTCCCCCATTGGTGCTGTTGCCATAGAGACACTCATATGAAATAGCCAGATTGACAAGCATGAATGATCTCTCTTCAACTGCAGTGTCACAGAGTGTTGTACCTGCAAGACAAACCCTTATGAACATACCAGCAATACACAGTATACAATTCATGGGGGTGATACCGGCGAGGTTTTAGTCATTTTTAGTAAGGGAAAGCATGAGACTGCCATTACCGCATGCTCAACGGAAAGTGACAGACACAGAGCCCTGGGGGACGCCCCATTAAACTTAGCTGCTTAGCTTCACCGCTTGCCTGAAGATGCTGGCGCGCAAATAAGACAGATTGTTTACATTTCAGATGTTCCTTGTGCAAGGCAGGGGTAACAATGCATTTGATTCAAGGCCCTTTATTATTTGTTTTTTCCTTAAAGTAATGCAAATTTGTATCTCAACTGCTGAAAAAGATGGTTGAAATGAAATATTTAACTTTTTTTAATTAAAATGACTGACTGACTTTGTATCTATGAGACAAATTCCATTACAGCATTGTGTGTATCCAAATAAACACTTACATAATATTTGACATTTTTGTGTTTAATTTGGTAATTTTAGCATGATATTAAATAACACATATTAAAAATTTTATTTAACAGTAATATCTATCCTTTAAACTTTTGATTTTGTTTTCTTCATACACTTCATGGCTTATGTTATCTCAAGCTCTTCAATTACATTTTTGTCTCCAAGTGCACAAAGCAATATAAGCAACAAGGCAAACAAACAAACAAATAATACATAAATAAATAAACAACTTGGATGTCAAATTTTAATAATAAAACATAAACACCAGTCCAACCAATAGAACAAAATAGTGTCTGAATTTGAAGAATATAACATGACAAACAAACAAACAATCCAGCCACTGCAATATAAAAGGCTCTGTTTACATGATAAACAAACAAACCAACGTGACTTAAAAGTGCCAGAAGTTGAAGGAAACCAACAAAAAATATAAATAAATAGTAGGACATAAACTGTCTGAAGTTGAAGAACATAAGAATAAAAGCAAGCAAGAGAGCAAACAAACAAACAAATGTCTGAATATAAAAATAGCATAAAATGTGACAATAGATATAGAAACATGATGAGTACCAAATCTAAACCCATGCAGGGTGGTCCATTAAACAAGACTAAATAGGTTTTAATTTTTTGCAACACACTTTGTAAACAACTGAACTTGTTGGCTAATTGCAACTATGATTCAAATGACACTCAACATCAAAATGATTCTAATTGTCATCTACAAATAAATGTCTCTGTAGCACTGACTGAAAATCTCTCTAGTCTGAGAAAAGAGACACTGTTGCATGCCATGAACGCTCTGTTTTTATGCATATAAATGCAAATGTGCCATTTCAGACAACTCTCCTCAAAGCACAATATACTTGTGCCACTGGCAACCTCAAGCACAGCTGACACTCTCTGACAAAACTGTCATTTAAGCCAACACTTAGTCCTTAACGGACTGTTTACACCATATTCATTGCATTCTGTCTCTGGCGAGAGCCACATTACATCCTAAATTTTTGTTCTTGTTCCAAAAGTAGGCACAGATGGAATTTGTTTTTCTTGAGTCGTCATATTGCACCCAGACCGATTCATTCCACTGGCCCCAAGAGGGAAACCACAACCTCAGCAATAGTACAGCAATGAGTGTGTTTTTGATGCCGGTTCACTAGGATTACTTTCTAATTACCATGTCTGGATAATTTGATTTGAGGTGTTTAATTCATTCTCATTATAGTCCAATTAAATTTTTCTAACTTAAATTGGCAATAAACTAAATCTATTATGTATAAAATCGACACAAAATTTAAGAGATGTATCCATGTTCCTGGTTCACGAGTTTACAGTATATGATCCAAAATCCACACACACACATATATATATATATATATATATATATTCATAATATAATATTGGAAGACACAACTTGACCTTCAAAAAAACAAAAATCAAGATTAATGAGAAATGAGAAATAGAATCCAGCTGGCGAATGTGCAAAGGTAAAGAGTTCCATAGCTTCGGCGCTGCACAACTAAAAGCCCTACCACCAAAGAAACTCATCTTGAAGTTTGGAACAGACAATAAATGTGCAGAAGATGATCTCAAAGAGTGCAAAGGAGTATACAGATGGAGAAGATCTGAAAGATAATGGGGAGCCAAATTATGATGATCTTTGAAGGTAAGAAGTACAATTTTGTAATGTACACGATAATGAACAGGAAGCCAATGCAACTTAAAAAGAATAAGAGTTATGTGATCGAAAGTACATGAACGGTTAACTATCCTAGCTGCTGAATTCTGAATTAACTGTAATTGATGAAGTTGTTTTCCAGGAATGCCAGATATGTAACCAATGCATGAATAAGCACTTCAGTACTATGTTGAGAGAGTGAAGAACGAAGTCTAGCAATATTGCGTACATGAAAAAAAAAGCAGAACGTGAATTATTACTGATAAGGGAACCAAACAAAAGCAAACCATCCAGTATAACTCCAAGATTTTTCACCTGGGCAGAAAAATTAACTGAACAATTATCAATAAACAAACTAAAGGATTGAGTTTTAAATAAAACAGACCTAGAAACAACAAGGAGGTCTTCTGTCTTATTGGTATTTAATTTAAAAAATATTATTAGTCATCCAAATATTAATATCCTGGAGACATTTAGTAAAATAAGGAGGGGAATGAGAAACATTAGGTCTTGTAGAAATGTACACTTGTGTGTCATCAGCGTAAAAATGAAAATGAATACCATAGGAACGAAAAATACGACCAAGAGGTAGAATATAAATGATGAATAAAAGTGGACCCAACACTGACCCCTGTGGAACGCCATGAGTTACTGAGACAGGATCTGAACATGTATTATTAATCTGGACAAACTGTTTTCTGTTACTTAAGATAAAAAACAAAGTAGCGCATTATCAGCTATTCCTATGCAATTTTTAAAAAGATTACAATTGAGGTGCTACAATTAAAGAGTAAAAATGAATTTTGGAGGATTTAAAAACTAAAATTATGAAACCTTTTCATAATCTCATGTTGAAATATTCCAACAAAACAAAAAATAAAATAAATAAATATGTTTATAAACTTACTGAAATATTTCAACAGACCCAAAAGTTATGGTAAGTTTTTGTAATTTGATGTTGGAATATTCCAACAACAACAAATATATATATATATATATATAGGAATAAAAATAAATAAATAAACAAACAAACAAAAAATATGTGTTGAAATATTCGAACAAAAACAAAAATTACGAAAGACGTTCAAAGAAAAAAGAAAAGATTTCGTAATCCCACTGAAATGTTCCAATGAAAACAAAAACTGTGAAAATGTTTTTTCTTAGCAGCATGTTAAAATATTCCAACAAAACCAATTATAATAAAACAGATTTCATAATTGGATGTTAAAATGCTCCAACAAAAAATAAAATCATGAAAAGTTTTTGTAATCTAATGTTGAAATATTCCAACGAAAACAAAAATTGTAAAAAGTTTCCATAACCTCATTTTTCGTAATTGCATTGTCATGCAGCAAAATCATAAAACTGTATTTTATGCGTTTAAAAATATATATATTGTGTCTACATTGTTGAAACATTGAGAATTTCCTTTAAATTCAATGGCAACAACTA
The DNA here is from genome assembly GCF_963082965.1 of Carassius carassius. Taxonomy (NCBI): domain Eukaryota; kingdom Metazoa; phylum Chordata; class Actinopteri; order Cypriniformes; family Cyprinidae; genus Carassius; species Carassius carassius. Next base: position 29,027,365 of record NC_081770.1, read on the forward strand.
TTTGTAGAGGTTGTAGGCACTCATTATGTCAAATATATGTGTGCTACATGCATATTTACTTGCAAACAGCCACAGTGTATGTTGAATACTAATCAGCTTTCGACGTGGGTGCGTTGCAACATTTATGCAAGCCCCATCTTATAAATGTACGTCACGCTGCTCTAGCTTTTATATTTATATATTTAACTTTTAATATCTATCACAGACAGCCTGTTTTATTTGGTTATGTAAAACATCATACCTGTCCAGGAGAAAATCTATAAAAATCCCTTCTGTTTGGTTAACCTGCAGAGAGATAAGATAATTTACCATTTAGAGCCTGGGACCCATTGACAGGATCCCTGGACACTGCTATGATTAATGGCATGGTCAAATATAGCCAGCCTATTAGTCTCATGTAAAAAAGCATCTGGGCTCAAGGTGTCATAGAGAAAACAAGGGCAGAAAGAGAAAGCAAGAGGGTTAATAAACAGTGATGCTACATCAGGAAAAACACGGCTGTAATTTGACCAGCAGGTCACGTTTTTAACGGTAAATCAGTGTGCTATTTGGATTCACATGTGCTCCCGATCTGACTGAAGCTCATGGGCTGTTATACAAAAACAGAGAATGACATATCAAGGCTGGAAGATCTATATAACACCAACCTTGCCTTCTCACAGCTTCTGAAATTAAGAAAGATCTTTTGAATTAATGGGAACCCTATTAACTCATGAAAGCTTATGTCGTATTTTTTTTTATTTATAAGAAAAAGAAGAAGAAAAAATGAAGTAGTTAATTAAGCATTCAATTACTGGAGTATGTTTTACAAGAAAATACTTATTCAATTTTTCTACTACAACATTTTGCATTTAATTTAATGTTAAGTCTATTTTTCTTTATCTATCTATGTTTTTTTCTATTAATATTTAATTGTTAAAATGTAATTAAATATTAGGCAAAAAAACAAATAATAATAATAATCAGGATTAAAAACTAGGCAAACTTGGAAAAACTGGGAAACAGTACAAGGTTTTTTTTTTGTTTGTTTGTTTTTTTGGACTCCTTGGTATCCGGTTTACCAGAATGAGTATGATTACTTTGTAATTACCCATGTCTGGATAATTTGAGGAGCTGAGAGGTGTTCAATTCAGTCTTATTATAGTCCAATTACAGTTTTCTAACTGAAATTGGCAATAAACAGAAAGTATTGTGCTTACAATCAACACAAAATTAAATACAGGATTAAAAACCGTAAAAATAAGACAGCTCACAGTTTGACCCTACAAGATTCACATTTTCTTAATGTAAAGCCAGTTCTTTGTTGATTTGAATCTCTCACCGTAATCACAGTAAGTGTTTGCTAGGAAAGAAATGTTGACTATTTACATCCTTGGCCATTAGCATTGAAAACATCATATCTGTGCTTTAAGAGAGAGGGAAGAGGATGTGTTTCTGTGGACGTGCCGGCCAATTTGGATTTTGAGCTTGGCTTTTGATTTGCCCTTCCAGACCTTGACTCCTTACTTTGCATACTGCAGCAAATGATCAGGAAACACCCAGTGTCAGTCCCCATCAGCATGAACCGATGCTGTCCATAGCAAATCACAGTGGCCACAGATATTTCACTGGAGCAAAAACGCAACCTTATTGAATATTCACGAGATAGCTCTCCTCATCATTGAATATTCATCCATATGGTACTCGAGTCCACTACAAATGACCAAGACTTCAACTCAGTAATCCAATATGCAACTGAATATTACATAAGCAGATACCTGTATGTGGTAATTATGGATTGAATCAAGGCCTTTGTGCTACACTCAACACCAGCAGTTTATTCCACATCACTAGATTATGAAAAAGTAATCAATTCATGCTTCTTAACAGACCTTTGCTGCTAAATGTGATTTAGGATCAATTCTTTATTCATTTTTCATCATCCAAACGCATTACTACTATGTTTTTTTTTTTTTTAATCAATAGTACTTTTGAATTAAAATCATTTCATTTCTAGTCTACCATCGATGGAAGCAGAAATTCCTTTTGTTGTCAGTACTTTTCTTCACAAAAAACGTAGCAGATACATATCGCTTTTCAGACCTTGTATCCAACCTGGAAAGGCCTCCCGCAGTACAGATGTTAGCATAAAATCAACAGACTGCAGAAAAAGCTGGCCGGCTTCAAAACAGCCACAGTCTGTGTGACTTGAAGGGAGAATTTTCAATGGAAGAAAGTCAGGGTTTGTTTGAAGAAGACTTGGATGAGTTTGCTTCAGGGGATTATGTTACTGAGATATAGTGGTGGGCATACAGTGACTTATGCAATGGTCTATATCCACTTTTAACTCACAGTAATATCATTCATATAACAAAAATAAATAAATAATTGTTTTTAATTTTTTTATATGCAAATTTTTTATTTTTTCATATTAAGACAATTAAGCCAATTTAAACACTGGTTATATTTTCAATTAAATAATTCAAATGGCTGTTAAATATTAAAATCGTATCCAACAATTACTCATTTTTACTTCCATTGATATAAAAAAAAAAAATAAAAATATATATATATATATATATAACAATGTTTTTATTTATTTATAAACTTATTTATTTATTTATTTATTTGACATTGTGATAATAGTACAACGACTAAGTGTTGTATTTTTCCTCCAGTTTTTTTTATTTATTAAATTACATTTTAATATTTAAATTTATGTATAGTTATTTAGTAAACTAAAATGTAAAATGCAAATTATGGTGGTATTTGCTATACAAAAAAAAAAAGGATTTTCTTTACTGTATTACAATAATATTTATTAAAATTTGATCGTGTACTCTTAACAGTCACAGGCCTCGTTTTGTAAATGAATTCAAATTTCTTATTCTAAATTTCTCTTTTCAAAGTTCTCCATGTGATTAACCATGCTTTTTGTATCTCCATGCTGTATAGACAGAATTTTAAGAATCCAATCTGATGTCTGCACAAAAAAGTGCCATAATATTCCATAAAAGCACAGTAAAGTTGATGTGAGCAGTTCAGCTGTGCTTCCATGCTGCTCAATAAGATCATTTTGTCCACGCTAGATATTTTTCAAAGATTACTGTGGTGTGAATTCGTCATATGTAGGCTATTAGAAAAGCCTTGAGCAGAGACCATTTTCTTTTTTTCTTTTTTTGCATTGTGTGCAGAAAGCAAACTATCACTCAGAGCGGAGAAACACACTGATGCCATTTTAGAGAGAAGTTGATGCTGCTGATGGTACGTGAGCCTTAGGGGGGTAAAATCAATTGATCTGAACATGGATTAAAAATAAAAAATAAAGTATATGCTACATCACACATCCATCCTGTCATTGTTAAGATGGAGACCGGCTTGCAAACAATCCTAAGTGCCTTATTTCCACTACATTCGCAAACTCAGCACCTGTAGGCTCGATGCAGCTGAACAAGCCATTATTTTCATTTAGCTGAGATCTGAAAGACTCCCTTCCGCAAAAACTCACTTCGCTTTGTACTTGCAACTCTTTCGCGCCACTTTCCCGCGCTCACACATGTGTGCATAAAACCACAGTTCACAGCATCTCTGTCAGAGCGGAAGATTCATTTGTATTCCACGCGACTCTCGTCAGCTAAGTAATGGCAAGCAGCAAAGGCCAGCGTGTCACAGCTCCTCTCAGCTGACATCAGGCTTTCATAAGCCTGTAGGCTCTGGCGCAGATGAGGCCGCTTCTTCCATCTAATGAGCTGCTGTTTGCCTCTGAGGACTGTCCATCATCTCCGGTGTCCTCCGGCCGGGTTCAGGTAATAGTTACGGGAATCTCTTCTCTCCATAACACGTACGGATTCCGGCACACCATTTCCTGCTTTCATTTGCATTTGAAAAGCAGCATCCCCGCATGGGGTTAAGCATAATGAGAGTCGCGAATACAAAGATGAAGAAAAATGTAATGAAATGGTTCATTGTTTTGGTGACAGGGAGAATCTGACGCAGCTGCAGTGAGCATGGCCTTGGTTCCACCAGTGTTTTTTTAATTATTTTTTATAAATTTTCTGCTTACACAAAAATAAATAATAAAAAGTCAAACTAACTAACTCAGAGATGATTTATTTGAAAAAACGGGACTTTTAAAATGTTTACATTTAACAAACTATTTAACTCAAAAAAGCATTACAAATAAAGTTAAAACTTTTAAATCAGTCATAAGTCATAATAAAAGATAATATTCTAAAATAAATGTCCAAGTTAAAACATAATAAATCTACATATCTACATATACATGTCTACATCACTGTGTTGGGAGATTTGAAAAACATCGCCCAAACGATTATTCAAAGAAAGAAGGTGCAAGTTTTAACTGTTGCCGCTGCTGCTGTGTTGCGGAGATGTTGAGTGTTTCGAAATATGGTAAGGGGCGTAACATTTCTGTAACACACATGAGGTATTCAGCCAATCACAGTGCATTGTATAGCTGGCCAATCAAAGCACAGCTAGTTTTTTAAAACGATGAGCTTTGTAGAGAGGAGCAACACTAATGTATGGTATGGTAACTTTAAACCGCGTAAAAACGTTGCATTACACCAAATAAACATAATAATGTAATTTTTTAGCATCGTGAAATGATCCTTTTAATTTTGAGTATAAAAAAATAAATAAAACATTATTTATACTGATTGTTATTTTGAATTTACAATGAATTAGTTTTACAATTTCCTTGATAACTTGACTTCTCTGATTGGAATTGCTGTCATTGTTAAACTGAAAACTATTTAAAATGGTTTTCATTAACAGAAATGAAGATGAAGCATAACAAAATAGAAATATTGGAAGAAAAACTTGAAAAAACGTGAACAAAGAAATGAGCATGATGGAAACTAGAAAAGTTGCTTTACTGAATGAGTCTTAGTTAGGCTACGTCTACATTAATCCGGATGCAAAAATGTAAATTTAAAATGCTCTCCGTCCACACTAGCATTTTCAAGCATTTTGCTAACTTTGTCTCATCCACATTGAAACATCAGAAAAGTTACATTTGCTTCTGTGCATGCGCAAAGCCTCAAAAAAGCTCATTGCAGATGATACATACGGAACAGACATGAGACGTTTTTATGCAGTTCTTCTGACAGAACCCACTATTCACTGACGCGTCCAGGTCACACACACTCAGGATTGTACGTCTGATCTAAAAAAGCAACTGCCCCCATTTTTTTCCGCAAATAGCAATTGCGAGGAAATTTGCTTTCAGCTTTGCAGGACTGTGATATGAAGAGTGTACAAAGTAACACAAAGTAACAATAGTGTGAAAGTGCATAGCACATAACGTGCACAATATACCATTATAAACATGCTATCTGTTGGTATAATCACATGGCTAAAATTGCATCATCATTTTCAAAAGCCTCATTTTCACAGTCCCCACTACAACACGAAAACGGCAATTTTAAATGTATCCACTTTGAAGAGCGTTTTCAAAAAGCTCCATTTCCTTGACTATAAACGGCGTCTCAGTTTGGTGAAGGCCTTAAAGTAATAAAACTACTGAAGCAGAAATAAGAAACTGAATAGAAATATTTCAAAATAATAAAAATGATAAAAGCACACACAATTGCTAAAACTGATGAAAAAGTAAAACTGAAAAAAATAAATAAATAATTATTTATTGTTTATATAATATTATTAAACATAACTCTATATTAATACTTCTAAAATAACACTGCTGATTAGTGAATTTTCTTTAGGGATTGTAGGCAATATGGTTCCTCATTGGGAACGTATCAATTACACAATTGTTGTTTTTTGTTTTGTCTTGTTTTTTTGTAAAAAAAAAATTTAAATCACAATGACTTGGGGCTCCTACAGAAGCATACAATCTGAGGTAGCTGAAGGTACTTCTGTATTTAAAGGCTTGAACGTAACTGCTAAAAAGTTTCCCTGGATCGAATGGATGGGACTTCCAAAAGCTGACTGTTGTGCTCCGTAGCATTCTTACCAAGGCATAAAACAACATCCACTGTGTTCTTAGAAACATAATTAAAAGTTCCTAATAAATATAAATGTTTTGGTGTCACAGCCCATCATGGTATCTGGCGTTGGTACATGCTCAAATCAGCTTGCTCTATTATTTAGATAATTGCTTTTCAGTACCGGCACTGAGCAGAAAAAAGCTGAGCCATTCGTCTCGTATGCAGATAATGAGCAGATGTCCTTATGCTAATGAAATGTCTTTTAAAAGATTGTTGTGGGACATTGATTCTGATCCTTAACTGTGCTATTAATACCTATTTGTCCTTCCGTTCCTTGAGATGGCAACCCTCTCCCTGTGATGAAATATAATTTTTCATTTCTTCAGGAAGGGATGAAAAATGGATGATCTTAGAGGTACAAAAGCTGGAGTCTAGATTGCCTGCAGCTTGCAAACAGGTATTACAAAATAGAGCCATTACGGCAACATCAGCCTGCAAATGGATTTGAAATTGAGTGGAAAACCATGCATGCGGAGGGTTAGACTCTTAGCTGCCTTGAAGGGAATTATAGAGAGTAAAATATTCACACCCCCAAAAAAGGGCAAAAGTAAATGAAAGAAGGGGTGATACTTAGACCTATACGCTTTCAATTGCCTAGACTAAAAAGACACAAATCAGGTTTTCATGAAGAAAAAGGTGCCTACAAATAAAAGAGTTCATTTTTCCTTCACTTTATTGTGCAAGATTCAATCCCACACGGAAAGTGATTCCACTGGCTGACAGATCTTGCATGGGAATTGTGTATATATATATATATATATATATAATGTATGTACACAATTCCCATGCAAGATATGTCAGCCAGTGGAATATTTTAACTTAACTGCTTCACTGTATGTAAAAATAATAATTTAATTAAATTAAAGTAAAAACAAATGAACTTTGTAATCTGGGTCAACGAATAGTCAGAAACATGCAAGAAACAAAAACTAAAACAGAAGATAAAAAAAAATAAAACAAATGTACAAACAACAACAACAACAACAACAAAAAACACAACATACTCAACCCCCCCCCCCCCCCCAAAAAAAACAATGTCAATACAAAACACAACTAAACAAAAATAAATAAATAAATGGTAATTTTACTTGATGTCTGATAACAGATCCTACAACATCTCTGTCAAATTTGGGATTAGCAAATACTACGTGTTTTAATTAATGATTTATTTAGGTAACAAGCTCAAAAAAGGAAATGCTGCCTCAGCAACGAACAGTAAAATAAAAATCAACTAATAACATAAAATAAAATGTTACAGATACAAATTAATATTAGTCAACATATCTGATTTGCGAACTGGATCAACTGGAATGTTCATTTAAAATAAAAGAATTTGCGCCAAATAACTATCACAAATGCACTGTAAAATTTAACTGATGATCTTACTAATAAAATTAAGTGAAATTAGCTTGTTTTAAATACGTTTATGAACCTTACTAAGTTTAAACAAGTTATCTCAATGTTTAAGCACAGAAAGTTATTAAACTAAATGGATTCAAGTAAGCTGTACTTAAAGGAACACTCTACTTTTTTGGGAATAGGCTCATTCTCCCCCAGAGTTACCAATTTTACTTTTACTGTTTTTTTTTTTTTTATCCATTCAGCAGGTCTCCGAACTATTTTCAGGGACTGCATGATATCACTGTGCCTGCTGCGGCCATGTTACGGCTACACTACTTAACACTACTAACTTATTACATTGTACAGTGTGGGAAGCAACCATTTCAGAGCCACTTCATTGTCAATGTATGGAAAAGCTGCAACATTTTTCAAAACATCTGTCTGTAAAAAGTACTAAGACTAACATTACCTTTTCCGCAGACTGTGCCGTCCCAAAGAAAATGGGAATGAAGGCAAGCCACACAATGCAGGTGGTGTACATGGTGAAGCCGATGGGTTTGGCTTCGTTGAAGTTCTCCGGAACGCCTCGCGTCTTGATGGCATAAACCGTACATGTTACCATCAGCAAGATGCTGTATCCTAGAGAGCAAATGATCTGAAGGTCCGTAATGTCACACTTGAGAACCCCTCGGGCCTTGTCGGGGTTTATGGTCTTCTGCTCGTCGTAATCGATTATGGTGTTCGGAGGATCCACTCCGAACCATATGAGGACCCCTAAGAGCTGGACGGAGATGAGGCTGGACGTGATGGCTAACTGAGAAGTCGGGCTGATCAGTTTCGGTGGACTTACTGACTTCTTCCCTTCCTCGAAGATACGGTAAATTCGATTGGTCTTAGTGAGGAGCGCTGCGTAGCTAATACACATTCCTAACCCAAGGAAGATTCGCCTGAAGGAGCAAACGGCAATGTCCGGAGTGGCGATCATTACAAACGTGATGATATAACACAGGAATATCCCTGTCAGCAGAACATAGCTGAGCTCCCTCCCAGATGCTCGTACGATTGGGGTGTCATTGTAGCGGATGAATGTTGCCATAACAAAGATGGTGGCAATGATGCCGAGCATAGCCAAGAAGACGGGAATGACAGCCCAGGGTGAATGCCACTCCAACTTGACAATTGGGATGGGCTGGCACCCTGTCCGGTTGCCGTTCGGACGCATATTGTAAGTGCAGAGTTTGCAGGACGTCTCGTCATACTGGTACTGGTAGCCATCGCAGGGCTCACAGTGCCAGCAGCACGGCATGCCTTTCACCATCTTCTTGCGTTCCCCCGTCTTACAGGGCAGACTGCAGACCGAGCTGGGTATTTCCATCTCACCGTTGGGCCACTGCATCTCATCAATCTACAAAGAAATGGACACAAATAAGCATTTAGGTTAATGACAATGACATTTTTTCACTCTACTATATTTTTTTACAAACATACATAAATTAAATTCATTATATGCATTGGCTCAAATACACGGCTCTAATAATAAGTTTGACATTTCTGAATTTAAATTGAATTTTATGTTTTTTTTTTTTTTTTTTTTTTGGTGGATAAAAGGAAAAATAAATGTCAGTACAATGAATGAAAATAAATCTTTAAAAAAATATATTTTAACAAAACTGCTTCAGTGCTTATATAATGTCATTCGAACCACATTAAGAAACACACAAGGAACAAAACACAAACTAAAACAAAATACTAGAAACTAGAAGAGCACAACATAAAACACAAAACACACACACACACAAAAAAATACAACAATATAAAATACAAAGAACAAAAAGCGCAAAAACAACATTACACAAAAAATTATAATACACAACAATCATATAATAACAAAACAATAATAAGCAAATCAACACAAAACAATAAAATATAACAAAAACAACACAAAACACATCTGACAACAATACAATACAAAAAACAACACACAAATCAAAAAATAAAATTAAACCGAAACAAAAACAACCCAAAACATAAAAGAAAAAAAAACAACAACAAAAGAAAAAAACAAAACAAGAAACAACAAAATAAAACAAAAACACACTAAAAACAACACAATAGAACACAAAACAAAACATGACAACAAAATAAAACAAATACCAACAAAACACATTATATACAGTACAGACCAAAAGTTTGGACACACCTTCTCATTCAAAGAGTTTTCTTTATTTTCATGACTATGAAAATTGTAGAGTCACACTGAAGGCATCAAGGGCTATTTGACCAAGAAGGAGAGTGATGGGGTGCTGCGCCAGATGACCTGGCCTCCACAGTCACCGGACCTGAACCCAATCGAGATGGTTTAGGGGTGAGCTGGACCGCAGACTGAAGGCAAAAGGGCCAACAAGTGCTAAGCATCTCTCGGGGAACTCCTTCAAGACTGTTGGAAGACCATTTCAGGTGACTACCTCTTGAAGCTCATCAAGAGAATGCCAAGAGTGTGCAAAGCAGTAATCAAAGCAAAAGGTGGCTACTTTGAAGAACCTACAATATGACATATTTTCAGCTGTTTCACACTTTTTTGTTATGTATATAATTCCATATATAGTTCCACATGTATTAATTTATAGTTTTGATGCCTTCAGTGTGAATCTACAATTTTCATAGTCATGAAAATAAAGAAAACTCTTTGAATGAGAAGGTGTGTCCAAACTTTTGGTCTGTACTGTATATAATGTGTTTTGTTGGTATTTGTTTTATTTTGTTGTCATGTTTTGTTTTGTGTTCTATTGTGTTGTTTTTAGTGTGTTTTTGTTTTATTTTGTTGTTTCTTGTTTGGTTTTTTCTTTTGTTGTTGTTTTTTTTCTTTTTTGTTTTGGGTTGTTTTTGCACAGAGCAACAAAACAAAAACACAACACGCACACCAAAACAACATTATAAAAGCAAAGAACACAAAACAAAAACACATACACATAACTCCCTTCTCTCTCTCTCTCTCTCTCTCTCTCACACACACACACACACACACACACACACAAACACAAACAAATAAAACAGGAAATTACATCAGAGAGGATCTTTGCAGACTCTCATGACTGTGTCAATGTCAATTAGTCTTTTAAAATATATTTGACTGGTTGTGTATTTCAAAGACATGTACAGCTTTGAAGTATTCAAAAATCTATATTGCAATTTTAAAATAAATAGTTTAAGAGCAACACAACCAACATGCCACTGTTTTTTACATTACCAAGTTAATTATGTGGACCCATGAAAGGGCGTAAATGCTTTTAAGTGTGATCATAGGGAAGAAAATATAATTTCATTATTCTGAGCCTGCTTATTGCTTTCCGTCCACTCCCTTATACCTCCGTTAATATGCACTTTGAATTTCATGCCTTTCATTCAAACATTGCTGATTGCAGCGTGATTACCAATGATTTCTTTTAGCCCTTCGTGGCAACAATCACCATGGAGATGGCCACATTTAATTGAAAACAGGCAATAAGAAGGTGGTGAGAGAAATGTGGGAAATGCCACTTTTTGGAATGCGTGAATAAATCACATCACATAATAAAAGAGCACTGAAGAACAACAAGTTTTAATCTCTTATAACTTCACAATGATTGCAGGTTTGGATTTAGTGGAGAAATAAATCAGCATTTGCTTTCACAAAGTCTGACCTGAATATGTATCAGTCTTTGCTTTCATCCATACTGCCAAATCTTAATACTTCTACTACAAGATCAACAGCGCTCCAGACAAACGTATTCTCTTCAAAACATTCAATTCAGTTCTCTGTCCCCCTCCACCACCTCCCACCACTTCTATAGCAGCTGATCATTTTGCCACATTCTTCACAGACAAAACCAGAACAATCAGAAGTCAATTCTCAGCCCCACACTAACAGCACTTCAAACCAACCACACCCTCTGCTAAATCTCCCATCTTCTTCTTCTGTCCCCTCACTGAGGCAGAAGTATCAGAACTTCTCCTCTCCAGCCATCCTAGAACATGCCCTCTAGACCTAATCCCCTCACACCTCCTCCAGGCAATCTCTCATACACTTTTACCAGCACTTAAACACATCATCAACACATCTCTCCTCACAGGCACTTTCCCCACTGCATTCAAGCAGCCTCGGGTAACCCCACTGCTCAAAAAACCTACATTAAACACTTCACTTACAGATAGCTACGTACCTGTCTCTCTCCTTCCATTCATAGTGAAAACCCCTCAAACAAGTTGTTTTCAACCAAGTATCATTGCTTCTTTCACAGAACAACAAACTGGATACTAGCCAGTCAGGTTTTAGGAGTGGCCATTCAAATGACACTGATTTACTGTCAGTCATGGAAAGAGCGCAGATTGCAAAAGCTGATTCTAAATCATCAGTTCTTATTCTGCTGGATCTGTCTGCTGCTTTTGACACTGTCAATCATCAGATCCTCCTGTTCGCCCTTTCATTCCTGGGCATCACAGGGATTCCACTTCACTGGTTTGAATCCTAACTCACCGGTTGGTCTTTCACGGTGGACTGGGGGTATCAAAAGCACATCAACTGGTCACTGGGGTTCCACAGGGATCAGTTCTTGGACCCCTCCTCTTCTCCATATACACTACATCACTGTGTAACATCATACAGGCACACGGCTTCTCCTACAATTGCTATTCTGATGACACACAGCTCTATCTCTCCTTTTAAACCAGATCCAATGGTAGCTGCATGGATCTCAGGCTGCCTGGCGGACATCTCGGCATGGATGAAAGAACAAAGACTGGCAAAGACTGAGCTTCTTGTTTTCCAAGCCATTCCAGCTATACTGTATGATTTCACCATACAGCTTGGTACTTCTACAACTACCCCATCAACTTCGGTCAGAAATATTGTTGTAATTTTTGTTGACCAGCTGAGCTTCAAAGAGCACATTGCAAAGACTGCTCAATCTTGCAGGTTTGCAATGCACAACATCAGAAAGATCAGGCCCTTTCTAACAGAGCATGCTAAACAACTTCATGTCCAGCCCCTTGTCAGTTCTAGACTAGACTACTGCAAATGATCTTCTGGCTGGACTTCCATCAAGCACAATCAAACCTCTACAAATGATTCAGAATGCAGCAGCATGACTTGTGCTCTTCAATGAGCACAAAAGAGCCCATTTTACACCTCTTTTTATCTCCTGGAACTGGCTTCTGGTTGTGGCTCGCATCAGGTTCAAGACAGTGATGCATGCATATAGAGCAGCCACAGGCTCAGCACCCACCTACTTCCACTCACAATTATGAATCTTCATCCCCTCCAGAAGTCTGAGATCCACTAGTGAGCGATGCCTCATGGTACCATCACAGAGAGACTTAAAATCACTTTCCAGAACATTGCCATTCACCATTCTATCCGGAATGCTGACTACCTGACAATTTTCAAGCAACAGCTGAAAACTCATCTCTTTTGACACGCATCCTAAATAATAATATTAATAATAATAATAATACAATAAAATAAAATAAAAATCTGCAGATTTTGAACGCTGAGTGGCACTTTGACCACAAGTTATCAAGTAAATGCTTCAAAATGCATTTTCACAAATAACCGTCAGCTTTGCCTCTCCATTGTGCCACATTTGATGTCACAGAAAATATTTTCTTTTATTTTTTTTTTTAATATTTAATATTCACAGATGAAAATGTAGTAATTATAAAGTCATGTGCGTTCTCATTTAGAACAAATTCAAAGAGGATAAATCAATGAGCCTGTGCTTATATTTACGCTAAGCTAAGAATTACAACCATAAACATTTAACAGGAGTGCAGCACTATTTATATAATATGAAACGTGTTATATTACCTTAAAGAAATGGTTGTTTACTTTGGCATCAGAACATTAAAAGTAGTAGCCTGTACATAAATTAATATGCTAAATGTTAGTATTCTCACATTACTTAATATTTGTCACAAATACATTTTGAATTCATATTTTAATATTCCTTTAATAAAACATGTATTTTTCTCACACACATATGCCTACTTCGTTATTCATAACCTCTCCTTTATTTTGACTGAGAACTAGGTGGGAAAAAGATATCTGTTCACTAAGGAATTGTTGCATATTTTCTGAATTATTTTCTTTATTTCAGTAAAACATGAGGTACTGTATGATTTCGCTCCCATTATTTAGGCCTAACCTAAATTAAACCTGGCAACAATTTACTCTATACTGCTGTGATCTGTTTCAGGTTGCCATGTCATAACATTTTAGAAATGAATTCATTCTAATAACATTTTAGAAATTGTTCAAGTCTGCATGTGCTGTGTGGGTCAGAAATGCACAGGTGTAATGAAGGACAAATCATCAAAGCTCTTTTAAATGTCATAATCATCATCAGTATTATCTTATTTAAACCTTTTATGGGTTTCACATAGCTTAATTGTGTCGCTATCTGCGCTATTCATGCAGTGCAAGATTTGGTTGTTGGAGTGCAACGCTTAAGAGATGTGATGTGGGGTTACATCATTTATTCTTGTTCTTGTTTAGTTTTATTTTGTATCATTGCATGTAAAAAAAAATATTGACTTTGATATGCATATGCAAAATTGAAACTGCAATCTTAATCATATTTATCTTATGTTATCAGCATTTTATAGGCTAATTATTTGTACAAAAAATATTTACTTAATTTGATTTGTGTCTTTATTACTTAATGCATAAGCGATTTATTAAAACAAGTTTATGACTGCGACATCTGTTTAATCTTGATCATGAACACTAATGATCATCGAATTGGAGCGGTATTGCCCTTTAGATCATTTTAAAACCTCTAATAACCTTCAATTTAGAAGGTTATAACTTGTGAAGATTTATTGTTGATACCATACTGCAGTGTTAAGCTAAAATAAATGTGTTCTATTACTATTCATATTCAAGCATTTGTGCAGAAAAATTATTTATGTGCATGCATAACAGGGAGGCGCCCGCATGATCACTTAAATTGTTTTCCTGATTATAAAATAACTTCAAATGTGGGTACCTCACATACATGAGAAATATACAGAAAGCTTAAAATGTCTACTTTTTAAATGAACCAATTCCAAAAAAAAAGCAAATACTCCCTGATTATGTAATCTGTATGAAGACTGCATTTCTCTCTAAAGGCACGTCCAGTACTGTGGAGAAGACAGTCAGCACCATGAATAGGCTATATTAAGGCTCATTATAGATTATAAATGATAATTTAATATAAACATGCAATCGGTTGAATAATGAATTAAAAGAACAAGTACTAGTAACTAGAAAAATCTTAAGTGGGGGGGAGGGGGGGCAGTCCTATTAAATACCCTCTCAAAACTTCTTTGATAAAGTTTTTAAAGCATTTTATACGCGTTTGCATAAGTTTTGCATTTAGAACAGTCCATAACATCCTAAGCATAGTTTTTTCCTATTAAAAAAACGAAAACTGAAATAAAATTAATATTTTATGTTTTGGGAATGGTCAACCCTTCTCCATTCTGCAGATATTGTTGATTCTGGTTTGTCCATTGTAAATCACAGAAAGTCTATTAATATGTTGTCTCCCAAAAACTGGTGTATTTTTTGTCATTTATAAAATCTAAAACACATTAATAGACAGATACTTTTCTGATGTCTGGACTCTATTTTCAGGGATTTAGAAAAATATAAAGAAATATATTGCTAATTAATACATTCTGTGGGAATTATCATTCTGTAATGCTGGAATTGCCCAATAATGAAAGTAAAAATGAAGTCTCGGGACAGTTTAACATCTTACTGTCTTTCATCTTTCTGTCATTATTAGCCCTTCATGTGTTCAGTCTGGCATGTATTATGTAGCTTGCTGTAAATATACAGTATACCATCACTTTCAGACACTGCGAAGCTAAACTGCACCTGATTTTAGACCCTAGCAGTTCAGCCCAAGCTCCATGGGTTCCTGTTCATAGAGACACAGATGGCAAAAAGCACATCCATTTAGTTTTCTCTATTTTACAAAAGCACAATGTTTTGTTGACATTGTGAGTGCACACAAAAAAATGATGGTAGAACATTTATAGTTCCATGATTTACGTGATCAACTCAGCTGTCTGCCGCTATCTGCTTGGTCATCAAAAAACAAAAACCAACAAACAAACAAACAAACTTGAATTTGACAAACAAAAATTAATAATGCAACAATAAGAAATATAACTTTGCAATTAAAAACAAACTGAATTATTTTAATGGCTGTAACTGCAGCTGTGTAATTAGGAAGCGAGAGAGAGGGAGAAAAAAAGACAGGCTCTGGTCGGACTCAGGCTGAGGGTACTGCTGTGGACCAAGGGCCGGCTATAGGGCTTAGGCCTGAGGCCCGTGCAGGGCTATACCTGATTTCTGTGTCTGGAAATGAATGCTGTGAATCAGGGGCTGTTTTATTGTGTTAAGTTGTATTGTTGTATTAAGTTGTAAAAATGGTTTAATTATTATTTTAAAACATTTAAGTAATACTGAGGAACAATAAAAAGTGATACATTTCTTAATTAATGGACATAATATTGGGCATGTCATGGGCTCTGTATATAGGGAATAAATGTGTTAAAAAGGGCCAGATAACTAATAAGTATATGTGACCTGCTGAAATACAGTACACCAGCAAATTTTATTAAATCTAAGTTTCAAGCCTTTCATTTGTGACATTAATGTGACTATAGTGACAAAATATGTGTTAGAACTAGGCCTTGCCTATAACACTCAACAGTCAATATCCTATGTTTTTTAGGCATTTTTCATGTGGCAGTTTTAGCCTATTAATCTTGATTTATCACCTTATTTTTTATAAGTTTTTATTTATTTCTTTTTATGGTGTAAGTCAGAATAAACATGCAGCATTGTACAGAGGACTAACGGCAAAGGTCAGGATTTTTATTTCAAAAACTTCAGCCTGTAGGTTGAAATGAAAACCCCTTAATACAACATACAGAAATTGTGTAATTATAATGATTTTTTTTTTTTTTTTTTTGATGCATTAGACTGCAGCCTACAATGTTTTTAAAGTAACCCTAACGGTAATAGTCATTTTGGTTGTCTACCTACTGTATTCCCCAATTGTAAGTCACTTTGGATAAAAAAACATATTCAAAATGTAAAAATAATGCCTTTTTGGATGGACCAGCCCTTTAAGAAAGCACTGTGATCTAAATCAGTGGTTCCCAACCCTGGTCCTAAAGGCACCCCAACACTACACATTTTGCATGTCTTCTGTCTCTGACATGCAGTTTCAGGTCTTGGAGTCTCTACTAATGAGCTGATGACCTGAATCAAGTGTGTTTGATTAAGGAGACATACAAAACGTGCAGTGCCTCCAGGACCAGGTTTGGGAACCACTGATCTAAATGTTTATGCTTCATTAAACCAATGCAAAATAAATCCCTGCTAAAAAATCAGGGATAGTTTGACCAAAAACAAAAGCTATAACCAAAAACCTGGGTATTGATGGCTTCTTCAGAGGACAGCTAGAGACAATTAATGCTGGGGAATCATTCTATTACACCTGGCTATTATTGGGTCATGTTTGCTTTCAGGACCGCAGAGTATTTCGCTATTTCTGTGGCAACACTGTGAATGCTGGACTGACACCTGGAGATGCCACAATGAAAAGCCACATTAATCCAGGTGACGCACTCTGGAGCCTGACTGATTGAACACGGCCAGCATTCTGCCTCCCAAACAAAGCAGAAAGACAGCACAGTTAATTTAGCGACTGAATCCCATCTGGGGGTCGCGGTGGAAAGGCACATGAAAGAATGAGAGGACTTTTTTTCTTGTTCATGGTCTCTGAATCTTATTTGAAATTCCTTGTACAATCTTATCTCCTTTCTTGCTATCGTTTTCTATCCAACTCTCTCATGCAACTATGTAGTGATCCTCCCTCCTTAATTAATTTTAAGAAATGGCTCCATTTTAATCTACAAAATGAGAAACAAAAATGACTAAGAAATGTTCTTCCACCATGGAAAGCATATAGCAAAAAAAAAAGCATCCACAAAAACTAAAATAAAAAATAAAAGACAAAAAGGCATAAATAATGATAAAAAAGACAATTAGAAAAACAAAACAAAAAGGCAAAAACAAAACACACCAAACACAAAACAAAAAAGCCAAAACAAAAACAAACAAAAGGTGGAAAAACAACAAAGCAAAACTACAAACAAAACTATAAATGAAAGCACACACACACACACATAAAAGTGAATAGTTGAAATGTTTACAAAATAGTTAGTTGTGATTACAAACTAGTTTATGCAATAACTGTGTATGCCATATGTTTTCTTTTTTATTTGTATTATTATTATTATTTTTTTTTACACATTTTAGGCCCTATTTTGTGTAAATTTATATATTTTAAGCCCATTTTAGGCATATTTGAGTTGTACTAATGTAATATTATTCTTACAGTGTGTCAGTTAAGTCCACAAGACCATATATGGTGTTCCATTTATTCATTTGAGCTTTCTGAAGGGTGCTCGTGGGTGCCCCCTTTGCGGCTGCTATGCATTCTTGATACACACTTCTGCGAGCTCCACGGCAGACTTCCACCCAACAGTCAAAGCAGCATTACATCATGAAAAGTGTGGATACAGAGGAAAACCACAAGGGTTTAGGGTTCAATTTGGGACGGTCTTAGAATGTCACACATTTAGCTTAGCAACGTATTAAATCTTACATGACTTACATGACTATAAGGATGCTTTTTTTGCTACATTTCAAAACCTAGTAAGCTTACAGTGTTTATGGGTAATTCATACTGAATCTTAATAAAAACGAACAATTTAATTCTAATTCTACACCATTAAAGTAACAACCCTGCATTGTTTTTTGTTGTTGTTGTTGTTTGTTTTTTACTGCAATTCAAATTTATTTCCAATGCTTTCTGGCACATACTGTACATGAACATGTGTGCAATGACTATGCACAAATATCCACACTTTAACGAGTCTTAAACCTCTGCTCATTTTCATTAGCTCCATTAATCAAGCTAGCATGATATCAGATGCTAAAGCATAATCCATGCAAAGATGAAAAACGCACACATCCACGTCCTCATGAGATCGGCTTGCCAGGAGCAACAGTCGGAGCAGAATCAATTATTTACCCAGAACACCAAATATCTCTCTGATGGAACAGAGACAGCAGTGCTGCTTTAAATTATTGAAGCACATTCGCTCAGATGATGTCACATTTGAGAAGAGAACCTGAGAATTACTCCCTCAGCCGTGTCGTCTACAGGACGATACCACACACTCCTCTGAGACACGGTTTTCATATAAACTAAAACTTACATGAAAACAGATTTAATTTAAAGCAAGCTAAAACACAAAGCTACAGATATGTTTTGAAATCCAAACTGAAGCTAGTGATGAAGCTAGCTAATCAAAGCAAGTGGTTTTGAATCAATGCTTTGAAGTGCATATCATCAGGCCAAGTCATAGGATTTCAAAAATACAGTTTCGATAACTGTTATGGTTTGATGGATCCTTTGAACATTCGTCAAAACCGTGCCTATAACTGATCCCAAGTCAAGTTTGTAATTAAATTTGGCATAAATAAAATAAATAAATAAAATCATATATATATTATATACAATTATATCTTGTATTTTGTATTTAAGAACTTTGTATTTAAGTTTATTGTAGTTTGAAAACCTGATCGCCCCTCTAGTTGAGCTACATTATCATATATGCAGATGGGAGAATCCTGCAGAAGGACAAACATCACTACAAAACTTCACTGTTCTGGGGTTTATGTCGTTGTGACCAAACTTAATCTTATCCTCAGCGAAGAAACATGAAAAGACAATTGGAATATGCAAAAGAAGCACCTAAAGGACCATCAGACTGTGAGAAACACAAGATTATCTGGTTTGATGAACTTCAGTTCTAAGCATCATGTTGCACCTGCAGAGTACCATCCCAAAAGTAAAGTGTGCTGGTGACAGCCTAATGCCATGGGGCTGTTTTTCAGTGGCAGGATCTGAGGAACTCAATGAACTTAATCACACAGCAAGAGTGGCTTATAGATAACTCTGTGAATGTCCTTTAGTGGCCCAGCCACAGCCTGGGCTTGAACCCAATCAAATATTTCTGGAGAAACCTGAAAGTGTGCATCTGCCCCCATCCAACCTGGCAGAGCTTGAGAGGTGAAGAGATGAGGAGAAGAATGGCAGATACTTGCCAAATTTGGATGATCAAAGCTTGTCGCATCGTAAAAAAAAATAATTGAGGATGTAATTGGTGCCAAAGGTGCTTCACAAAGTATTGAGCAAAGGCTGTGAATGCTTAAAGTGTTAGTTCAAATTAGACTGTGTTTTCTCATCCAGAGGCATCCTAAGTGTATATGTCTTTCTTCTTTCAGATGAATCCAGTCGGAGTTATATTAAATATTTCTGCCTCTTCCAAGTGCTACTATTGTAGTCAGTGGGTGTTGTATTGCTTCAGTCCAAAAGAAGTGAAATAAAAAGTGCCCATCCATGAAAAGAAAAGTGTCTCACACGGCTCCGGTGGGTGAACAAAGGCCTCCTGTAGAGAATCGATGCATTTTTGTAAGAAAAATATCCATATTAAAAATATAATTATTACCTTAATCTTGCTTAATAGATGGTCACTTTTTATTTAACTTCTTTTGGACTGAAGCACTGCAACACCCTCTGACTGTAATGATAGAGCTTGAAAGAACAAAGACAATTTTTTTATATAACTCCGACGGATTCATCTGAAAGAAGAAAGTCATACACACCTAGGATACCCCAGGGGTCAGTGAAACTAATTTTCATTTTTGGGTGAACTAACCCTTTAAGTATGCGTGTGTGTGTGTGTGTGTGTGTGTGTGTGCTCTTGTTTTTGTGACATATCTGTATAATGACATGGGTATGACACAGGTATTACAAGGAGAGGGTGACTTATGAGGACATAACCCACGTCCCCATTTTTCAAAACGCTTATAAATCATACAGAATGAGGGCCATAGAATATACAGTTTGTACAGTATAAAAGCCATTACGCCTATGGGATGTCCCCACTTTTCACAAAAACAAACTAAACTAAGATAACTTTTCATTCAATGATTTCTTCTCTTCCAGGTCAGGCTTTGACTCCCATTTACAACAGTATCATAACCTAACTGGGCCATAAATCATGTCACTTGTATTGCTGTCCATGCAGGGTCAGAAAGCTCTCAGATTTCATTAAAATATCTTAATCTGTGTTCCGAAGATAAACAAAGGGTTTGGAACAGCATGGAGGAGCCTGTCCTCCAACAAAAAACGACCATATAGGTCGTTTGTGCAAGCACCTTATTACGACCTATATTTACATTTTAAAGTTAAGCGCCCTCTAGCGGGCGTAAAAATAATGACAGTATCGCGTTGCGTCTGTCGTCATGAAATGACGTATCACGTCATTACCAATCAAAACGTACGTTTATTTAAATGCAATGTGTGGGCTTTTTACACCTATCTCACAGTATTTCCTACATATTTAACTAGGTGGCTTATTCGTTCGAATGACCACACCTAACCCCACCCCTAAACCTAACCCTCACAGAAATCATGCTAAATTATGATTTATTGAGCATATACATTTTCGTGCATATCCGTTCCCTGGGATCGAACCCATGATAGCATGATTACATATCAAGGTATGACGCAATAATCTACCAACTGAGCTACACGAAACACAAACCAGAGTGCAAATAAAAGAATACAAAACATTAATATGAAAACGACGTTTTGCCGGTAGGGGCGCAATTGTAGGATACGCTCTTATGGGTCGTATTTCAGGGATTTGGACAAACGACCTATACGAGCGTATTGGTTGGAGGACAGGTTGGCATGGAGTAGTTAATGACAGAATATTCCTTTTTGGGTATACAAACACTTTAACTTAGAGCTAAAATGGATAGCTAAATAACTTCTGAACTAAATAGTAATAAAAAAAGAATAACAATAATTAAAATAATTAAAAATAATTTTCTTAATCTAAACAAAATGCTGTTGTCATGTAAATAAATGGTCAAAAATGTTTTCTGTTTTTAGTTGAAAATGGTGTTGCGTAAAGACCCTCTGAAAGTAAAATGAAATGTAAATTCAAAAGTAGTGTTCAAAAATAAAACTAATCTGAAAGTGCAACAATAAATAAGTTCACAGCTGAAAAACTTTGAGCCATCAAGCTAGCAGTCTAGCAGAGAGGAGATGGTTTTTTATTTTTTATTTTTTTTGCCAAAATATGTTGCATTATCATTAAAGCTGTTTTCCAGTCAAACAACCTGACTCAAAGCAGAACTAGGAATACATTACAACCCTCAACCCGAGGTCGAAGCACTTTTTAAACCTCAGCTTCGAACTTATTCTGACAACCGGTAATTAATTTTTCCGCTAGCTTGAGTTCTTTCATCTAGGCCTCCTTTCTTGTTCAAGAAAGGTCCAAAACAAAGTTACGAGTGAACCAGCCAAATCCCCACACTTAATTTTTCGAGCTACAGTTCTCTTTAAAGAGCAATCTCTACCTCTGGGCGAATCAGATCTAGTATCATCTGCTATCATAGCTCGCAGTACAGCGAACATTGGGGATTAGTGGCTAGCAAGCAGTCATGAAGGAAGGCCATTTAGGGTCATTGGGAAATTGTCGTCTGAGAGATTGAGAAACTCAAACTAACTACAGCAGTCCTGACACTGGTACAACAGAAGTCAATTACTTGTCCCTCGGCGACAGATTGCCTCTGCTTTTTCGAAGCGCAAACAACACGAGGTTCCCAGATTTTACTGATTAGCTGTCTCACTACACATTTTAAATGTAAAATACTTAGAAAGTACAAGATGATGAAAAAACCTGCCAGGCTTCAATCTAGCAGGGACAGACTCTCAGCGTTTTTGTCCCTGAACCAATTTAGTTGAGCATTTGTTGACTACCATAGAATTTGAGTTAACACGGACACATTTCAGCAGATCTGAAGCGTGTGCCACCAAACGGAGATAAAGAATGATTGTTTATAAACTGGTTTCCTGTTTGTAAACACTTCCCCATCTTTCATTGTTTAGGCATACAAATAGCCACGCCCAAAACGTATGCTATTGGTTGATCCACTATTGCTACGCTGGCCAGGGGTCTGTTCTTCGTACATCGCTTATTACATCTGAGATGAAACATCACATCCAAGATGATATCATCGCGCTAATCAGGATCTGGCTAATTCAGTTCTTCGAACGCACATGTTGTTGATGAAGTATGGCTGGATTAAGTTATCTGAGATAATTGTGCATTCATGGGTTGGTTTAAAAGGGGCTATGTGTCGATACTCGAAACCACGATCAGCAATGCAGCGATTGGCTGGCGGCAAGACAGCAATGTTATGACATCTGCCTTATATACTGTATTACCATAGACCAGCCGATCTGTGTGACTTTATTCATTCATTTATTAATGTGTGGTCGCATTAGAAGATAATGAAGGGAGACATGAAAAACGGACATCACGTTGTTTTTGTATGAATTACTTTATCACATAATATTTGTTTTCGGCAGCACTTGTTTAGTTTAAAAGTAGACATGTCAGGCTTTCTATAGATATATCTCTCATGTAACTTTGTTTAGTATTCACTGAGTTACAGTTCATTTTAATGACGTGTTTGTAGATGAAGATCAGCGCAGACAAAGGCTGCAAACAGCACACTTTGTTTGTTATCTTTATTTTATAAATGCACAAAGTTCTGTTGTTATTATGTCTTTATACAAAAAAGTAGACCCTTTACAGATTCGATTGATGTATTGCTCTTATCTGTACAATCAAAACTGAAAGTGTAATTTAAGTTCTTTTCGGGGGTTATCAGGAGAAAATGCTTCATAACGCGTATACGCGTTAATTGACTCCAGAAGGTTAAAATGTTTGAAAACCAAATGCTATTACAATTTTTTTTTTCATATAGCAGTAAGCCTTCTTTTAAATGAAAAATAAGTGCACAATACACTACTTTTGATTTTATTTTATTTTTTCTGCATAACAATGTGATTAACTGTGATTACAATAATACAACAATAATATGACAATAGGAATAGTTGTTTGGGATTGGAACGACTTGTGAGTAAATTATTGAACTACAGTATATCTGCACTGACAAACACATCCTAAATGACCTTCACATCAAAAATCATTAGCACCATAATAAATGCACAATCTAAACACACTGTGTTAAGCACATCTGCGGTTAAACACACTTCCATCGAGGTATCAGGTTGTGTGTGACTTTTAGAACTGCAGTGTTTTGTCCCATGGCTGTTCTTCTGTTCTCAAATTCTCGTCCTTTTCATGCTTGGCCGAATATCTCGGTTCATGTCCCACTGTGCCAGGAGTGCCGTGGCCGAATGGAAAGCTGGTCCGGAGTGTATTTAGTGATGCAGGGAGGAGGTGAAGAAGGACCCTCATTATTCCCAGAGCCTCCTTCTCTTATCGGGCCCAACCAGGCCTTTGCTTTCCTTCCCTGCATTTAAATTGTGTGTCAAGCACACTTGTCAATAAATCATGTCGGTGGGCAGACCGGCGTCATAGGTGGGGTGACAACTTAAATAACGTTAGCCTGAGGGTGAAAGGCAGACCTAATGTTTGCCCGGCAGAGAACATCCCGCAAAACAGACAGGTAAATAATAATATAAAATAAATATGTGAATGACATGCAATAACTGGGTGCATTCACTGCTGAAGTGGGGGAAAAAAATCATGCAACCTTGACCAAGAACTCTAAATATTCTTCAATTCCCTACATACAATACACTTGCCGAGTGCACACAGTAAGACATAATGATTTTGCATTACATTAACAAAATCTGAACATTTGCTAAAGAAAACGTGTTTTTTGCCCATAAACAGCCTTTTTTCAATGGACTGTTTTAACCATCAAGTAACAAATAACATTTTCCTTACACCCTGAATGCATGTGAGAGGACATGTTCATAGTAAAAAGTATTTTCTACAAATGTGGTGATTTACTATTTGATAAATATCACTAAGGGCCCTATCATACACCCGGCGCAAATCATGTGTTTTTTGCTAGTTTCAGCTCGACACAGCCAATTTTTACATCCTGCGCCACGTTGTTTAAATAGCAAATGCATTTGCGCCCATTTGTGCACCCATGGGCGTGCTGGTCTGACGAGGAGTGCTCAGGTACATTGTTGAGGCATTGCTATTTTGAGGCAACTGAAATAGACTTCATCACTGACCAACAAAGACCTGGTCTTAAGTCAATGGCTTAATATATACTGTTTTGTTATTTAAAGAGTAAATTAGTAATATGCGCCTATTTGGCATTAAAAATAAATACATTTGGCAAAGTTTGGGCCAGGTGAATAAGAATGAAAAGAATAACAAAACTTGCCCATGCAATACTCACCACCACATTGCAAAGACAACATCAACAATTGCTACAACAATGCACTGGATTTTTCAAGGTGTTTACAGTAGTTTGCATTGTGTTGCTACAGTATGTGCTTTCTAATGCATTCCAATCTCTAGATACGGCTCACATGCTTTATTGCAACTCTGTGGGAATATTTGGGTTGAATGATCAGAGGGTATCATTGTACCATGTTACATACTGTCAGTTAGGGATGAAACTATCAACAAGGAAGGTTTATTAAACCATAACAGAAGTATAGATTACAGCTATTTGTATTGTAGATCACCAAAACCAATCCTCTTTAAAATACCAGTGCAATCTCACAGTCAAAAATATTTTAAAAAGTCAACAACTGCAGCTCCAAACAAACCGTCTCCAGCCATTGAGATATTGTGTGAAGTAACTCGCACACAATAGAGGTTTCAGAGTGTTTTCCGCAAGGTGCCAAGCAGTCTCTCTAGTTGCTTAGAAACCAAGAATTAAAGCTCTCTGGCTTGCTTTCTTTTGCTTTCCTCCACTCATACACTGCATGCATAAATGTGTCCACTGCGGCACATTTGTGGTCAAGGTTTGCAACTTTGACTCTGTGCGATTCAGACAGCCGTCGATTCTGGAAACAAATGGGGCTCATCTATTTATTCCACGTGGTGAACTAGCGATGTTAGCGTTGCGCTAATGTTCGCACATCTGGGGTGGAAGGGGTAAGAGTAATTAGCTTGATATCTGCTCCCCACCCAAAGCAATTTTCCGACCTGCCTTCATGGACTTTGGGGGCTGTACTCTCTCCTATTGCTCGTAATTAAGCGCAGTGTGGCAAATCCTAATGAATTTAACAGCCCTGTTGCCATGGATACCGGATGAGATGTAACTCTTTAGCCTTCGGTATGGTTGGTTTCTTCAGTTGTTCATCAGCTCACCTCCTCTTCAACACACTCAGCGATAAATGTGATGCAGATTCGTTTGAGAGTGGGAAGCGGTGTGACAAAGCTAATTACGTTAGCCCAGTTGTGCTAATGAGAGGCATGGCGATACTTGGTGTCATTATGAATACGCAAAACTGTCCGCAGTTTCTCAAAACTGCCTTCTTGTCTATACATACATTGTGGATGTGTTGAAACACTTATTTATTTATTTAGAGACATTATGGATGTTTTGAAGAAAAAAAAACTTTATTTTAATTAATTAATTTATTTAATGACTCTAAAAATGCCATGTGGTGTGACCATCAAATAACAAGAAATAGTTATTAAATATTTAAATTATTTATTACATTTATAAATATTTTAAATGGTAAAGTTATAAATGATGTTTTTCAACGACACATCATGGATGTGTAAAAACGTTTAAACATTTTAATAAACTTTAATTGAATGTCTCAAAATTTAATGTGGTGTAACCATCAAGTAATAAAACATAATTAAAGATGGTTCATCATGGATGTTTTGAAAAACGTATTTTTTGACATTTTAATTTATATTAACTGAATGGGTCTAAAGATAAAAGATGTCATGCAGTGTAACCAAGTAGTAATGAGCAATCACTCAAAAACACAAAAATCAATCAATCAATAAATAAAAAGTATAAAACACAGTATATAAAACACTGATAATGTACAGTATGTTTTAATGAAATGTAATGAAATTTTAATGAAACTTTTAAAATTATATGTATTTATATAAAAAAACAATTTTAATGAAAAGTTTTAGTGTATTGACTCAAAAAATGTCATGTGGTGTAACCAGAGTTTAATTGTCCCATTGCTATGGATCCTTGATGTAACTCTTTATCTTTCTTTGTGGTTGGTTTCTTCAGTTTTTCTTCAGCACACCTCCTCTTCCTCAACACACTCAGCGATAAACGGGATGCAGATTCGTTTGGGAAGCGTTCTGACAATGCTAATTACTCTGGTTGTGCTAATGAGAGGCGTGGTGATAGTTGGCGTTGTTATGAGTGCGCTAAAAAAGTCAGCTGTGGTAATTGTCTCTGGCTTGTCACACGGTGCTTTCTCAACAGTGCCTTCTTGTCAGTTCACATTGCACATTTGATCTGACACCTCGCATACGCTCAAGAGCTTCCTCGTTCAAGTGCTTGCTACGATAATTAACTACCGTGGAGGAAGACCCCTCTTTTAGCAGGTCCCTCGACACGCGGGTGCAACTGAAGAAATATGCAGAGCATATTAGCGCAACATGGCATGATTGAAGGGGTGTGACTATGAAAATGCCTTATGATAGTTTCTCCATGAATCTCTGTTCTTTTGCTTAATGAGTACAAGCTTAATGGATCCAGTTACGAAACAGGAATTAGCATCTTTCATTCTTTCTCAGCTCATGCTGGTTTGGGTTTTGAACGCTGGAGGCAACATTTTACATTTACAGACGCTCATCTGCTTTTTGCTAGGAGGCTGCAGTTTGTTGTTAGACACTGAGGGCTAAAGCTAATTTAACAAACTGATATTTTATTCAACAAAAAGTTTTGACAAGAACATCTGTGGTGTTAACAACAGCAAAATAAAGGAAAATGTATAGTTCTATACCTATAATCTATAGTAAAACTATAGTTTTAACCCTATAAAGCATATTGTATCATATTCGATATACTGATTTCTAACTACATGATCAACATGATCTGAAAAACCTGCTGTACCTGTTGTTTTAGCTAGTAAAAGGCTTTTTACTAATTGTACAATGGTCTCTCTTCAGTCCATAGTTCAAGTGTATTTTTTGCTGTGAAATCTTTACAATTTTTTTTATTAATTACAACAATACGAAACCAAATCATTAATTAATTATTATTATTATTTATTTATTTATTTTTTAAAGTAAAATATAAATGACGTTTAAAATTTTTTTTTTTTATAAAATTTAATGAAAAGTCTTAATTCAATGCCATGTGGTGTAACCATAAAACAAAACAAAAACAGTAAAAAGAAAACAATTATGCAAAAAAGTAAATAAAAAATTAAGAATTAAAAACAATTATATATATATATATATATAGTTTCTTTTTCTATTTTATAAACATACATCGTTGGTGTTTTGAAAAGGTTTATTTTAATGACTCAGAAAAATGTCATAAGAAATGTCATAAAAAAAGATAAAACTATAAAAGTGTCTATCAAACTTTTTAATTTATTAATTCTAAATGTCATGTGGTGTAACCATCAAGTCATACGACAAGCTTACATCATGGATGGTTATGAGTGTCCACATGATACAATTTATTTTCATATGTTTGTTTTTGCACCACATGACAAAAAGGATTTCAAAATATTTATAACATATATAGACTACTTAACTACTTAATTTTAGCCTTTAAATGAGCCAGACCCAAATAACTGGAATATTGAAGTCAGATATATCTTAGGTAAAAATTAAACTGTATAATTGGCCTGGGCATGTATAAAAAAATTCTAAGTAGCCATATAATGAGCAGCATAAAGTGCAGACAGAGTAATGCAGTGCTTTTAGCTTTCACCCTGCCAGGTTTAATTTGCAATGATGACCGACTGATTTAGAAGACATAACTATTAGAAGACAATGGGAAAAAAAAATGTGATGGCAAAAGATATTCAGGGTGACTCACAGCCCAATAAAGTGCAAGCGTAATCCCTCAAGTGACAGAAGACGCACTTGCTCTGTCCCCGAGACAGACACAATTAGCTCATCGGCTATAGGCTCAATTCTCCCAGACTAATCAAAGTTTGAAACTCCGGGGAAGTGCATAATTATACCCTGTTGGTATTAGGGAAAGTATCCAATGATAAGCTAATTAAAAATGAAGAATGGGTGAGCGGTTTTGTTTTCAAACAATGCTCCTTTATATGTCACGCTTGATGTTCAATTTGTTTAAATACCGTCCATTAATTTAGTGTGAACTGAATGAAGTCTACCAAGCCTTTGATTCCCATGTTTTCATCTTGGATTGCCGGCCCTTATTCAGTCTATTGTGACGAAGGTTTGGCAGTGAATGCATCAATCCTCTATTCTGGCACACAATCAACTCGACGCAGAGTTGTGGGGATGTAGCAGACGTTTCATCGTGGCTAGCTTGGCGTTAGCAAGCTTCCCCAAAGTTTAAATATATACCCAACAAGTGTCTCCATACCACATAAAATATTAAACTTTAAATGTTATTAGATTTCTTCTATAACATTAATACAAGTGACCATGAACTTGCCATGTCTTACCATGTCCATATTAATTTTTTTAACATAAGTCTAAGTTTTTTGTTTTGTTCTTTCCCCTAAAGTATTATAATATACAATTGCATTCAAAACGTTGATGTCTGTAAAATTTTGTAATGTTTTTAAAAGTAGGCTTATCTGCTCCCCAAGGCTGCAATTATTTGATGAAAAATACAGTAAAAGCAGCAATATTGTGAAATGTTATTACAATTGGAAATAACTGTTTTGTATTGCAACATAATATATATATATATATATATATATATATATATATATATATATATATATATATATATAAAATTTAAAATATATATATGAATATAGAATTTATTTTTGTGATAAAAAAAGCAGAATTTTCAACATCATTACTACAGTCTTCAAAATCAGAAATCAGCCTTATAATTGAAATATTTCGAAACATTAAATATATTTGCTGTCACCTTTGCTCAACAGAAGTATTATTTTCATTCTTTATTTTTTCTTAAAAAAAATAATAATAAAATAACAAACCCTACACTTCTGAACAGTAGTGTATAAATAAGAAAAGTTCCTTGAACAAACATATCAAAAAGTATTGGGAATGGTTATGAAAATGCTGCGATATTTTATCTCACTTTAAAAAGAGAACAAAAAAAAAATGTCCTGCTTGATAAAATTGCATGAATCATATCAAAGACGCTCAATCAGAAACCAATATCAAAATTTCTCAAAAGATCTATCACTGTGAAATTACTGACTTTAGTAGAAGTAGACAGAAGTAAAATTCCAGAATAACCATTTATAGAAATATTGGACCCACTTTATATAATGTGTCTTCAAATACCATATACTTACATCTAAATTAATCAATAGATATAATGCACTTATTGCATGCATGCATGTTTTGCATTAATATGAAAAAAAAGATAAATAAATACTTGCATGTAGTTAACTATTTCAGTTAGGATTAACTCGCACCTAAACCTCCCTACACAAATCACCAAATCTGTCCCTAACCTTAACCTATCCCACCTCAATAGCATCAATTCAACATGAACACAACAGATACACTGTACCTAGCAATTCATTATTTTGATAGTACATATTAATTAAAGACACCTAATATAAAGTGGGACCAAGATGCTTGCTTAAATTAACACAAACTTTTTTTGTTTGTTTGTTTGTTTTTTGCCTGCATAACATGAATTTTGCTGGTTTATAAAACCTAAAAAAAGACATTTTAATTGAAGGATGTGCGACCAGCTCCCAAAGGTCAACGTCTCTGGAAGCGTCTGTGTGACTTTTCACGACGCCTTTTATCTGACTCATCAATGCAACACTTAGTAAGATCAACAGTCGAGCCCCGCCCACAGTCACATCTCATTGGTCCAACATTTGGCTCATGACCCAACATCCTCCAATCAGCTGTGATTATTTCATGTCACGCAGCAGACAAGTTGGTGGAAACATGTCACACGGAGGTATAGGAATTGGATCTGCTCATTTGTAGCTTATTTCTGCACTCACTGAAACGTTACGTCAAGAAATCTTGAGAACCGAAAAGAATAAGCTGTGTGCCAATCCGCAGGTAGAAAGTTCCTTGACGTAAAAACTGTGATGCACCAAAGCTGTTTGCAGAAGCAAGCCAGCTTCCTGTTTTAAAATTCTGAGCTTTTTACGAAAATGTAAATCCTAGGCAAATCAAGATTGCATAATGTCATTAAATATTAATTCCTCTGCAGCAAGCAAAAAAAAAAGAAAAACACATTAGAGCTCTTTTCCACAGCACATCCTTATGAATTCAATAATAACCAACTGCAGTGTGATTCTGGGAATGGATTCAACTTGGGCTTTTATCGCAGGCTCACTAAGGAAGAAGGATAAACCCAACAACCTGCTGTTGTCTCCTGCTAGCATCCGATAAGAGTCAGTAGGTGTGCATTCAGTATTAGCGTTCCCAGTACAGCTCCTTGCAACATGACCTTTCATGGCTGTCTGAAAGTGCCCAGAAAGTGAGGAAAAAACATCACTTGACACTTTCGGAAATGATGCCAAAAGCAAGGACGCCTTTGCTGCGAGACAACAGTGAGGAGAGACGCTGATTCCCTGCAGCTCCGGCCCTGCAGGACCGTTAGAGGGACTTTCTCTTTGTTTCTTCAATGCTCTCTGTGGGGAGAGCTGAGGATGAGGCATAAATGACATTTGCTTTGGAAGACGTAGGCGATCCTTGGAGAGACGGATTCTCGTCTGTGACTCAGAGGAGCTATTGTGGCGCTAACAAGCTTCAGTACTCAAGGGGGCGATAAAGTCGCTTTTGAATATTGTTAAACTGGATTTAAACGTGTAGAAATACACAGAATATGTGAAAAACAAACAAACAAAAAACAACAACACTATTTCTCTCTGCTATGACAAAAGCAGATGGTTTATGCTAAAGGCTCTTATCGAATTCCTTGCGACAACGCAAAACTAGTGCGAAATCTCCACCCTTTACCAAACGTGAAATACTTTTATGGATAATTCAGAATGTTTTCTGTCACTTTAACAAGTAACATTTATATTTTAAACATTCCCACTTTACATCATGCTAACAGCTAAAGCATGCTGATGTCTTAAAGTTTTTTTTTTTCGGCACGAAAAAATGAGAAGGAGCGATGCAATGCTTTGTAAGACTAAAAGAGCCACAGACGTTATGGTCGGATTTAAAATACCCATGATCTTTGGAAAAGTATTGTAACCTGTGACTCAGTGGAGTTACTGTGACATTTAACAAGCCTCAGTACTCTAGGGGGTGGAAGTTACCGTCAAATGTCATTAAACCAATACAGAAATACAGAATACACACCAAAGATACAGGAATATGTTGCTCTCCACCATGACAGCAGAGGAAATTTACCATGGAAGCAGACGGTTTGTGCTAATGCTTTATGCAACGGTCATTCCTTGTGGAAATGCTAAGAATGCAGCTAAAACAAAATGTCCACATTTAAGCAAATTTTTAAACATTTATGGATAATTCAAAATGTTTTTTCTTTCATATATTCATATTATTCATAAGTCATATTGTTTATTCTCACTTTTGGAAACATCCTCACGGTATAGCATGCTAATGGCTAAAGCGTGCCAATCTGAGATGCTTTTGTGAGCATAATGAGCATAAAGAGAATATCAAATACACCTAAAATAAGCCTAAATGTTCCTTTCACATTTAAAATACCCACAATCCAATAGAGACATATCCTTATTTGTGATTATTGTTATTGTGTCATTGTTAAGCCTCAGTACACTAGAGGGTGATAGAGTTACCTTCTAATGTCATTAAACCAAATCTAAATGTAGAAATACACACTTGTTTAGCATATCATTATCTTCACACTGTTTCCCTTTACCATAATAAATAGAGGAAACTGACCATAGAAACATTTATGCTAACAGCCATGATAGCATTCTTTGCTGTAATGCTAAGAATGCAATTGGCTTTAAAATTTCCATGCTTTCACAAATTTTTAAATAATTTATGGCTAACTCATGGATTACCATTTTCTGTCAGTTTGACACACACACACACACACACACACACACACACACATATATATATATATATATATATATATATATATATATATATATGCTATCTTGTCTTGATTTTAGAAACATTTCCCACAGTATACCACGCTAAAAGCTAACACATGCTAATGCAAGAAAGTACAAAATAAAAATAAAATAGTCTAACTAATGACACTGCAGATGTTAAGACTAAAAGAGGCACAGTAGTTCTTGTCACTTTAAAAATAGCAGGCGTCACTATATTTACAGGATGGAATCAAAGCATGACGGTAAATTGTGTGATTTTTAACCAATCAAGTCAAGTCCAACCGATTCTAAAGATTTCATCTGGTCAAAAACTGTGACAAAATGTTGACAAAAATAAAGGGTAAAAGAATGTGACCTAAAAAATATGACTTAAAAATGTTTGTTTTGCAAATTTATGCATTTAATTTTTAGTTTTAATGTAAATTGTGTTCTGATTTGTGAAGAATATTTCAGGTCCTTTTGCTGAAACTAATCTACATATATGCCACATGTATTGTACGATCAGCAGTTTTTTCGAGGAATTATGGGAAGCAGTGATGAAAAAAAGACAAGAAATCCCTGTAGGATGGTTTGCGGCACTCTCTCACTGTTTCCTCGATTTCCCCTCTGTGAAGGGCCGAGGACGGGGGTTGAGGCGTAAATGACATTTGCCGCAGGAGCCGTAGGCGATCTTTGGTGACGACTCAGTCAGACTCCTCATCTGTGACTCAACACAGGCTGGAAGATGTGAATCACAAGTGGACAGCATTCTCACACTCACTTTCTCCCTTCTTCTCTCCTCTAATAATACCACTTCTCGCAGGCTGAGCATAAAAAGGATTCCCACAATGCAAGACAAATCCATTTACAACGTTATTGAGGCCAAGCGAAAACACAGCCTGACAAATATTAAGTACATATGATGAGATGCATACTTTCCGCAACAAATACAATTATTGTTTGCCTTCATGGTAATAAAAGAGGCATCAAACTTTTGAATGAATTACAACCAGATGTCAGGGAATTACATTGTGCTGTTGTGAATGAGAAAATTCCTTTCCTAGCATTATTAGAATAATTAATAATGAAACTCTCGGTGGAATTTCAATATAAGAGAAGCAAATGATTATGATTATGACAAATGATTGTTTACCTACAGCAAGAGCAGACATTGCAATACTAAATTATGTAATTATCATCTAAATCACTGTAAAAAAATAAAATATCCAACACAAATATATAAAATAGCTATAAAATCAATGTGTAAAGACCATGTGAACAAAGTCAATAACACTGATCTGCCCTACAAAGGCAAAAGACCTTAATTAGCTTACTAGAGTGTAAAACTAAGAAAAAACTTAAAAAACTTATTACTTGATTGTATCAAGTAATAAAACGCTAGTGGATGCCACGGATACCAATTTATTTGCTATGATTTGTAACGTAAAATAATGCTAGACATAGCATAATTGCTTTTATATTGACTTATATTAAATATAGCCTAACCTAAAAGAATGTTTTATGGATTGATTTGAACGCCAGAAAGCAGGAATAATGGTCAGAATAGTTGTGGATTAAACCTCTCCGATGACATTCATCACCATGGATTGATTTTATAGGGTTACAAGAAAACGTAGGATATGGATTTAATTGCTACCCCTAAGTAGGCTATACTGATTTTATGATTGATCATGCTAGATATGGCATTCAAGTCCACACATGTCCAACTAAGTGACAACCTGGTGAATAATATGCATAAAAAAAATAAATAAATAAAAAATACCCGGAAATTTATTTAAAGGTTATTTCAGATTACATATTCCAAAGGTATCTAGTCTTTACAGTGTTTTTTTTATATGGAGATGTTTGGTAGATCTAATTAAAATAAACACTTTTCCAACAGTTTTATCACCAATCTTCGACTCATCTCTGAGATCTCCAGAACACCCGAGGCTACACACTCCACCTGTTCGGGCGGAAGTGCTTCCATGCGGCGTCGAGATATATATAAAGGCGGGGGAAGCGCGGAGGTCTAAAAGCTAAGCTAAAGCTAACACAGCTCCGTTTGGAGACGCAAAGCATTTCAAACGATTCAGTTCGATTTGGTGAACTGGTTCATTTGCAAACCGGATATCATACACTGCAGTGAACGCGGTCATAACAGACACGGAAGAGAAGACAATGCTGAATAAAGTCGTAGTTTTTGCTATTTTTGGACCAAAATGTATTTTCGATGCTTCAACAAATTCTAACTGACCCTCTGATGTCACATGGACTACTTTCAAAATGTTTTTCGTACCTTTCTGGACATGGACAGTATACCATACACACAGCTTCAATGAAGGGAACAGAAAGCTCTCGGACTAAATCTAAAATATCTTAAACTGTGTTCCAAAGATAAACAGAGGTCTAACTGGTTTGGAACGACATGAGGGTGAGTTATTAATGACAATTTTTGGATGAACTAAACCTTTCACAAGCTAAATTACTTTTATGCTTACTTCAACAGCGACAGCAAGGAGACGACCAAAATCACACACTCAGCACACATACACACACAAAAACAAGCAACACAAACTTAAAGCAAAGTAACACAAAAAAATAAAATAAAATAAAAAATAATAATAGTAATAAAAATAAAACAACCAAACACAAAAAACATACACACACAAAATACTAAATATCAAACACAAAGTAATTCATAACAATAAAACTAAATTAAACAACCAAACACAAATTAACACTTTACCCGCCAGCATTTTTTTTGCCACCACTGCCATCAATTCTAATGATTTGCACTAAAATTTGATGACCTCAAGTATATTTTGCTGTATGAATATTTGAATATGCAATAAACCAAAATAAAGATCAAAGCCTCGACTTTTAAACAACAACAACAACAAAACTTGTATTTTAGCTTAAAGGTTTTTTTTTTTTTTTTATCAACACTTGAATATAGGAAGGTTTAAAAAAAATCTGAATTTTGAGCAAAAAGTTAAAACGTTTATCAAAACCTACATCTGGATAATATTCAGTACAATTATCAAAGCATAAATCCAGTAAATCACTTCCATTAATACCTCCAAAGCTTGTACAGACATGTACCACTTCCTGGATCAACATTTTACTCCGTAACATAATGCCGTTTTCCTTTATATGCTGTCTATTCCTGATGAATGCATTATTTTTCATATGCATCTGTTTATATAAGAGCTTGCTCGTTTCTCCATCCTGGCCATGTGTTTTTTTTTTTTTTTTGTTCTTGAGGTTTTGTACTCATTCAGAAGATGTGTAATAGGGCCCCTGAGTGTATAAAAAGCCGTAAAAACTTGTCTTTGGCGGGCAAAGAGTTAAAAAACTAAACTAAAATACAAAACAAAACATCAAACACAAAAACAAACGTAAACAAAGCAACACAAATCATAACGACAAAACAAAACCGAACAACCAAACACACAAAAAAAATAAAAAATTATCGAGCCATGTTGAGTACCTTACGAGCACCTCCTGACAATTAAAAAAAATACAAATATATTTTGACCAGTGTAAAGGCTCTCCCTATTGATCATTCATATACAACCACATCACACAGAATACTAGTCTACACTGACACACAAATAAAATACTCAGGGGTCTAGTTCAGTGGTCTCCAACTCTGTCCTGCAGATTACATCTCAAACCCCAATCAAACACACCTGAACCAGCTCATAAAGGTCTGGACCCTGCACGGGTTGCTTGATAATGACAGGCAGCTGTGGAGGAGCAGGTTGAACTGAAGTCTACATGACAGTAGCTCTCCAGGAGCAAGGGTGGTGATCCCTTATCTTGTTGTTTCTGTTGAACAGAACGGTCATGTTGTTCTCTGCTAGTCTTTTTAGCTTGTTTATTTTTCCATCATAAAGATCTGCTCACACCAACCATAAAGATATAGTTCTAAAAAATTTTCTCAATATTAAAGAATAGCAGAGTCCACACTACAACTATAATGATAAAGGAAAAAGGCATAGAGAAACGGTAACGTTGGAATCATTTTCAAAACGATTTTTCTCCAGTTGAACAATACAAACACTGACAGCCAATCAGAATCAATCCTGCTGTAACGAGCTCGAGAATTTAAAGCGGCAGACGCACATGCGCTCAGAATAAACAGACGATATCGTTCGCTAGTGTCGACGCTAATATTGTTATCTTTATAGTTATCGTTCCTGGTGTGAACGAGCCTTAAGTTAAAGTAAGTTACCTGACTTGTGACACATGTAAGGGCTCACGGCCTCCCAAACTCACACAGTGTATGATAGATTTACAGTAATGCTGACAGTGAGGCTTAATAATCAGATTGCGTATGAGAAGAACTTGATGTTGTTTTATTTTATATTGAACTATTTATTACTGCTGCTGTGTGTATGCTCAATAATCCCAGCATGCATAGACATGAACAGATTGCTGATGTTATTAATGAACATCTAATAACCTGTACTCCCCGGGGGAAGGGTTCCTCATATACGTTAACATATAATCTATGGTTCAATCAGAGGTTATGGTCTTATGAAGCTCTGGCTATTAAGATGAATCTTTTAAATGTCCCTAGCAATTATCTGGACTAAATTATATTATGTTTAACTGCTATGCTTGGCTGTGCCCAACTGCTGGGTGTAGAAAGAGCTTCCCGAACGATCCGAATTAAAATTACGGGAAAGAAGCCCATATACAGTATAATATGTGGAGTAAGTAAGAATTATAAAATGCACATTAATAATGGAGGAATAAATAATACATAAATAATACAGAAAAATAAATATTATAAATTATATATATATATATATATATATATATATATATATGTATGTGTGTGTGTGTGTGTGTGTGTGTGTGTGTGTGTGTGTTTCCGTGTGTAAAAAAAGTCATTTTTAAAGTGAACAATGAATAATTCACTAACAATGAATAATAATTAATAATCAATCACTTATTTTTCTGAATCAAAAGGAAAAAAAAAAACATTAAATTTAAGGAACGTGAATTAATGAATGAATGAAAATAAAACTAGATAAAATATGGAGAGAAAAAAAAAACATGTGGAACAATGAATGTATGAATGAAACTTATCTTTCTTGAAATTATAAATTATATAAATTATAATACATTTAAGGAATATAAATGAATGAAAAAAAAAGAAATAATACAAATCCTATTTAATTTAAGGAATGTAAATCAATTAATATTTAATAAATGCATGAATAGCCTTAAAAAACTAAACTAGCTAAATACAAAAACAAATATGAAGGGTGTAAACATTTGTGAAGTGAATGAATTAATGAATATCTTATTAACTTACTTTTCTGAAACTCACTAAAATCACATAGCAAAAGTTTGATGGATGAATCTGAACCCCGTTATCTGATGAGGACACTTTTGCAGACAACATGTACTCACGTGGAGTTGGAGAGTTTCTGTCCACTGTCCTATAAATTTATACATGGGAGTGTTGTTGTTGTTCATCTGGTACTGGAATAGATGGTACCGTCCCGGTGCGTCGCCGTTCCGGTTGAATGTGACGGACGTCTTGGCGCTCCCTACGAAAGACAGGCTCAGACTTAGAAACCCCACTTCAACACTGTCAGACGAACACAATGTGTATCAATCATACGTCATGAAACAAAACGCCCTGACATGCCTCCCAGACAACAAGACCCCATTGTTTGCATTTCCACTCCGCACGGAGACAAAAGTTAGTTTTGTTGTGACAGAAATACAAACAACGTGTGCCCCTCAGGCCAACAGCGGAGACTGACAGAACCTGACATTCAGCGCCATCCGATTGTTTGAAGAGCTTTACCTGCAGGGCTTGGCACTCACGATCACAAACCTGACAAAACACAATCAACAGTGTGGCTTTCTCGAGCACAGATGAAACGCCAGCCGCTCGCCGTGGACCGCTGACACGTCCTCATCACACTTATTACACTGGGACTCATGGCTTGAGCAAGGTAGCTATCAGTAGCACTTCTTTTGATATGAGAAACATTCCCTTGAAAGGGAAGATCGTCGCTGTTGTGCAGCCTGTTTTATATAAATCACATACAAAAACTCTCTTACTATTATGCTTACTGTTTTTGAGATCTCCACCACGGAACTGAAAAGTGGAAAGAAAAAGAATGAACAGATGCACCCGCATTCTCTAAAACTGAATCAAATCAAAAATTAATAATTGGAAAGTCAGATTATGAGTCATTCTGTATAGAATGCATACACTTGACAAATCATATAAATGAAGTAATCAGGCAGAGTGTAAATTGACATCCATCAAGAATCGTTTTGCAATCATGGCCCAAGTATGTGATTGGATGACAGCAGTTCATCTTGGCATATTATTTGAGTTTTTATTTTCATATTTAACTTCATTTGTTCGTTTGTTTGTTTGCTCATTTTTACATTGATATTACAAACTAAAAACTAAATTAAATAAGAAATGATAAAATTCACAGATACTGTATGGAACAAGTGAAAATGAAGTACATGATAATAATAATAATAATAATAATAATAATAATAATATAGTGCTTAAATATTACTATTACATATTACATAATATAAAAAATAAACTAGGCATGAAAACTGATGTGAAAAAATAAAATGTGCTTGTGTGTGTGTTTTTTTATAATAAATAATATCAATCGTAATGTGTGTGTGTGTGTGAATGAATGAATGAATGAATGAATGAATGAATGAATGAATGAATTAAATGAAACTAGATAAATGCAACAAGTTATAAAAATAATACTTATTATTATTATTATTATTATTATCATTATTATTATTATTATTATGGCACATTATTAATTAATTAATTATTTCATATATTTGAATGTTTATTTTATTTAAAAATAATTATAATAATAATTTTATCTATACATTTCATTATATTAATATTACTGGCTCTAGCATATGACATTTATTCTAATAATACATAGTATTTTAAATAATTAAATAATACAAGTATAATAATACAAGTATACTACTACTAATATGCCAAACTGTTTAGTTGTTTTCAAGAAATTTATACTTTTGAACAGTTGAACCAACCTGAAACTTTCGACTTTATCCATCAAAATAATGTGAACACAAAAATGTATAGTGTTTGTGTATCCAATTATACATTAACACATCCGTACATAAAGCTGAACATCAGCGACCCTTAAAACCCTCCAATCTATCTACACATCCAAATACTGCATCGTTCTGAAATGTAATCCACATCCGAAGTAGTTTCTTTTAAAACTACCTCAGGCTTGAAGAAAGAAGGGAAGAAAGTGGCAGTGAAAGTAATTAAGGGGAGATTCAGTACAAATACAAAAGATTGACTGTTGCGTTACTTTGAGCAACATGGGTGGACAAAAACCCGCTTGAGTGTGTCTTAGTCCCTTCATTATTCAGTCACTTTGGTGTCACCCGCTGCCTGTTCAGGTTTATTTGGTTTGTCCATGTTTTGTTAAGAGGGCATCATGGGAAAAAGGAAGAAATGTCTTATTCTACTAATAGACTGTGGGGAGAATGAAGACTCTGGAAGCTACAGGAGACCTGCAGAGATAAAGAACAAAGGCACGCTAGAAACATTTAAAGAGCAGATGAGGGCCCTGAAAACCTGCTGAATATCACAAATAACAGCCTTCTGCTTCACACTGAATTAACAAGAGTCTTCCGGGACACTGCGCTGCTGGAAAAACATAAAAAAAAGTTTTTTTGTTGTTGTTGTTGTTCTTTACTATAAATTAGGGCTGGTCATTTAACGCGTCAATTAGATTAATTAATTATGGAGAAAAATAACGTGTTAAATTTATTAACACATTTAACGCACTTGCCCCGCCCCAGACCTCTGTGGATCATCTGCCATTTCCCACAGTCGATTGATGACTAATATGAGGCAGAGCAACAACTTACTGAGTGATGGAGCCTAGAAAATGTCTCTAAGATTCAAGATATGGGGAAAGATGCCCCTGTTTGAAATTTTCTCTCATATTTACATCACATAGTTAAGAAATATCACACGAGAAGTAGACTAAGTGCAATATCACACGAGTGCAAATGTGATACTCATCTTATACAACAGTTAATTAATAAGTTAATATTGTGTAATTTTAGACACACAATGTCAAAAAATATAAAGACAAAGCAGAACTGTTCATCTCCGAGCAACCCACAGCGGCATTTCATTTCTTAATCCACATTTTGAACGAATTGGGTGGATCATTTGGCGCATTGAACCATTGGCATATGCGTTGGCTTTGAAGTGGTGCGGCACAGACCGATCGGTGTTTGACATCAAACCATTTACTTCACTCCTGAATGAATCAGGCATTTGAACGAATCAAACAAATGAATAAATGACTCGATGATTCAATCATTAAGACATTTACCACCACCTACTGGCAGTTTTAGTTTATTATTTAGAGCAGTGGTTTTCAACCTGTGGGACGCGGCCCCCTATTGGTTCACGATGGTATTGCAGGTGGGCCGCCAATTACTATTAAAATAAATAATAATATTGTTCATATATGTACAAATGTCTAAGTCATAACATAATAAAATCATTTCATATATATATATATATATATATATATATATATATATATATATATTTAAATAACAAAAAAAAATTTAAACTGTAACTATGCTTCCAATATTCGAGCTCGCTGATTGGTTCAAGAAAAAACAGCCAATTTATCTTAAGATATTTTTGCTGCATATGCTACAGAACAACAGCAGTTGTGCCAAGCGGTGCCAGCTCGAGTTATTTTCTGTTCATTGCCAGTTCATTCAATAAATACAGTTAACAATCTAGCTTCTGAGTACTAAGTTATTAACCTAACAATAGCGAGGTCATTTAATTTTTTTGCAGTGGGCCGCGCAAACATATGTGTGTGGTTGTGTGGGCCGTGAGTTGAAAAAGGTTGGGAACCACTGATTTAGAGTATCATTTCATTAAAGAAATAATTTAATATTTTCATAGTAATAATAATAAAATTAAGAAAATAAATTATTAAAGTTATAGTTCAACCCACCAAAAATCACAATTCTGTCATAATTTACTCAAATGGTCCAAAAGAGTGTATGTAATAAATTTTATCAAACAAAATATTTCTTGCTGAACCTACTTTTTGTAATCTCTGTTTGATGCTTTGCACAACAATGACTTTAAATGATCTTTTCAGAGTAATTTCTCCAAATTTCTCATCATGCAATTAATTAGATAAAAAAAAAATATATATATATATATCGCTTACCAGCCCTACTATAAATGCTTATGTATACCAGGTGTTGTGTTTTATCATATTTGTTTCATTTTGCTATGGAAGCCCATTTCCACCACGCAATTCAAAAAATCTGAATTGCGAGATACAAACTCAGAATTCTGGTTCATTTTCCCACAAGTTTACATATTGAAATTCTGATGTTTTTTTTTTATTTATTTTTTTTATTCTGTTTATATCTTACAATTCTGCCTTTTTTTCCCCTTAGAATTCCAAGTTCACATCTTTATTTTTATTGACCTTTTTCAGAATTGAGTTTACGTCACAATTTAAACTTTTTTTGCTGAATTCCAAGTTTACATCTTGTGATTCTAACTATTATAGGTTGAGGTATACATCTATTATAGGTGAGGTTATATCTCACAATTGTGACTTTTTCTTCTGAATTCCAAGCTTACATTTCAAAATTTAAGAGCTCAGCTGGCTCTTAAAGGTAATTGAAGATGAGACTTTGATTGGTTTATTACACGTTATGTCCAAAACACACCCATACTCATTAAGAGAATAGTGACAACCCTTTTAGACCATGTGCCAGGTGCACTGACCATTTTTCCCGTCGATAAACTAGCAAAAGTGGATTAGGACACTCCCTAAGTGCACTTGCGCCTTGAGCTTTAGACCATGCGCTTAGATCGTTAAAATAGGGCCCTAGATCTCATAATTTGGATTTTCTCCCTGAATTCCAAGGGGACACTCTTTTCTTTGTAGAATTTTGAGTTTACATCTCTGAATTTCTCTGAATTCCATGTTTACATACAGAATTCAGACGTTTTTTTAATTTTTTGTTTTGTTTCGTGTTTGATTTTTAAAATTCTGTCTTTTTTCTCTCTCTTAGAATTCCACATTTCTATCTCTCAAGTCTGAGTTTAACTCACAATATTTTTATAATCTCACAATATTTTATATAGATACTACATATATTTTTTCAATATATATTTAGGATTGCAAGAAGAAAAGTCAGAATTTTGAGATAAAAAGTCACATTTATCTACCTATCTATATAAGGATTGATTGATTTATTCAATGATTCATCTATCCATTCATCCCCCTGGTGGAAATGGGCTTTCATTTGAACAACCTCATACATGTCTCTAAAAACCCAGTGGCAAAATGTTCCAGTTACGTCACATCACAACAGTGAATTCACCCGTTCAACTTCTAAGCTAGTAGACAGAGATTTCCAATCTCAATATTATACAGTAATTGCATTGTAGTTATTAGATTTGGACATGACCTTCTTAAGTATATTAATTATTAGTATGCAAAGAGCCTTTTAATCTTTTTTTTTTTTTTCTCATGTTCTTGCTGGAGGAAACAGTTTTCCAACTCTTTGAAAAAACGGCAGAAACGTCAGTCGCCCAACTTCAAGCAGTATCCCACCCCCCACCCACCCTTCCCTGTGTCTGTAACACATCCTTTCATCACAAGTGATAGCATGCATAAATAACCAGCAGACAAAAACAGCACTGCACTATTTCATTAATAAGTGCAGTACTAGATAAACAGGTTAGATGTATGACATTCACTTCCAGCAGTATCTACTTTAATTTAATGAAATGTTTTTTTTTTCACAGTATTAGCCTGCATAAATATATTTCCAACTATTGATTCAATAAGTTTCAAGAACTGAATACTTTTAAAATTATTTTCTTCATTATGATAGACTAATTTTAAACAATTTATATGCCAGCTTGCTTGAACTGGCTATTATATTAATAGTTCCTGTTGTTTGAATTAGATCAGTATTTCAGTATCTTTCACTTAGAAATTGCAAGTAAGTACATTTTAGAAACTTCTAAAAATCATGTACGAGTTTAATTCATGTAGAGTTTCTAAAACCTTAAACTCAACTTTACTTTATACTGGGAATGTAC
Organism: Carassius carassius; assembly: GCF_963082965.1. NCBI lineage: Eukaryota > Metazoa > Chordata > Actinopteri > Cypriniformes > Cyprinidae > Carassius > Carassius carassius. Next base: position 29,071,056 of record NC_081770.1, read on the forward strand.
ACATTTTGGGTAAATTGGGCTTAAAATTGGGTGAAAGAATAAAGTGCATTGGCTTTAAAAAAAATATGTTAATATTATTTATGCTACATACAATAACATCCATCTATGAATTCAATATATTTCTTGAAGCTAATGGTGATCAATCAATTTATATGTTGTGATGCTTATGCAAAGTATGCAAACATAAATGGATTTCAAAATAAACTACGTCATGCATGCATATAAATTCTGAATTAGAGCTGAAGACCCGAGGGCACCCGACGGGTTCGGTCAGTTTCGGACTTAGTTTATATCATCTTATGCGGGCTCGGGTCGGGCTCGGGCTCGCGCTCCGGTTTGCGAGGTAAATGAGCGGTCATGTGATGTGTTTCGATTAGCGCGAGAAAGATGCGAAAATGGATGCTGAGTAGTTGAAACGGAGGCTTGCCTCTGGTGATTACGTTTTGGTTGCACCAGCAACTAAAGCAAAGTTTGAGGTGTGGAAAAGTTTTGACCATGTTTATAATGAGAATAATGAGTGAATAATGACGCACCATAAGTGAGCGCAGGAACACGCTGAAGACATCTACAGTGGATTCAATCATTTTCCTCCACAAAAACATGAAGACCTAGCCTAATCTCTGTGAGTGAATGGTTTTTAAAATGATAACTAAATATTCATTGAGTCTTAAATGCATAATGTGGACAGAGTATTTACGCTTATGTTGGCATTATTCTTTTATTAAATATCATCTGCTAGTGTGAAGCAAATCCAGCGGAGCCTTTATCTTAATTTCGTTATTGCCAAATACCCATCTTACTTTAAAATTTATCTTAATTTAATTTGTCAAAAATGACTCGTTTTTATTGGTGCGTTGGTCTATTTATAGGTTAAATGAGCCCATGTCTAGAATGCTGAGATGTTACGATGTCACAGAGGACTTATTTTATTTCTTTATTCCAACTTCCAAGTGGTCTAGTCTACATTAGTTATGAATAAATTATGTTAAAACATATATAAATGACTCATTATTGACAAAAGGCAAAATAGTTGTGTGTGTGCGCACATTTGAATAATGTCGGGCTGTAAATGGGATCGGGCTTTTAAAAAGCTGTCAATCAAAATGTACTTGTCGGGCTCGGGCCGAAACCTGTCGGGCTCGGTCCTGTCGGGCCTAACTTTTAAGGCCCGATTACAGCTCTATTCTGAATATGAATATGAATTATATATGCATGCCAGAGGGAAGGTTTTCTTATAGTGTATGCAATGCTCATAAATTATAAATGCCCTACAAGTATTAGTGTGCTACAGGAAACAATATCACATGGGCAGCAAACATCAAAATACTTTCATTTAGCTTAAAATAAATAAATAAAATGGTTTATTTAAAATTGTATTATCAAGATGAAATTTTGGGTTACATTTTATTTTAAGGCATCCTTGTTAGAGTGTAGTTATACATTTAAGTACTGAGTAAAATTAATCAACTATGCATCCTTACTATATAGTTAGGATTAGGATTTGGATTAGGATTAGGGTTTGCTTTAGATTACTTGCATGTAGTTATGCATCATTTATTGTTATTATAATAGTAAGTTCATGTAACGTGTGACGAACACCTTAAAAGAAAGCGTTACCAAATTTTGTCTGAAAAGGAGAATATATAGAATTTCTTACATTATTATTATCATTATTATGAATTTTAAGGTGCATATTTACATTTACATATTTATATTTATGATATAAAGCAAATGTACAGGTTTATGCTAAATAAACTTACTTATATAATTTCAAAGTAAATATTTCATTAGTTCCCTTACTCGCAATTAGCAATATATTATTTAATACAGATCATCAGACAAAAGAAAAAATTATCTTTTTTTTTTCTTCATTACAGAACTGAAGCACAGCAAATCATTTTTTCTTCTTCTTGTTATTAACTAGCTTCGATGCATTTCCATAAACTGGCATATGATGTTTAAACATGGCTTTTTACTTCATAAGAACACTACAGAAAACAAATTAGCGACAGCAGAAATAATATTATTTCAAGATGTTTCCATGTTCTTTTTTGTCTTTGCGCCATTGATTGAATTGGGTGCTCATCATTAAAGACTTTTGAGCAATGGTAAACATTAGATCAAAAGCTTGTTATTATCTACAAATGATAATATGCTGTTGTTTGGCATTTCTGTGCAGAGTGATCTGTATATATTAGGTACTTCATGAAAACGTACGCATATCCTTACAAAACAAAAAACTATAAATTCATATAGTTCTATAGGTTCATAATTCTATAGGTTCATAAAACAAACTTCTTTTTTAAACAAACTTCAAAGTTGCACAAATTGTTAATAAAATGAATTGCTTACAGTTCCTAGAATAGTGAAACGGTGCAATGTGTAAAACATTTTATTGTAATAAAAAAATTACTTAATGCAAGTAAAATTTTTACAATTGTACGTTTCAGTGTTAGTCTTAAAATAAATAAATTTAAAAAAATTCACGTTGTTTGGTGGCATACAATTCTTGCAGATTTCTTCATTAGCATTTAGCCACCTGTCTTTGTATACTAGTAATTAAAACAAAGTATTTTGCCGAGTCTGTTTGGAGTATCATTCACTACGCCTTAAGTTAGATCATATATTTACCCCAAATAGTATTTTCTCATAATCACACAGACATCAAAGGTGCAGTTGCACTTTGATCTAACAGTGCCCTGGTGCAGGACTACACAAGTTTTACTTCATTAGGATGCATTAATGAGAGATTTCCTTTCTTCTTGGAAGTTTCCTATTTCAAAGGTCCAACACAAAGGCTGGTTTGGGATGTGTGATATATAAAGTATTTAGAAAGTTGGAGTCCCACGCAAGGATCAGCAACAAAGGATGCTTCAAAGAGGAATGTACGTATGCTGTGTGTATCCACTGGAACAGAAAAAAAAAACTACTCAGTATTGTCCAAACCAGTCTGTAAAGTCTGTCAAAATACACTGTAAAAAAAAAAAAAAATAAAAAAAAAATAAAAAAATTCTACTTTGATATTTCATGCTTAATTCTACGTGTTACTTGCCATTTCTTTGTAATTACTTGTGAAATTGACTAGCAATTTCTGAGTGAAATTATTTTACCACCATTGTTTTTTGGTATAGACGGAAAATTATATATATTAGAAAACACACACACATATATTCTTACACACACACACACCTTAATTATTCCTTATAAATATTTTTAAATATTTTTTAAAGATTTAATATATATATATATATATATATATATATATATATATATATATATATATATATATATATATATATATAGTTTTTTTTTCAAGGTAAAAATTAAATGGGTAAATAACATATATTATTACATAATAGTAGCATGTATAAATCGCACCACATGACATTGTACAACCATTTTATGCCATAAAAGGTACAATTATTCATATTTTATTATGAAGGTATACAAGTGTCCTATCTATGACATCACATTTATTTTTTCATTCATTTATTTTTTATTTTTTTAGGTCGCACCACAAGAAATTTGGCAGACAAAGCTTTTCAAATATCAAAAAGCAATTAATTCAAAATGTTCAAAAGATTATGCCAAACATTTTTTTAAAATTCTTTTTTACCTTCTTATTGAAAAAAATACATATATTCACAAAATAAAACATGCTTAACTTGGTTCTCAGTCACTGTATCTAAGAATTGTATTTTTATATATATTTTTTACATTTACGCATTCGCTATTTTTAATTTTTTTTCCAGCATGTGTGTTCCCTAGGAATTGAACCAACAACCTTTTGCACTGCTAATGCAACGCTCTACCACTGAGCCACTGGAACAATATTTTTGAATTTCTTTATTTGAATATTACATTACATGATCTTGCTACATTAATAACGGTAAATTAAGCATAATGGCAAGCATTTAATCCTAAACCAAACCCAAATCCTAAATAGTAAGTACTTGTAGTTAATTACTATTATTAAGTAGTTATTGTGTAATTACACTGTAATAACATCCCCTTAACCCTCTGGAGTCGATTAACGCGGATACGTGTTATGAGTCATTTTCTCCTGATAACCCCGAAAATAACTTAAATTACACTTTCAGTTTTAATCGTAGAGATAAGAGCAATACATCAATCGAATCTGTAAAGGGTCTACTTCTTTTTGGATACAGACATAATAACAACAAAACTTTGTGCACTTATAAAATAAAGATAACAAACAAGATGTGCTTTCTGCACAATGAAGTGTTTCCAAATTAATATTAAAAAGATGTCATTGACTCAACATGGCATTTATCTGATGTTGTGAGCTTCGGTGGACTCACCGTTGAAGCTGACTGATCGGATGTACTTGAGAAGCTTCTTGCCACCAGCGTGCTCCATCTCCCCACAAATGCCGGACTGGTCAGGACAAAGGTCCTTCTGCATGTTGTGCAGGGCGTGAGCCATGGCGTACACTGCGTCTATCACAAACTGCACCTTCCCTTCCTGTTCGTATTTGGAGTCTGTTCCGATTCGCTCTTGCCCTGGAAGAAGCAAGAAACACAAGAACAAGTCAAAACAGAGCAAAGACTTTGTAGCGAGACATGTGCCTAAATGCTCTCGTAGGAGAGCATAAACACAAAGAAACAGAGTCAAATCCGGAAGCTTTTGAAGAAATATGTGAGACAGAGCAACAAAACAACAAAAACATTTGAAGCTATCGCACACTTTAGGAACAATCTTTCATTTGACAAATCTTGGCAGGTTTTGGGCGCTATCTTTAATGCTGTGAAGAGTAATGCCTGAAATTCTAGGTGCTTATCTTACCTCGGTCTCTGATGTCACAGTTTTGCTATCTTCAACTTAGCGGTTTAAAGAGATTCATTCGCAGATTTTGCTCAAAGGCAGTGTATTACAAATAAATAAATAAAAATTAAAGAAGTTTAAAAACACTTACATTGATATTTAATCTTTTAAACAGCCATGCTGTAGCAATTTAAGCTAGTTTTGTTCATAGTTTGTGGTATAGCTAGCTACTTTTTTGCAATTACCTATTAGAGTAAGTGTTGACACATTTCCTACTGAAACAGGAAATTGGATGAGGCATAGTGTATGACTCGTTTTCTTTTTTAAAACAGTTGCAAAGCTGAATAACGCCTGGCCAACTGCTAGCCACATTCGCATTTAATTGGACAAACAAATTGTCTCCCGCTAGAAGAGTCGTCAATATTTATGCTTTGTTTTCCCAGAAGGGTCATTTTTAAAAGCATACATCTTCTAAAAGTGAAATATGTCAATGGTTAGGAATACATTATCACGTAGATTAGCCCCAGCGCTAACAGACATAGATTAATAGAGTCATCGTAGTGACAAATCTATAGGAAATTTTCGACTAAATGCCTTTTCTCTTCAGAAATGTCACTGAGTCATGATAATTTGTTAGGTGTTGATGGAAAATTTATTCCACACACACACAAAATCATCCGAGCTGACTGAGGGCTGAGTGTACCTTCACTTAAAAATGTCTTAATAATGACAGTGGTCAGACTTGAGCCTCACCTTAAACTGTGAGGAAAAGCCGTGGCAGTTCTATTATGACCCGCTATTCCTCGATCCACCGGTGGAGGATCTCATGGGACGGCAATGGAGTCAATGCAATATTCTTAGCAACTTCTCTCCAATTAGCTCTGCTGTCGTCCAGATCTGACACCCACCCTTAGATTCCAGTCCTGGTTCCTCAGGGACGCTCTTATAGTCTGTCTTCCCTCTATAACGGCTTTCATTAAATATACTACAGCTGGCTTAGTAGGCTTTCCTGTCCCATCAACCATGGCTAACTCAAATATGTGTATTTTGGAGACAGCTTAATCATAAATTACCCTAGTCCTATGAGGAAGGAATGGGTGACTAGTGCCTGACAGAACAGAAAAACTAGCTTGGAAAAAATAACTTTTCATTTCAGCTGCCTTTGACTTTACATCTCAGAAGTCCCTAGTTATTCACTGAGCTGTTGCGATGCTAATGGTTAACTAGACCTCCATGGTATAAATGGAAACCAAACCAAACCTGGGATTCCCTTATAAATGAGATTGCACACGTGTGCACTAACCCTTGGGTCAAGATGGATTTGCTTGTTAAAGAGGTTCTACACTTTCTCAACATCCCGATGGCATCAAATTAAAGAGTTATGTCTGTCATCTTGTCAGGGTCAGCCGAAAGCATTGAGGGATTCAGATCAATAGAGACCAATGATCTCAGGCAGTGACAAAAACCCCAATCTGCCAGAGGTCCGGACACACAGAAGGTCACAGTGACCATTAGAAAATAATAAGCTGCTATTACGGTGACCGATATCTTGTTGAACAATGTTTCACAATTACACCTAGCCGCCATTATTGACTGAAAACCGTACCGAGCTCAGAAGCTTTTTAGAAAATTGTCTGTCTCTAGTATATCCCTGATTTTTTATCAGCGAACCTCTTCTTTGTATTGACCAGACCTGAATTGCCATAAAATGCTGTGATTATCACAAGAAACTGTTTACCATTACAGCTAGGTAAAAATTAACATGTTAAAGATGCTTAAGAAAAAATTGACTGCAAAAAACTGACTTAAAGTAACAGTACACCCATAAATGAAAAATAGCTGAAAATTTGCTTGCCTTTAAGTTATCCAAGATGTGGATGAGTTTGTTTATTCACTGGAACTGATCTAGAGAAATGTAGCATTACTTGCTCACCAATGGATCCACTGCAGTGAATGGGTGCCATCAAAATGTGAGAGCAAATAGCTGATAAAAAGTAATCCACACTACTCCAGTCCATCAGTTAACATCCTGTGAAGCTGGATAGAGTTCGCCCAGAAGTGACAGATTAAAGTAGAAACGCTTTAATGATGGATTTGTTTCTTATAAATATGCAGTTTTTCACGTCACGTGATGTTAACTGATGGACTGGAGTGATGTGGATTACTTGTGGATTATTGTGATGTTTTTATCAGCTATTTGGTCTCACATTTTGATGGCACCCATTCACTGCAGTGGATCCATCGGTGAGCTAGTGACATAATGCTAAATTTCTCCAAATCTGTTCCAAAGACAAAAAATAGCCAACAACACTGTACATGTTGGATGTCCTGAAGGTGAGTACATTTTCAGCAAATTTTAATTTAGGGTTACATAAAAAAAATATATACTCTGTTTGATATTTTCACTGATTGATCTTTCTAAAAAAAAAAAAAAAAAAAAAAAAAAAAAAAAACAACAAACACAAAAAAGCCTTTTTAATCTACGTGATTCTCTTGTCTAAGTGATAAGAACAAACTCTATTGTGGAACATAGATCTTGCCAGATGTTTTTGATAATTGGAGTGCCGGTTTCCAACTTGTGTGCATGGGTTTCACCTAATCTGTATCAGCCATATGTTATTTGAACTGCAAATTTATTATCTGTCTCTGTCTCTTTTTTCTTTTTGATGAAAACAGGCCAGGTCTTAATGCTGAATAAAACAAACCTCATACTAACAAACCTTACGAACCTAAGCTCTAAACTATCATGAACTTGTAAATGTCACATTTCATGTCATGTCATTTCATAATAACATTCATAATTTGCCTTTCTTAAAGCCCAAAATATTCTTAGTTTTGGTGCGAAAGCTTGCATATGCAAACAGTTAAACAGCCTTTCACGCCATAAGAATCACATTTTAACATGTAAAAACTGAAGTATATGTTTAAAATGAACCATAAAATGTGAACAATGTTTTATTGTTTTATTTATATATATATATATTATAAGGTTCCTATTAAAATATATTTAGCTATAGATTTAGAAATGTAACTTTACATTACTTGCTCACCAGCAGATGGGTGCCATCAAAATGAAAGTCCAAACATATCACAGTAGCAATAACAAGTCAGTTCTGTTCTGATGAATAAACTAATCTACATCTTGAATGACCTTAGGGTGAGTAAATCTTCATAGATTTAAATTTGTGTGTGTGTGTGTGTGTGTGTGTGTGTGTGTGTGTGTGTGTGTGAAATACTCCTTGGGGGAAAATTTAATTTGATCATTTTTCAAATATTGTGGGAACATTACTTTTGAATGTTCTTTGAAGCCGAAGTTCTGAGAATGTTCCTGCTAGCTGGAATTCTGTTGCTTTCTAGCTGTTTTGGAATGCAAAGATGCATCCCGTGTGTTTGCCCCCTGAGTGTGCGTCTGCAAACTGCAAAAAGAAAGCGGCCATTTTTAGTTCTCCGTGTGAGAGATAATTGAGAGACGTGGACCCACTGTGGCACCAGCCTGAGGCAACTCTACCCACAATCCTTTATTCTAAAACAAACCGATACAGCCAATCATGAGCGCAAACAGAGCGCCTCGCCATCCACCACTCCTCGCAAAAGATTCTGTTTGATCTCCAAAACACCTATTAGGCATTTCAGAGATAATTAGGCAGCTTGATTCTGCTTAAGTAGGGAATAAAAGTTTTAAAAGGTACTGCGTCCCTCCCTAAAAAAGAAATCGTGACACTGCTGGTGGACTAAACTGAACCAGAACATCATTGCAGAGCTTTCAAAATCCCAGTGGTTGCAGGTGTAAATAATAAACCAGCAAACATGTGAAGGCTCGGTAGGCTGATCATTCTGCTTTGATCTTGTCAAGCCAGAACAATAAAGCCTGATATAAATGGATGGATCGATGGACGTATAGGCGTTTTCTTGTGTCTGATGTGCTAGGCAATGGCTGTCACTCTCATTATTATCAAGCTATAATTCTGCAAAACCAGCCACTGAAAATGGAAGTGATCCTGGAGCATGTGCTACATAGATAAACACACCATGTAATTATGGTGAATAGATGTCTGTGGGCTGATTGGCGCCTGCTGAAAGAGGTCAAAAATGGAAAGGAACGAATCAGGGTGTCCCCGTTTCCTCAGAGCAGAACATCCTACACAAGAAGCACTTTTTTGTTACCAATACAATAAACTGAGACTTGCACAATGAACAAGGACAAGCGATATAGACAGACTAACAAACTACAATGAACTATTAAAAATGGCTAAAACGAAACCGAATTATGAAAACAACTTCAAAATATAAAAACAAGAACCAATTCAAAATATTAACAAAATCTATATAAATGACACTAACATAACACTGGTTCACACGCTGAATCCAGAGCTGTACAAAGTCACATAAGGATAATTTAGTAAAAAGCTGCAAAAACACAAGTGTATCATTCTCTCTGAACGTTTCTATTGAAAATTCCTATAATAACAGCAATTCTGCAGGCAATTTTTCGTTTATGTTTTCTTTCGTGAGGGGACTGAAAAGCTGTCATTTTCATGAAGTGCCACTGTGAGAATTAATTCAAACACTTCAGTGCCCAGAGGACACTGAACTCTGGCTCTTCGCTCCGAAAAAGGGCTTTAAACATATTCCCAATGTCATTCTGAAAGAGAGAGGAATGAGGAAAAACTGCACAGCAATGCTTTTCTGAAAGGGTATTGCAGAAAAAGTATTTAAACATAAGACATTTACACAAGCAGCAAAACTGCAGATATTAATAATATAATAATATATTAAGAATTGTTTGTATTTGATTTCTAGCTTAATTTTTTTAGGTCCATGCATATTCACTAAAATAAAAAGTAACTTTAAATATGTTTCAAAATAATGTATGTTCAAGTGAATTTTGAAGTCATATCAGTTGCCCAATAACATATTTTATTAAAAGATGTTTGTGACGAGTGGGGCGGGGCCGAGGGACATGGGAGCGAGGCCGGTGGAGTGATTGGAGATGAACTACACCTGTTCGACCCACCGGTCTCGAGGCCCACGGAGGAGATGGAAGGATATAAAACTGGAGCGACGACAGTGAAGGACGAGAGAGGACCAGGCCTGGGCTTTTAGTTGTGTTTTGGTTTTATTTTGTGCGCACCAGTCGTCCGTGAGGGGCTGGTGCGCTGTTTTGTGTTTATTTTGAATAATTAAATGTTATTTGATTGTCCGCCGGTTCCCACCTCCTTCTTCCCGATGATTATTAGAGTTTATATCGTTACAATGTTATTTTTACATTTTACATAGTCTGCCATGTTGTAATAACATGACCAGCTAAATATAATCATACTCATGTCTAGACCCTATTATGCAATACTTTTGTTTGAAGAAATTGTTAATCGATGACTGATTTTTACGTAATACATAGCATCACATTAGAGTATAAATAATCTTCTCCAGAAAACATTTCTAAATGTTGGTTTTCAGTTTAAAAATATCTTGTTTTTGAATTTAGATTAAAAATACTGTGCATTTGGTGTCTTGCTGCATTTGGCACAAGACACCGAAAACTGACAGTTAAGACTACAGCTACTAACAATCTCATTACTTCTTTTTAATGGTGGCGATCGTGCCACACACGCAATGACCTGTGTGCAGGAGCACGTCAGAGAAACCCAAAATTGATTACAAATTCACAGTGACTTTGCAATCCAGCCCTCTTTAATTGCATCTTCTCCTGGACAATCTTGATCCTGGACAACAGCCAACTCCTCTCTCGCCTCTCCCATGTCATCCATCAGACCCGACTCTCCTTTGCCCCCCAGCGCACACTGTTGTTCCAGAGACGACACCATGTGCTTTCTCTCTCATCACATACTCGGGCCCTTGATGTCTGTAAATTGGCCCTCACACCGACGCCGTCTCCGGGCGATGTAGTCTGTCGTTGCCAGCTGTCGCTGACAGAAACTGCCGCCACCTCCAGTTCTCGAGTCTCACCTCGTTGTCCAGAGTCTCGCGGAGAAGACAGGGAACTCAATAAATGAGATTTCTCAATGGCCACGTCTCACAGAGAACTGGTAAAAAACAGTGTCTGGATCTACAACTTTCAGATGACTACAGCTTGTATCTCTATCTGGGTGCGTTAGCAGAATCACAAATAAACAATAAATAACATTAAGTGATGCTTCATCCACACAATTATTATGCAATTAGTGTGCACTGAAAATGATTCCAACAATATTGTTCCGTTATGTGTACCGTTAGTGATATAGTTGTGATGTGGACTCTGTTAATTTTTTTTTTTTTTTACATTTTTACAACAATTTTAAAAACTATATCTTTAGCATTTTAGTTATCCACTTTTGTGTGAACAGGCAGTAATTGTCTAACAGCTTGGCACTTTAAAGTAAAAATCTTGTTTTAAAGATGTTTTTGTTTTATAGAAAAAAAAGACAAATGTGTGGTTCATGGTTGCATTAGGGAATGAATGTACAAACATATGTATTGTTCTGCTGCTGTGTGAATGCCAATGTAACATGCAAGAAATTAGATTTTTTTTTTTTTTAAGAACCGTCATTTGGCAGATTTTATTTGAAATGCGAAAAGATGGGCAAGTGTATTTTTATGGCTTCTTGTATTTCAACTTATTTCAGGCAAACACTGGCCACTCGGCAAAGAAAGGTTGAGACAGAAAAAAATAAAAACAAATAATTATGTTTTTAGATGCTGTTTAGTTGATGAAAAAAAAAGTACAGTATATATATATAGATATAGGTAGTTAATAGGGTTGCTACGAAACAAAACTTGCTCAACTGTTACTCAAAACTTTCCAAATCACAATTTTTTTGGTCGTTTTCCCCTCCATTGAAATCACTAAATGACTTTAACCTGCACACTAAAAAACAAGACTAGGCTAGAGTTTTTCAGTCTGTTCTTGCCATCTTTGTGCGATGTGCATCAGACGGTTCGCGAACAGACTGTGGGCGATCTGTGGGCGAGTCGGCAGTCCGTCTGAGCCTGGTGCTATGTTACTACCAACTTGATGTAAGGTGTAGGCGGCAGTCACATAGTTTCTACCTGATGTATGTTGGTCCGTTGTGGTTTAAATAGCTGAAAACCTCAAGTACCATCTAGTGGACCTCATTTTGACTTGGTAGACAATTTCGGCTAAGCTTATTAGAGCTGCTAGACCACCTTTCTCTTTGGTGTTTTATGTAGTGAATTAATAGCTGTGGAGAGCATCAAACAAGTTAAATTCAATTTTGTGCAATAAAGAGTTTTTGTACAGCATTGGGATCATCACTGTAAAATCTATCCTGAAGCAAAACTAGTTGCTGTATGCTGTCCTCTGTTTTCCTATGTGACAGTTGTGGATGTCATTAGTCAAATAACTGAGTAGTCACCATTTTAATTGGTTCAGATATCAATAAATATATCTGGACAAGCATCATATTCATCAGAGAAATGTGAACGGACAGATTATGCAATACAGAACAATTCTGGGTAACAATTTCTTGGTCTTGCTTTTTATTTCGTTAGCACGTAGTCAATAGTATTGATTCCTACATTAATTACTCTCGATACTCTAGAGTGTTTACCCCTTGTGCTTTTATTGACTTTACCACAGGCTAAAAGGCAAAATACAAGCATACAAAATTTCAAAATAATTTCATGACTTAGAAATAGTACTTCAGTAATTATGCATATCATTGCTTAAAACTGTAATGTTCTACTCGATCCTGGATTATTGTGTTCAAAGCTTCACCGAAAATATTAACGATAAGAGAGGAAAACAACCTTGAATGGATGCTTATGGTATTCGGTTATGAATATTCCCAAGATTTTGTTGACAATCTAGATGCACGTGTACTCTGTCTTGTAGCTGACTGGGAATTGGGAACCTGTCAGCCTGAACTAGCCATGATGAGCTGAGGGAAGCTTATGTAATTGAGAGCTCTGTTACGGTGGAGAATGTGCTTTGTATTCAGAAACACAGTGCTAATAAGCTGGAGTCAATGAGCCTGACGGTTCTTCAGGTTTAGCCAAAAAAAAAACAAAAAAAATATATGATAACTATGATAACTTTCATATTTTTTTTCAATAACAGCAGCAAGTGTCTGCCATAGACTGGCATGTTTATAATTCCCTGCTGAAAAATCCAGCTAAAGCTAGTTGCTTCATTTATGAACACTATATCTGGTTACTAGCTGGTTTAAGCTGGTTATTAACTGGTCCAAGCGGGCCATTAGGCAGACAACCAGTTACCATGAACCAGTCTGACCACCTTAAACATGTACTGTATGACCAGCTAGTAGTTGGCTTGTTGTTGCTAATTGTGCTAAAGATCAACTTAGACCAGTTACCAAGCATCAAAGGACTGTATGTTTACCAGCTTTTTCAGCTAGGTTTTCAGTTAAGATGGCACATATCATCAACTCCCAGTAAAACATAAAATAAAATAAAAAATGTCTTAACATGAGGTGTTTTTATATAAAATTTAGCTGTTACACTTTACCTGTGCACTTTCTGCTAGTGTCTTCTTTCTTGGAGGAACTCATGAGCTTGCAATTGAAGTTCTCCTCCCAGAACTCAGCGAACCAGACGTTTCTCCTGTTGTTCTCCAGCGTGCGTGACATGAAGTAGGTGTCGAAACCTGAACAGAAAAACATACCTTCATTAGCGATAGCATCAGATAATCTGTAACCTTACCTGAAAAGCAAAGTTCATTTGTCTTGACTATTGATACGCTACCAAAAAAACAAGCTACGTCTACCCAGAAGATATAGACTACTGTACATCTACACAGATGCATCTAGCCAGTTCCCGTGGCTTAGTGGTAGAGCATTCCATTAGCAGCGCAAAAGGTTGTGGGTTCACGTCCCAGGTAACACACGTACTGGTAAAAATCATTTTCTAAATGCATAAATGTAAATATAGCCATATACACAATATGTACTGATAATGGACAAACATTGCCAAGTTTGTTGGCATTTATAACATATTTGAATGGTAATTAATAACTATTTTATGTTTTGATTAATGGGTGGCCAATTTCTATGAATTACAATCTCATTTGTGCATTTTCACACAATAAAACACAAAAGAAGATAGGTTAAAGAATGTTGGTAACTAAATAGTTGCCGGTAGCCATTGAATTCCATTGTATGAAAAAAGTATTGTGAAGGTCAGTGACTACCAGGGCCTGCTCAATTACCAAAATTTACCAACATTGATGTCTTTGTGCTAATGTTTTGAGAACATAATTAAAGATCACATAACTTTGAACAAACATTCTACTAACATCACTGAAAGAACATTTGGTATTTTTTCATCGCTGAAAATAACATTTGTCCATAACTTTGAGAGAAGTTTGACAGAATGTTAGAAATTGTTCTGAGAATGTTTTCTTCCTCTTCTTTCTAATGTAATGCTAGTATGCAGGTTTAACTAGTAACTAGTTTAACGAGATTCTCTGTGCAATTAATTCTCAGGTATAGCATATGAACATTTTTTTTAGAGAAGTTACTATTGTTGCCTGATCAGTCTTGGTCCAAACTTTTGTGTGGCAAAAGTTCTGCATCCCTTACAAAATCATTAGCATCCTTACTTGACATTCTTTGCACGAGGCAGCTTAGCATTTAATCAGACAGTTTGCCATCAGCAGACAAACAATAACATTTATCAATCCGGATCCTGAAGAGTCTTTTGAGTCTGTCCTTGTTGTCTGCCATCAAGGCTAATAACATGCCTCATCTAAATAGGTTTTTGGCGTAATGAGGCTTTCATCCACAATGTAGCTACAAGGACAAAGGTCAGCAGAACATTTAATTTTGCCACAGGCATCGGCTAACCTTACATAGTGATAGCTCATTTAAACTTTGTTTTCTTCCACTAGGCAGACTGCAAAGGAAGTGAGTCCGGGTCCATCTTGCCCACTAGAAAATAAGTGTTAAGAAAGAGATAAGGTGTTATCATTAAGCTGCTACAGCAGAGCTGCCCTAAGCCAGTCAACAAATGCAGCTGAAGTGTTTAATGCACACTTGGGCATTGCATACTCTCGAGTCTGAGTAAGCATTCAGTCTATCTGTGGCTCCCAAGATCCATGCCCTGAGTCGGCATGTTGAGGGCTGGAGTCTGGTGGTGAAGTCAGTCACTTCTCCTGTGATGGGATGAATCGAGATTTGCCCAATATACTCAAAAGGCTGCTAGAACAAGCAAGTCGCTTACACCACCAAACTTTTTTTGAAGCACTTACTGACTTCAGTCAGGGTAGCGCCATATTTAATTTATTACAGGAAAGAAAACGAAGCTGTGAAGGACAGAAGTACAGGGTGTTCAGTGGATTGTACTGTTGTTTAACAACATATCGATTGTTTGGCTGATGAAATATCTTTCCACATTTAACTTTCAGTAGACAAGAACTCAGAACTCAGATTCCAGCCCACTTTTCCCAATCGAGCACCAAGAACATGCAGCAACTGCTAGGTTGTGTACTAACTCAGTACACACAGTGAGCCTCTTTCATGACACATGAGCTAAACAAATGTCTGTATTCATTGCATGAATTCTTGTGCAAACAACTGAAATAAGAATGATATTATGAATGATCAGTGAACCAATTCAAAGCAATGCTTTTCTGTTGAAAGCAATTAAATAAAGCTCTACAAATAAATTATCTAGTTATTTGTTTAGTTCATCAAGGACAGAGTATGCAAAGAGAGAATGGGAATGTTCTTTATCTGGAAATCAGTTGCGAGCCAGATTCGAACTCACTTTTCCCATATGAGCATCACAAGTGTGCAGCAACTGCTAGACTGTGGCTCCTCTCTCTTCGCACATAGTGAGCCTTTCTCATGGAACATTAGCAAAACAAATGCCTCGGTGTATATATAGCATGAATTCTTTCTTATATAGCAAACAAGTCTTTATGAATGATTTGTGTGGCAATTTAATGCAATAATAGCATTTAACGCTAATAAATGCAATAAAGTTCACAATAATAATAATTACACAAATTAATTATTTTGAAAGAGGAAAAGAAGACAGAATATAACAGTGGACTGTTGCAAGCCAGATTCAAACCCACAATTCCCGCATGAGTGCCACAAGTAAGAACTACAGCTATACTACAACGGATGCAAGAATAGTTTGTATCAACCACCTGAAAAAAAAACAATGAGAGGAATGAATTTCTGTGTTCGTAAATAGGTTGTAAAACTTTTTACCTTGTTAACCATTTAAAAATAGTTACATGTAAACAATGTAAACATTTATCAGACATTTGTTTTGTTTACAAATGACATATAATGCTGAAAGAGTCATGATCAGGAAGCCAAGCAGATCGAATTGCAAGTAGTTCATTAAACCATTCTAACATAAAACTTTGCATCGTAAATGATTTTATGGACAAATTACAATTAAATTTGTTCTGCTCATGTTTTATGAATAAACCACAGCTTTCTTAATCACGAAAACATACTGACCTGAGCTCAAAAACTTTGCAGTTTATGTTCTGTAGCCTTAACATCTAAATTATTCCTTATAGGCTGATTGATGCATGTTTTTGGTTTATTTGTCAGATGACCTAGACCAAATGTGCTCTACACATCACTCCACAGGCGTAGTCAACTCAGAAATGGATCCTCAGCAGGTTTGCAAGCTAGCTCATAAATTCTGCTAATTGCAGCTTATTTGTACACAAGCCTTGTACACAAGAAACTCCCAAAGGCCTGTGGGTGTCATTTTCTCCGTGTCTGGAGGACAAAGCTCAGAGCTTCACCTTTTGTTAAAAGCATTCAGCAGCTGCTCTGTTTGCGGAGGAATTAACAGGCAGTCCGTGAACCTCCTCCATGGTGCAATTCAGGAACTGACCTTGAAATCCAATTATGTAACCGTTTTATGTATATTAACAATATATCTAAAATAAGACTTTTGAACTCACTATAATGTATATTAGGCAAAAGCCATAGGCAGGATTAGGTTTGACATGAAGTCATTCAATAAAGCACTAGACATGAAAAAATGATGGGGAAACAGTTTGCAATCTTCCATTAAAGTGTAGCGTCACATTCATTATTAATCTTACTAAGTTCTCTGAGTAAAGGAGTAATTTTTATATAAATATATATATCCATTGAATATTACAGTAAAATCTGCGGCATCATTTTAGACATTTAAAAGGATTAAAAGAACAATGCAAAACATAACTATTCTTTTAATTTCAGAAATTACTTTTTGTTTATATATAAATAAGCCACAATAAGGTGATCAAAATGTTACGTTTACGGAAATAGATAATTTATGGAAAGAGAGACTGTAGATCCATCGTGACACAAACTAGCACATCTATGTAGGAAATATACACAATTATGAATATATATATTCCTCCCGAGGGCACACATTTAAACCGAAAAGACCGAAGACCAGCATGCGTTCCTTTAAAGCGCATGTAGGCAGTCGCATGTGTCTTTCCAGCTTTTCAACAGGCATCACCACGGAAGATTAATTCAGACAGGCCTACGCCGTTTCCTCCTGACTTCACAACCCACGGCCAATCCATCGTCATGGGAACCCTGCAAGCAAATGAGAAGCTTTCCCTCGCCCATCCTCAACCGCTTTATAAAACATTACACACAAGTTTTTAGACATCCCAAGGCCTCAAGAAAACCCGTTCCAGCCAGAGATCCTAACTTGTGGCATCAAGCCATGCAAGAAACCTCAGGTGACAATCGGTAGCGCTGACGATGCTTCAAATAAAGTGCCCGAGTCTCGAGTGCCACGCTGGATCTTCGCCTCTTGCTGTGATTTTATGGACGTCTGAGGTTAAACGTTGCTCAGAGCCTGTTGGGGGAAAAGGCAAACCGAACTGATCTCCAAATCAACAAGCATCACACTCCAAGCTGTCACTCTACTTCGAGTGTCTCCGAGCGGCTGATATAACGTTGTTGCGGAGCGCAAGCGGCTAACGCACTCGCAATTTGTCTCCATCTCTGTATTGAGCTCCAGACAGATGGGGGCTGACAACTTCAGATCGATTCTGCTAAAACAAGTCTTTAGGGGAGGTGGTGAGAAAAGAGATAATAATTTAGATGAGCATCATGCCTGCATAATTTCAGTGGCGGTTTTTGTCAGACAAATGAGAAAAATAAGGAAATAAGCTTCTGTTTTCTTGGAAAACTGCTTGCTTACCAAATCATTTGAATGGTGTCATTCACAAAAGAAAAAAATGTATAATAATAATAAGTTTATATTAATATATGTAGTAAATCTGAAAACAAGTATGAAAGACTGACTTTTCTTTAAAGGCTAAAATGTTCTGTTCAGCACTGATTCAACCAAGTGTGGAAGAAATGTTGAATGCTTCCATTATATTCAGAAACAGGCCATTAAACCGAACATGTCAATGCTGCAATCTACATTTCTACTTTGTTTTATCAGTTTTTTATTAGTGCTTGGAAAGCACTGGGATATTGATATTCCTCACACATTTTGATTAAGGTTTGTTCTAAGTATTAAACTTCTGTAATGAAATCTTAAATCACTTAACTTGGAGAATCCATTTAAACTTTTTTTCTTCTTTTATTTTGCAGACTGCTAAAAAAATAAAATAAAATAAAATAAAATAACTTGAATGTACTAAATATACTATGATAAAAATGTTGGGTCAGTGGGATTTTTTAAATTAATTTACATTATATATTTACTAAAAAATATATATTTATGATTTATTATTATTATTTTGTTTTTGTTTTTTTTGTTTTTAGCAAGGATGAAATTTGTACAGAATTTTACTTTTGTATTGTTTACACAATAAATATGAATCAGCACAAATGTTTTCAGCATTGATAATAATAATAATAATAATAATAATACAAGTATATAAAAATAAATAATTTTTGCATGCTGAATTGTGATTATGTTGTGCGTAATAGGCTACATAAACATAAAAAATGAAGCTTGTGGTGAATTGATGTCAAAAACTAAATTTTGTTTGTATGTTTATTTATCTTCATAGTTAATACTTGTTTATCACTGCTCATTTGATTTAGAGCAAAACTGGTTTTCGACATGAATTATTGAAACCTCAACTCTCTTAATTATTCAGTTTCAGCTGAAAATATATAAAATAAATCACCCTGAGATGTAACACTTAACAGCCCTGCAGTAGATTTAACTTATAGAATACAATATAACTGGGTCAGAAAATAACACAGTCCCATATCTCTCATTGTGTCATAAATACTGTTGACCTCTTGTGGTTAAAGACCCACTTGTTATGCAAGTGTAGTTCTAACAGTAGACAATATTATTATTTAGCATAAAACACTTAAAAAACTGTGGAAGATTTACTTTTATTTAGAAAGATAAAAAAAAGTTATTTAAAAAAATAATTACCATTTCCACCTCAAATAGCGTTTATGGACACTTTGAGTTGAAAATATGAATCATGTTATTCCTAACTGAATGTAATGAGATTTGATGAGAAACGTTGTGTTTTAGAATGGCATAGCAAATTACAGTTCATAGCTGTGATGTAAACTAAATGCTATTGGCTATTCAAAAAAGGAGAGAAGCCAATCAATAAATCCCACCCAAAATTCATGCTTCAATATGTAATTTTACAACACGAGAATCACAAAATCCCCACCATTAGTCAATATGAGTTAAGTGTTCCCATCAAAGCAAGCATAATCGGCAATGGACCCAATCCTTTCAACCTCGCTCTTGTAATGGTGGTGATGGTGAAAGGGTTGTCAATGTGAGTTTAGGGTCATAATCAGAAATCCTGGAGAGACAATTCCAGGTCCCCTACTGTTAGAGAGCCATCTACTACATAACACAATATGCACCCAAACAAACAAACCCAGTCGGAGGTCACAGCAGAGGCCTGGCCACCAGCTGTGAGCCTAATGGCCAAATTAAAACTAAACCAAGAGACTGAAATGCCACATGATAAAGCAGAGAGGACCCGCTTTGTGCACAGTTTGATCCAATTACAGACTGGGCCAAGAATGTCAGATTCCTGCTAGCTCATATGCTAACGTCCGAGTAACAGCAGGTGGAGAACGTTTGATGTTGGAGAAGTTAGTTTTGTTGCAGGTGATTTTAGATTGGTGAGTCACGATTCAATGACTCATTACAAG
The DNA here is from genome assembly GCF_963082965.1 of Carassius carassius. Taxonomy (NCBI): domain Eukaryota; kingdom Metazoa; phylum Chordata; class Actinopteri; order Cypriniformes; family Cyprinidae; genus Carassius; species Carassius carassius. The sequence goes on from NC_081770.1 coordinate 29,090,954, forward strand.
TTTGCTCTGATAATAATAATACAAATGCTAAACTGACAATCTTTTTCAGAAATTGTTTCCGTGACTAATTACTCCAATGTGGAGACAATTTACTTAGTTCTTTCGTTGTATTGAAAAATCATGGCCCATTTAACTACAACATGGCCTCAAATGAAGAACATTTCCATGATTTACTATGACATAACAAATTAGTGAAACATAACCATGATTAGCTAAAATCAGGGAATAAAATAGAGAAACGTGATAACAAATGTATTAAAACAAGGTAACAAATAGGTTAATTTTGATGATTTACTAAAACAATGGAACAAATCAGTGAAACTTGACCATTATTTATAACAAAGGGCAAATTGAGTGAAACATTGCCATGATTTAGTAAAACAAGGGAACCATTTAGTGAAACCTAGCCACAATTTACTGAAAAAAAGAGAACAAATTAGTGAAACATGGCCACAATTTACTAAAGTGAATAAACAAATTAGTGTAAAGTGACCACAATTTAATATAACTATGAAATTAATTATGAATTAAGGAACATGACAACTTTTTACTAAAATGATGGACGAAATTAGTGCACCGTTATCATGATTTACTAAAAAAAGCAATAAATTAGTGCAACCACAATTTATTAAAATGAGGGAATTAATTTACTGAAATTATTAAACAAAATAGTGAAATGTAGCCACAATTTACTAAAATGGGGAAATGAATTTACTAAAATACTGAAACTAAATAGAGAAATATGACCATGATTTACTCAAACAAATCAACAAATTAATGAAATGCGACCGCAATGTACTAAAACAATGGAACAAATTAATGAAACGTGGCCATGATTTACTAAAATTAAAGAACAAATTTACTAAGATAATGAAACCAATTTATGCTATTTGACCATGATTTAATAAAACAATGAACAGATTAGTACAACATGGTCATGATATAACTAATAAGTACAATGTGGCCACAACAAGGCAATGAATTAGTGCAACTTACCATGATTTAACCCAAATGAGCAAACAAGTTAATACAGCCATAACACATGGCCACGAATAAATAAGTTGTGGAAGCAAATTCTTAATTTGCGGTTATATGTATTTTTTCCATGCACATTTGACATTTTCCATGACATTTTAAATGTCAAAGGTTCCTCTCAAAGCTATTTCATCAATTTATTTACTCATTCATTTGGTAGAAGCTAGCAAAAGTACCAAGATGTTGAAGGTTGTGTGATGGATCTTTAAAAACTGTGGATAAAGCCTTGCATGGTAAAAGAAAATACGACACCAGACTACATTAAATACAGGTTACAGTTTTCCAATGTGTAGGTTCACTTGGTAATTTTGGGTTCTGATGCAAAACCCCAGTTAAAAACCATTGGTTAAACAGATCCCAACAGCTACTGCAAATGAAAAACTCATCTTTAAAAGCATTTTATAGTCTAGTAGCTATACGGCAGGACTGACATTCCTATGATTATCCTTGCATCACACTCTAGCATCTCTAGGCCATTCCCTAAGTGCTCATCACATTGGAGCACTTGGGCTGTTCCTGAAGAGATATCTTTGCTGACAGTCTGCCAGCTAGATTTCAGCACGGGTTACCTGACTGGTGATCGAGTAGCTATTGCACCACACAGCTATGGGCTCTTTTAGCCCAAGATGGTTTCATAATAATTCAAGTAAAGATGAGAAATTAACTTCACCCTCAGGTTTTGTTTGGGGTTTGAAAGGCCTCAAGCTGTTTGACTTTTCCTTATTTTATGAGGATGGATTAAAAACAAGGTTATAAAGATCATAATAGATTGCTTCTGTCCGAGGACCACAGGTGTGAAATATTAGTAGTGTTTCCTAATAGGCTATAATCATTATTACTATTTAAGGGTAATTATTTGGGCATCTAGCTAGTTACACCCTACATTGTAATAAAATATTTTTTTTCAAAGTTGCAAAACTGAGATTATTTCTATGTTTTACAAGCAAATACTAGTTCAGTTTATCTACTTCAAAATTTCTTGTTTAGTGCGTTAGGAAACAGTTGAAAACTGGTTTGACACCCCCCCCCCCCCGCTGTACAAACTAAATAGCAAATTACTTTAAATAAAACATCAGAATACTTTAGCAATGACATATACTTTAGTAATGGCATATGTATAGTAATTTAGATATACAGTAATTAGATCATATTTCTGTAGGATGAAACATAAATTGACTCAAAAAGCCTTTCTTTTTTTTATAATTAGTATTTTATTAAGTTTTCAAACATCACTTTTACAATAAAATCAACATTGTAGTCAACTTCACAATTGACATCTTAACATGTATCGATAGTGATGATATATTTTAAATGTACACAAATAAATAAAAATAAACAAAAAGAAATAATAAAAATCATACAAAAAAAAAAAAAAATCAAATATACATTTTTCAACAGGCACCACATTCTCATCTAGTAGCAATATATTGCACATATTTTCCCCATTTCGCCACATATTTTTCTGTCCTATCATTAATATTGAAATAAATTTTTTCGTATGATGCCACTTTTGCCAATTCCGTACTCCACTCCTGGAAAGAGGGCTCCCCTGGGTTCTTCCAGTTTCTCATTATTATTTGTTTTCCTACCATTATACTAGTCTGAATAAAGTCCGCTGCTCCGCAGTTCGATGTCATCTGTGGATCATTTAAAACATACAACCTCGGACAGAACTCCAGACCAGTCCGGGTAATATTTTCAATGCGGTCATGAATCTTTAGCCAAAAATTCTGAATCATGGGACATTCCCAGAGCAAATGAAAAAGAGACCCTTCTGAACTACAGCACTTCCAGCAGTCTGCATTATCTCTCAGCTTCAGCTTAAACAGCCGAGTCGGAGTCCAGTAAAATCGATTAAGAATCTTAAACTGGATTAGTCTAATTTTAATGTCTCTTGAAACCCTCTTAATATTTTCACAGATACGATCCAATTCTTTATGTGTAACATGAATGTTCAAATCTGCCGACCAAGTTAACATTGTTGCATAAGATATGGTAACTGTCTGTTGAAATAACATTGCTTAAAAGATAGCAGCTTCATGCCCCAAACCCATTATTTTCGTAGTCTGAGAAAGAAGGTTTGACTGCTGAGGTTCTATTCCTTTCCCTATGACAGCAATTAGCAGGTGACACATTTGAAGATACTTCCAGAAATTATTTCTGGACAAATTGTATTCACCTGCTAACCTTTCAAATGATTTTATATTATCCCCCTCATACAAGTTTGCAAGTGTAATAATTCCTTTTTCTACCCAATCTTTCCATAGAATAGAATGTTTATTAATATGTAAGGTTGGATCATTCCAAATACAGGATTCAGAATTAAGATAAACATTAATATTAAAAGCTTGAGAAAACTTCTTCTACACATTACAGAGGTTGGATATGATGGGGTGAGATTTTAATTTGGATGGTATATTGCTAGACAAAGCATTTATAGAGGAAAGTGGTGAGAATAATCTCTGTTCAATCTCAAACCAGGGAGGAGCTCTCTCAGGTGGCAGTGTCCACTGAGCTATATGTCTCAAGCAGAAGGCATAATGATACAGGGCTAGTTTGGGGAGGCCCATGCCACCCTTATAGATTCGCACCTGTAGCCTTTCTAATTTTATCCTTGCGCGTTTACCATTCCATAAGAACTTTTTGCAAATTTGATCGAATCTTTTAAAGTATTTTTGGGGTATTGTAATAGGCAGGCATTGCAGCAAATAATTCAACCTCGGGATACAATTCATCTTCAGGACGTTGACCTTTCCCCATAATGATAAAAATAGAGGTGACCATCTGTCTGTATCTAATGAAATTTTATTAAAGAGTGGATTCAAACTCTTTTCGATTATTTTATCAATTTGGTGAGGAAAGAGAATACCAAGATATGTTATGCCTTCACTAGGCCACTGAAACAGCTCCGCCTGAAATAAAGTTCTTGGACAGTATAACGTCAATGGAAGGGCCTCTGACTTGGACCAGTTGACTTTATACCCTGATATCTTGGAGAACGATTCAATAACGTCCAATAATGCTGGGACTGATCTTGCTGGGTCCGAAGCAAGCTACAAGATGTCGTCCGCGTAAAGCAGGAGCTTATGTGTAGACTCATTAATTTTAACTCCCTGAATATTCTGATTCTTGCGAATGGCTGCCGCAAGAGGCTCAAGAGCTAGACAGAAAAGCCCTGGCGATAATGCAGAGCCCTGCCGGGTGCCTCTATGAAGTGTGAAATAAGAGGAAATCAAACCATTTGTTCTCACTGCGGCCTGTGGGTCTTTGTAAAGAATATCTATCCATCTGAGAAAAGATTGACCAAAACCGAATGTTTTAAGCGTATGAAACATATACCTTCATTCTAGCCTATCAAACGCTTTCTCAGCGTCGAGTAAGATAGCTGCTGTTGGATCGTTGGAGTCCCGCACCGACCACATAATATTTATAAGGCATCTCACATTATCAGAAGAATTTCTCCGTTTAATAAAGCCCACTTGATCAGGGTGGATAAGTGACCCAAGTGTTTTATCCAATCTATTTGCAAGTATTTTAGATACAAGTCTACAATCCACAGATATTAAGCTTATTGGACGATAGCTTTTACAGTCAGTCGGGTCCTTTTTTTTAAGTATAAGAGAGATAATTGCTTGGTTTAAGGAGGAGGGTAATTTGCCAGATTTAAATGCTTCTGCAAGCATATTTTCAAATAATGGTAATAAGTCTTCTGTATAGCATTTAAAAACTTCTGCTGTAAACCCGTCTTGGCCTGGGGATTTACCTGATGGTAGGGTCTTAATTGCATCAAGTATCTCCTGTGAACTAATAGGTAAATCTAAGTCCTCCTGTTGTGATACACTCAACTTAGGAAGGTTTAATTTGTTAAGAAATGACATTATCTCTTTGTCTGTGGCATTGTTTTCAGATGTGTAAAGATTTATATAAAATTTCTTAAATACATCATTTATTTCCCTAGATTTGGTTACCAGGCTTCCATCCTCAGCCATCACTGCTGCTACCGAAGATTTGCAATTTTTTTTGTTTAATGTACCTAGCCAAAAATTTCCCTGCTTTATCCCCAGATTCAAAAATAGTCTGCCTGGCCCTGAACAGAAGATATTCCGTTTTTTTTGGATATTATAATATTATATTCATATTTAAGGTGAGTCAATTCTTTTAAAATAGGTTCAGATATATTCCTTTTAAATTTAGCTTCAGTGTTCTTAATTCTCCTTTCCAAATCTGTAAGTTTAGCAGCATTGACCTTCTTCTTATAAGAAGAATATTGAATAATAAATCCCCTTAAAAAGGCCTTCATGGCCTCCCAAGCCACTATGGCAGAGGGGGCTGTGGGTACATTGGTCTCCAAATATAACCTAATCTGGGCTCGAAGATCTTCCTTAAATCCTACATCTTGTAATAAAGATGAATTAAAACGCCACATCTGTGATCTTTCCGTTTCCTGATATGGGATAATTTGTAGTCTGACCATGGCACGGTCTGTCAGCAGAATGCTATCAATTAAACAGGATAGTGTCGCAGGTAGCAAGGAGCTGGAAATTAGAAAAAAATCTATTCTTGAATAAACTTTGTGGGCTCCTGAGTAAAAAGTATAGTCTCTGTCCGTTGGGTGGTTCAACCTCCACACATCTATTAGGCCCATAGATGAACACATTCTCTTAACCAGTAAGGCAGAATCAGGCATTCTACTTAATGTTGGTTTACTTCTATCAAGGATCTTGGATTTTGATCTAAGACAAAATTGAAGTCTCCTCCCAGAATTATGGGGTACTGTCCATTATCATGCAACTTACTTTCTAAGTCTATGAAAAAATTAGGGTGATCAACATTGTGTGCATATATATTGACGAGTATCAGAGCATGTCCTTGTATCTCTGCTAGTATTATAATTATTCTGCCTTCCTCATCTTTAACCTCCCTCCTGAGCCTGAACTGTAGGCTTTTGTTAATTAATATAGCTACTCCTCGACTTTTAGATGACCCAGCGCTAAATGAAACATGTCCTACCCAGTCCCTGCATAATTTAACTGATTCTTGTGGACAACAATATGTTTCCTGCAAGAATACTACATCTTGTTTTTTAGTTTTCAGATGTCCCAATATTTTCTTCCTTTTGATTGGACACCCTAGGCCATTCACATTCCAAGTTGAATAATATAATGTCCTCCCACTACTTGTCATGAGCAATCTTAATATATTTTAGAATAGGATAGGTGGCCATTCTATAACATAAGATCCATGGTGCAACATAAATTACAAGAAAAAAGAAAAAGAAAAAAAAAACTTAATATTAACCAGTAACGATATCACTAACCAGCAGACTGCAAACCAGTCTGACACAAAGAACAATAGAACAAGGAACATTGTTGAAATAAAACAAAAAGGTGAATCTCTTAGGTCCATGACTTAAGGAACAGGGGCAGCCCGGAGACCCACCGTCCTGAGTATAATATACAAAATTGTGTTCAGGTATTAGATTAAGAAGAACATAAGGATTTCTATACAAAAATAAAAAAATTGTTGGCCTTACATGCCCTGGCTATAAAAACAAAAACAAAAAACAAACAAAAAATCTCAAAAATCAGCCTCTAAATGATTTATGAAATGCAAAGCCGGTAATTTGTCCATGTCCAAATAACAAAACAGAGGCCAGCTCGCATATCACACCCACTACTTCACATACTGTTACTTTCCCGAGCGTACGGACATAGCAAGATCTTGTAGTTTCCAAGTCACATCCATAACGTGCCCGGATCGCATATGACGTTCTAACAGAGTGTCAGACATGTACCTCAGCGTCTCTCGATGTATTCCATTGCTTTATCTGGGAAATCAAACACCCGTGGACTCTGTCCATTGATGAAAATTTTCAGAAGTGCAGGGTAGAGCATGCCAAACTTTATCTTGTGCTCATGGAGGGCTTTCTTGCAGCGGGAGAATTATTCTCGCTTCCTTTGCATCTCCCTCGAATAATCCGGGAAAATCATAACTTGTTTGGCAAAAAGCCTTTCTTAAATATGTCAGCTATGAGAAAAAGCTTCAGTAACAGTCTATTGGGCATTTATTATAAATAATTTATATAAAATAATAATTTATATTTTTTATATAAATAATAATTTATAAATGTATTGTATTATTATTAAAAAAAGAGCTTTACTTGTGTTTTACTCATCATTTTACCATATGTTGTTCTAGTAATTTTTGTACTTAAGTAACATTTTTATTTTATTTTAAGTTTTAACTGAAGTTTTTAAAGTTGAAGTTATCATCATCTAATATTTTATTCTACTATTTATTACCTTTTTTCGATTAACAAAAACAACTAATTTTTAAAGTTATATTTACATATTTTACATATATTCAGTTCATATATTTAAATAAACAAAATGTTTACGATATACATTAATTTTCCCAAACTCAAAAAAACTGGGGACACATTTTAAACCAGCTTGGCTCATGAATATTAAACAGATGATGTAACTTTCGCCCAGTAGTGATTTGCTGAAAGGGAGTTAAGTGGGTGTTAGCTATAGGAGGATTACCGCTTATCACTTGTACATTCGTTCAATCCACTGCTGATGCAACCGGTTGGCAGAAGCTTCTTCTTCGTCTTGAAGTCTTTGTATTTCAAAAGTTATTTTTTGTTGTCACAACATGGCAAAGTTAAAAGCAACTGCCAAAATATACATTTTTAGAAGTAGGTCTAGTTAAATCACAGATTGTTTTGTCAGGGTGGCATGTTTAGTCTACTGTGTGCCATAAATAAAAACAAGACACTTCAGATCATCAGGTTGTGTATCTGTACACCAACACTCACACACATTAGATCAAAGACACCCATCTGAATTGCTTCCAGCTTCATGTCGATCCAGAAAGGCAACATCGTTTGACTTCAAAAAGGGAAAGGTAAACGAAAAGGGAGTTGCGAGTTTCTCGCGAGGTGCCTGTGGAAAGACAACATCCCTATATGACTGCAGCTCATGGCAATACTACATTCAATTGTTTTCATAGGTCTTTTTCAAAGAGCACAATAAAGCTGTAAGTGTGATGCTTTCCCTGACAAGTGCCTTTCAAATTGTTCCATCAGTGCTGTGAAATGCAGGGGCAATTGCTCGACCCGGCAAAGCACTGCTCGACGCACTTATCAGTAAATGGCCAACAGTGCAAGCAAGCGCAAGCTGAGAGATGCTATCATAACCCCGTGGATACCTGGAAAATGCATTGCACTGTGTGACACGATTTAGATTTGCAGAGTTGCATCGCACAGATTAGCTGGTTGGAGGAGTGAAGATGTAAATATGAAATTATCAAGGATAACATTTTCCGGAATGGAAAACCAGTTGTTTAAACACATAGGAAGGTGGAAATTGTTGATTTTTCTGTATAATTTTTTTTTTTTTTGCAGAAAACTTTTTTATTAAAGCAATTATGTTTGAACACATCTGCTCTACCATTCAAACTCTGCTATAGGGTTTTTATGCATTTATGTGAAATATTTCACTCAGATTATACATTCTGTCATCATTTGGTCAGGTCATTAAAAAAATAATAAAAAATAAAAAAAAGGAAATGAACAGGGTTATTATTGTTAGATAAGACTACACAGGAATATAAAAATAAAACTTTACTTGAAATAAAAGTAACATTAACCGAAATAATGTAATTAAATATATTAAAAGTTTAATAAAACAATAAATTAAAATAATAACATTTTGTTAATAATAAAAGCTACTTCCGCTATTTGATAAGGCAACATTTAGTTTAGTTTAGATTGAAGTACTAAAATAAAGTAAATCACTCAAAAGAAAAACTAAAAGTAAAGAAAAAACATTAAAAATACAATAACTTGAGTTTATAAACTTTAACTTATGATAGCTAAAAAAATTAAAAAACAATATTAATATTTACTATAATAGCAAAAAATAATCATCAGTACTAAAATAGAATTTTGTATTAGCTTTTATTTTACCCTTAGTTCAAGTATTAGTAGTTTTACTACTACTATTATTATTATTATTATTATTATGTTGCCAAAACATTTCCATTATTTTTATTTCATTGAAAAAAAGTTGTTTTTACAGTATACCATTATACAAACCTACACTACAAGTGACATGTGTGATGTGAAGTAGCATAATAGATTTGAATCAAATTAAAGATTTAATGTTAAGCTATTATTTGCCAATAATCTCACAAATTATTCACAGTTGTGCTAAAATAAAATATGACACCAATGAATTTGAACTAATGCCACTAAAGAAACAGATATTTTAAAACATTAGCGCGTGTAAAACAGATAACAGAGCTTTCATTTATGGCTGAATAAGTCCTTTAATGCGACAACAACAGGAAGCTTCCTTGTCATGGAGAGTGTAAGACCTCAAGGCCTTCTCTCCACAGAGAATCCATCTCTCTTTTTGCACCATACATGCCCCCTTCATCCACAGGGCTCTTTATATCATTAGTTTATGTCCGCTACAAAATATAACACCACAGGGCCTTTCATTTATTTATCTGGCACTTGGATGAAGCCCATGGCAGGGCTGGATGGAGAAGCGTGCCAGCTGGGTCAGTGAGTGTCCAGGCCTCTGGCTGGGTTCACGATCTCCAGTGAACAAAACGAATCGGCTCAGAAGCCTTCAGACACCGTTGTGCTCGGTTCGGTCTCCACGAGCACCAGGCACCATCTCTATCAAACGTGACACAGTTTCGAAGGCACCAGTGAGATGGTTTTCTATTATTAGAGTAATGTTCCTTCCATCCATTCAACTCTGAACAGGAATACGCTGCAAGCAGCAAACGAACTTCGCTTGTGCGATCAAGTAAAAACCGGGTGTTTCTTCAACTTTAGGCCTATGGAATGAACGCACACTTACAGAGTTTGTTTGTTTTGATCTAAAATATCCAGTGGTCACAATTTCAGTTGTTCTGCAAAAATTTTGTTCCAATAGGACTTAACATGGAGATCTGAACACAGGCAAAACATTTCCTGAATAAGTTGGTCATGCGGATTTGAAGTTATGACTTATAAAAAGTTAGGTTTGGAAGTTATTTCCATGTTAATGATGAATCTACACTTGATAATAGAATAATGGCTCTTTTTGCTTGTGAAATTTCACCAAAATGTTGCTAATGTGACCACACCTGAAAGAAATGTTTAATTTTTTTTTTTAAATAAAACTTCCCACTCATTTTGTCATGTTAAGGCTAATTACAGAGCTAGCATTTTATGCAACAAAAATTTACACAATTAAATAATATATAGATTTTATTTTTCAATAATTTGAAAAGAAAGAAGAATCTTCTTTCAAAACAATTAAAAGTCTTTACCGACCCCAAATGTCTGAATGGTAGTTTATAACAAAAACGCCAGTAAAAATAATAATTAAAATCAACACAAAGAGCCTGTAGTTGATGAAACATCTCTACATGTACAGCACAGTTTCTCAAAAGAGTGTCAAGAAATTTGACACTTGAAGAATAAGTCTTAGCACCCCATCATCTGAATCACTGAACCCACATGAAGCCAGTGAAAGTCACAAAACACTTGGTTTTCCCTAAAAACCATCAGCATAATCGTCTCCAAAAACGATCAATCTTACCCTCAATAGAGTCTCTTTTTGGCAGGATGGTGACGGCACCGATGGCGGCGTCCTCAAGGCCTTGAATAGGGCTGTTCTTGGCCCCCCAGCTATCCGACCCGATCCACAGGAAATGGCCCACTTGATCGGCTCTTTTGCTGGCGTTAAGGATCCCCCTGCGAACATTCCCACACAGGAAACCATTACCGTGACTTCGAAGCCCTTTGTGACTCTTTAACAGCACTGGAGATGTGGGCTAGCGATTGTAATAGCATCCAGATTGAATCGTTGTAGTGTATGAAATACAAAAAAAAAAACAATTTTCAATGGGTTTGCTTGAATGATGACATGTTGATGACATTAATCAATACCCCAAGAGGCTGGGCTTATCCAGCAAACAAGATATGAAGCCATGAAGTGCACCCTTGAGTTTTATTTAAGTAATAGCTTTCAGGCAAGTAGAGTATTGACTTGTTATCTTCGAGAACTTTCTATGTCGTTATTTTTGGAGCTCGAAAGGGAGCAATTAATTGATTGAAAATTAAATTTTCTTTAGCTCTGTCTTGCGATTTCCGTTTTCTCTTTCTCTCCTGTCAACAGCTTACCGAATGTCTTCGTCATAAGCAAAAATAATGACCGCCCGGGCATGACGGGTCTCCAGGAGCTGTCGGATAATCTTGTCAAAATCAGCCGGCTTGTGGTCGTGAGGGATCTTCAGGGACTGAGCGATGCAGATTCCACCTACAGAAAGAACAGAAAGAGACCCTTGAGTGACAACAAAAAAACAAAAACAAAGAACTTTTCTTTAAGGTTGGCATACAGTTCCCATTCAGTTGTTTTTGGAACCAAAAACTAATCTTTCCAGAATGTTGTTAGGAGGTTTTTGTGAAAACCCATAGATGATGTATAAAAAGTATTCCTTAATGGGGTTTTTTTTTTGTTGAGTTTTATGATCAAAAACAGAACATTTCAGGGCTTTATTTAATTACAACCTACAGAGTTATTATTAGAATTTATTTATTTATTTATTTATTTGTTTCTTTGGATTTAATTTTTATAACCTTAATGGAATAAAGTTTTCCGAACATAAATTAAACTTGCAGGGTTAATTTATGCATTTGCAATCTAAAGAGAACCTATTATCTATCTAATCAGACACTAACCTTTCCAGAATGTTGCAGGTTATTTTATTTTATTTTTTTATTGACAACTTAAATAACATATACAGAAAATGTTGATTTTTAGGTTGTATTTCTATAATTCTAAAGTAACCTTCATAGAACATTGAAGGGAGTTATTTTTATGACAACCTAAATATAACCTACACAGAAAATCCTCTAATGGTTATTACTATTTTTAAAACCATAAACCAACCTTTCCAGAATGACACAAGAATTGGGCCAATGTCTATTTAAGACCCCTGACCTAGAAGAATTTATTTCCCACAAATATGATGAATATCACATAGGAACGTCCTGAACAGCCCTGCCAAGAAAAAGTGTTAGGATTTGTCAAAATCCATCAACAGTTCTGCAGGTTTTGATTTAGACAGAAATGGAATATGTCACTCTTTCTTACCAACCATTTTCAAGACATTCACCATTTAAATTCAACATGATGGACAGGATCGCTCTGCTCAGGAACATCACAATTCCACGCTGTTTAGTAAAGATGTAAGCGAAAGTGAAATACAACTTCATCTTTTTATAGTTTGCAGGTTGATGAAGACTCCAAATCTCTCTGTTGATTTATTAGATGACCAGCGTCGATATCTGAGTCCAATGCCTGCTGCTCTGGAGAGTCGCTTTTATGAGCGTGGCATCAGAAGATCGGAAATGCGATAAAAAAGGACAGACATACGACATAAACCCATGGCTGCTGCTTCAGTATGCTGGCTGCTCTGGAAAGAGAGGCGCTGAACTTGGCATCACTCCCTGTTTGTCTCACTGAAATCCCACAGCCGCACTCTTGTGTTCCCGTTCACTGCACAGTGTACTTAGCCATGGGAATTTTCCCCATTATCGGGGAATGTTCACTGGGGAAGCTCATACTGTGCTGCCATTCTGAGATAGACAAATCCCACAGAGCAGAATGAATGTCAGAATAGGGGTTGTTCATTGCGATTCAAATGCGCTTTGTCACACAAATGTGAAAACACATGCTCAAATGATAATGCTGTCTAGGTTTCCAATGTACTTTACAGTTTTGCTCACTAAGTTCACTTTTGTATTCCAAACGCTTTGTAGATCAGTTCATGAAAATCATGAAACAACATCAGTGGCTGATTCGTTAGATTGATTCAAACAGGCTAACTCAAAGAGTATATGAAAAAGCAGAAGCAAATATAGTTGAGTCATTGAATCAGTCTTGCAGTATGTTTCTTTTCATTCAGCATTTTCTCGCCTTTTTAACTTATTACTTTACATTTATTCAGACTACAATCTTCAGGTAAAGTCAGGTAAAAAAGATTTCTTTATTACAAAGTAGGATTTTTTTTCCTGTTTTGCACATCAGCTTGTGTGAATCTTAAAAAAATATATATATATATTGTCACTGATAGATTCATTGAGTGATTCATCAGGATGATTCAAAGCAAAGTTTGTAGAATCATGTAAGGATTATATGATTCTTTTTGACTGAATTTTGAATTTTCAGCCCAATCACATGGTAATTCATACCTATTTTAAGAGGTGACTAATTCATACAAATTTGGATGACCTCAGTCACGCAAATTCCTACCATTTTCACTAAATTGTTCATATTTTATGAGTTACACAATTCATATGAATTTGTAATAATGACCTACTCCTAACACCGCCCCTAAACCTACCAGTCACTGGGGTCTAGACAAAACGTACAAAATCGTATGTATGTTAGCAACCTCCTAAAACACGTATGAATTGGTAGTGAGATAACGTTGGACTTTTCCCATTTTGGGGTATGATTCTTTTCAATCAGCTCTTTGTTTACTATTTTCCTACCTTTATAATTTATAACTTTACAATAATCCAGACTGCAAATTACAACTCGGGTAAATTGAGATTCTTCTATTTTAAAATATGATTTATCTATATTTGTTTTGCAAATCAGTTTATAAGAAACATGAATAAGGATAATGACACTAACAGATTCATTGGAATCATTCAAACAAAGTAACTTGGGATGACAGGATACTTTTTGACCAAAAGTTCATATGAATCATACATGAATCAGACTTGAGTGGTCTTTTGGTATGTTTCTTTAACATTTTCCTGCCTTTTTAACTCATTAGATTACATCAATTTAGACTAATAACATTTAACTCTGCTAAAATTAGATTATTTTATTATGAAATATGATTTTCCTCTTTGTTGTGCAAATCAGCTCATGCTAATCACCAAAGAGAATAACGACACTGACAGATTCAGTGATTGATCCGGTGAAATTAACTCGAATATACTCAAATGTAAATTATTTTTGACCAAATGATTAAAAGAATCCATTTATGTGAGCCATTTGTTCAAACTCAGGTAAAATAAGTTATTTATTATAAAGTGTGATTTCTTTATCTTTGTTTTGCAAATCAGTTTGTGGGAATCATGAAAAGGAATTATATCACTGACAGATTCATTGACTGATTCGTTGAAATTATTCAAATTGAAAACTGTGGAGTAACTGATTTTTTTTTTTTTTTTTTTTACCTGGATTGATTAAAAGAAGCACCTCACACGACTAATTTTTGCATTAATCAGATTTGACTCATTTTTCAGTATTGTCATTGTTTTATTTGCCATTTTCCTCTCTTTTTACCTATCAGACTACAAACTTAGGTGAAATAAGTTATTTATTATAAAGTGTGATTTCTTAATCTTTGTTTTTGCAAATCAGTTTATGTGAATCATTAGAAAGAACAGTGAAGTTGACAGATTCAGTGACTGATTCATTAGAATGATTGACCATTTTACAAATTCAGCAATTTGATATGTGTAACAGATTCAATCTGGAAAACCAAATTTAGATGAAAACAATATAGAAATGAGTTATACTGCACTAAAGTCAGTTAGATTTTGATAATTTGTCATTTCCTGCTGTACTGTACCATCAGATTAAACGGCTATACCATGAAAGGAAGTCCAAAATCGGAATCTTTCCGGCCTTTCGAGTTGAGTTAATGCGATTTAATTGATCTGTCAACTAATGTTAACTGACCAATTAGGATCTTCCAGAAGCATGTCACCAAATGGCAGGAGTCACTGTAAATTGACATGGACAGGCCCTGCAGACACCAATTATAATTAAATCCCTCTTAGCCATGGGTTTCAATCCCAACAAGCCTCGAAAAAAATACACAATACATGCTGACAATGTATGCGGCATGAATCACCAAAGCGGATACAGACTGTATTTTCCCTATACAGCTCGCCATGAAATCTCTATAATGTAATCCAGCCATTGTTTACGGCGGTCTGTGTTTTTTGTAAAACACTGTTCACCAACGCTGGCTTTCTTCTCAGTCGAGATACTTTGAAGTGTGTTGGTATGTATCATTGTTAAACCACTGCAGATCTCTGTCACTAATTTCAGTCTTGAAATATACCTATGGACAGTTTCTTAACTCAAATCCCTGTTACTATATCATAAACTCTATTGAAACCTGATTTCAAATGCCTTTATTCGTATGTACATGTGGCAGATGCTTGAATTTAAAGTGATGTACAGTACAGTTCATTCAAGCTCTACATTTGATCAGTATTTGCAAACATGTAACTCTGGCTTTTCGAAAGCTGTGCGTTTCTGAGCTGATGCTGAGGGGGAAAAACTGTAGAATACTTTGAAATGTTATAAACATGGTAAAATGTGTGAAACACAGCTAGTTGAAAGAAGAATAATCTATTATTATTATTATTATTATTATTATTATTATTATTAATGTTAAACTTAAAAATGTTGCTTTGCCAATTAACTGAAATAAGTGAAAGCTGAAGTACTAAAATAACAAACAAAAAAAACACACATAATAAATGAAAACCAAACAAAAATATGCAAAAAAGGCTATTGTAACAACAACAACAACAACAATAATAATAATAATAATAATTATTATTATTGTTGTTGTTGTATAAAATAATAGTAATAATAATTATTAATTTATTATTATTATTATTATTATTAGTAGTAGTAGTAGTAGTTCATACTATTATGTATTGAATGGTGTTTTGTTGTGTAATGCTGGATTTTTTTTTTTTTTTTTTTTACAATTAACGATTAAGCACTTCAAGACATTACTAAATAATAATAATAATTTTACATATTTAACATCTATAATGGTTAACTGTCTAACATTACTGAATAAACCAGTACAGCTGCGCTGGGTTACAGGACTAATATTCGTTTTAAAACTATGCATGCTTTCAACTCAGAGCTCACTTTAAATTTAAGTGCTGCTGACAGGACAAGCTCAAAGAGATAAAAGTGAAGAGATCTGATCAAGTAAAACCAGTTTTAGTAGCAGGACTCTGACATTTCTCAAGGCCAGTACTGTTATTCGCGTCCATAAAGCCGGATGTCACTCTTCGCTGCTGGAGACAATCACTAACAGACTGCAGTGGCCTGACTTGGAGCTGGTTCCTCAGCTCGCAACGTCTGAAATGACCAGCGCAATCCAGGACAAACCACGAGACGTAATCACTTTCTCAAAGAACTCCCGCTTTCATCCATGTTTACTCAAAGTATTTTACATTTAACAAATTGAAAAGAAAAACAAAAACAAACGTACAGATCATATACTAACTACACAAATGTCCAAGATAAATATCTTGATTGGGAAATTATCATTTAAATATGAAATACATTTGTAAATTAAAATGTTAAAATAAATTACAAATATCAAATAAGATCTTATAAATACTATAAAATATTAAATCATTTTAGTAGAAGTAATAATAATAATACATTAAAATTAAGATTTTTATTTTAATAGGACAATAAAAAAGTACATTTAAAATAAAAATGTAATTAAAAATACATAAATATAATAATAAAACTTATAACTTACTTAAGTTTTTAGTTTTATTGCAGTCCAAAACAATATTTCTGCATGTTGCCTATTACATTTTTTAGCGGTTTCATAAATTATTGTTATATCATATTGGACTTTTTTGGAGTTTTTATTCTTCTCCCCAAAAAAATTTACTCTGAGAAATAATTACTGGAGTAAAACCATGACAACTGCAAGCCCATTCTCAACCTATTAAAAATGAAAACACTTGTAATTGTGAATCATTTATCTACTATATATGTGTTCGGTGGTTGTGGCTTGTTTATATCAGCTTTTTCTTGGCCTACATCGCAAAATGCAATGGTGCTTTATTTCTCCCAACATGGCAAATTGGAGTGACCTACAAATGCTTGATTTACGACTTTCCAGTGCTGTTTTCTGTTCTTTTCTCACATAAAATGTAAGACAAATGAGTTTACATCAACATATTTCCTGATTCGTTTCAAACCGCCACACTAAAGCCTAAATCACGCATGTCGACGCTCCGAGAACAGTGTTTTGATGAAGAGTTTCTGGTAATTGGTTCTTTGGAGATTGTTGATGCCTCGTCTTTTCATCACGGGGCTTCAACAGCCATCAGAGACACTCAGAGAAATACATTTTTGAGATTCGAGACACTTCCCGTCATTAAGGGGTAATTTATGCTACATGAATGTGGAGAGCACTGTTTAAATCAAACAGCAAAACCACAACTGGCATCAACATGCAATCAGATGCTCGGAAGCAGGTGGATTCACCGCTGAGATGATGAGCACCTTACTTTTTTTTCAGTTCAAATAACTAAACACTGTTATATAAAATTACATTTACTTAATCATAAAACAAGACTTTGCATTTTTTCCTTCTTTTGTTTTTATGACCATGTGGGCAGATATTTGCTCTTGTGTTGAACTTAAACTTATTTAATTTTGATATATTTTTTTAGAAAACAAGTTGAAAACAAATTATAAATGGGATAAGAAAAAAATAATAATTGCATTTTCCTTTTGAAACGTTAAGCATAATCATACTTTAACTTATCACAATTTATTGAGTTTTTGGCTTGAATTAAGAGAAAATATCTGCCAAAAGTGTAAGAAAAATAATCTTATCATCAAAAGGATATGAATTAGTGTCAGACGGTCGTTGTTTTAGAAAAAGGCGCACGAACAAGGAGTGGAGATCATGTACTATTTTAATAAACAAACACACGTAGACCATTCAAATAAGAATGTATCAAGGAAAAGGGTTAACAGAATGAGCTCAAACTCAAATAGCGCAGATACCAAAGGGGCAGACAGGTGATGAGGATAACTAAAAACCAGGAACATGTGATCTAAGTGAACGAAGATTAACTAAACAGGTGCAAACTGGAACTTAATGAAAAACAAACACTTGACTGATATATTACCCAGTAATATCTGGGGGGGGGGGCAGGCACCCTGGAGGCTGGTGCAGGACAGGAACAGGGTGGAGAGCCTTCAGGGGTGGAACAGGCAGTTCGGGTTGACATGGCAGATCAGGAGACTCAGGAGGCCATGGCAGATCAGGAGACTCAGGAGGCCATGGCAGATCAGGAGACTCGGGAAGCCATGGTGGATCAGGAGACCCTGGAAGCTATCGTGGATCAGGAGACTCAGGAAGCCATGTTTGATCAGGAGACTCAGGAAGCCATGGCGGATCAAGAGACTCAGGAGGTCACGGTGGATCAGGAGGCTCGGGACACCATTGTGGTTCAGGAGACTCGGGAAGCCATGGTGGACCAGGAGACTTGGGAGGCCATGGTGGATCAGGAGACTTGGGAAGCCATTGTGGATCAGGAGACTCGGGAAGCCATGGTTGATCAGGAGACTCAGGAAGCCATGGTGGATCAGGAGACTCGGGAGGCCATTGTGGTTCAGGAGACTCGGGAGGCCATTGTGGTTCAGGAGACTAAGGAGGCCATGGTGGATCAGGAGACTCGGGTGGTCACTGCGGATCAGGAGACTCAGGAAGCCATGGTGGATCAAGAGACTCAAAAAGCCATGGTGTATCAAGAGACTCAGGAAGCCATGGTGGATCAAGAGACCCGGGAGGCCATGGCAGATCTTCCGTGGCCTTAGCCAGCTTGGCCTCTGGAATCTGTCCACCCCACTAAAGAATGTATTGGTGACAACTAGGAAATCGGGGGGGTCACTCAGGAAGAGCGGGCACTTGAGGGCACTCTAAAGGAGCGGGCACTGGAGGGAGCTCCGGAGGTTCAAGCACTGGAGGGTGCTCTGAAATGTGCTTACAAGGAGTCGCTCTGGAGATGAAGAATGGCTGGACAGGACGAGCAGAGAAGAAGGACAGCTTTCCAGAGCGGATTCTGTGGTGAGGATTGGAGCCGTTGGTGCGGTATGTGGGGGCTGGATGACGAGACTGAAAAATTGCGTCTCGTCGTCCAGTCCCATCTGAAAGCACACACCAAGGGCGGCGTTGTGCCAGCTCAGCTGGTAAACAAGCTCAAGGAAATCCTCCACATACTGCTCCAACCTCCAACCAGCCTGCCGCAAACCCCACAGCTTGTCCTCAGCCGTCATCATTGTCTGTATTTAGGTCCTGGATTCCATCAGGCAGTCGTGGTTTTAGAAAAAAAGCACATGAAGTAGTGGAGATAACGTAATCTTTTAATAAACAAACACACGTAGACCATTCAAATAAACAATCAAGGGCAAGGGAGAACAGAATGGGCTCAAACTCAAATAGGGCATACAGGTCATGAGGATAACTAAAAACCAGGAACAGGTGATCTAAATCAGGGGTTTTCAAACTGTGGGTCGCGACCCACTCGTGGGTCACGGAATGGAACAAGGTGGGTCGCACAAAGTCACTTGGCTGCAGCTAATTTTGCGTTTCAATGACACACAGACACTAACACAGTTCAGTCTAGGGCTGCACGAATGTGACGAGTGGGGCGGGGCCTAGTGCCATGGGAACAGAGCTAGGCCGGTGGAGTGATTGGGAAATGAGCAACACTCACCGGTCTCAAGAACCACGGAGGAGATCGGAAAGATACAAAAGAGGAGCGATGACAGTGAAGGACGAGAGAGGACCAGGCCTGGGTTTTATTTTGTGTTTGTTTTTTATTTGTGCACGGCAGTCATCCGAGAGGGGCTGTCGCGCTGTTTTGTGTTTATTTGGTTATTAAAACTTTGTTTGATTGTCCGCCGGTTCCCACCTCTTTCCACGAAGGAGTCATCGAGGCGGTGGGCTGGAGTGAGTTCGCCCCCCCCCCCCCCCCCCCCCCGGCAACTCACTCCAGCCCACCACATCGAGCACCCTCGGCGGCAGACTCCTTCGCCCTGCTCGATGGCACTGCGGATTCACCCCAGCGGCGAAGGATCTTCGGCAGCGCGCCCCTCCTTCCTCCCTGGCTTCGGCACCAGTGTAAAACATTAAAATCTTCACAATCACAGGAAGAAGGAGGCGGGAACTGGGAACCCACTCATCACAACGATATAGCCCACCAACATTAATAATGAACTGCAATATCCTTAGTGTGATTTTCAAATTGCAATTAAGTCCGTGTGCGTTGCGTGTTTTGAAGGTCTCAGAGCAATGTCATTAAAAGGTTCAATCGGTCTTTTTTTACCTATTTCACAATTATTTTAATCTCCAAACTGTTTTAGATAGTTCTGCTTTGCTTCTTATGCTTTTCTAAAAAAGTGTTGGATTGTGCTCCGTTCTCGCCGACACACACGGAAGGATCATGAATGCAACAAAACACAGCAGCGCAGATCACACTTCACTGGAGTGAGCCTGCTTCACGTTTTTATGGACACTACATATTTTAACGCCAGTAAACAAAAATTAAAACTTGTAAATTTGTAGTGAAATTTTCAGTTGTACTCTAAAATAAAATGGTTATTTTTCTTAAATACTTAATTTCTGTCATAAAAATTTTAAGTAAGATTAGGTTTAAAGTAATTTCACTCGTTGTTTTTTTTTTTTTTTTAATATTTTGGTGGGTCGTGAAATATATTACACTTGTCTAGGTGGGTCGTGGAATGGAAAAGTTTGGGAACCACTGATCTAAATGATTGAAGATTAACTAAACAGCAGCAAACTGGAACTAAATGGAAACCAACACTTGACAATTAGGTAAATTTTTTCTGACCACATTGGCAGATTATTTTAATTTTTCTTACGACATAATTCTGATGCATTTGACAGAAAACAAGAATTAATATTAATTCAAAATTAATGAGTTTTTGCTCAAACAGCAGCAATAATAAATATGCTAATGGGGTAAAAAAAAAATCTAAATTATGCTTAATGCATTTTGATACATTTTTGCAGTAAAGAAAGACAAGTATCTTAAATGAAAATGAAATGAGATTTTAATTAATGCAAGGGGAAAAAAATCTGCTAATGAAGAATGAAAAATAATACATTTTCCTTTGAATTAAGACTCTTTTTCAGGTCACACTGCATGAATTCAATTCTGATACACATTTTAGGTAAATCAGACTTAATATCTTATCAAAATTAAATTAAATTAAATTAAATTAAATTAAATTAAATTAAATTAAATTAAATTAAATTAAATTAAATTAAAATTAAATTAAATTAAATTAAATTAAATTAAATTAAATTAAATAATTTCTTTATTTAAAAATGTTTCCACATTTGTTCTGGTAAAAAAATGTTTATTTATTTTCAGTGCATTTTTGGTCCCTGTTGACATTAATAAACAAACAAACAAACAAACAAACAAACACATGAATGAATGAATGAATGAATAAATTAATGAATGAAAATTGTCTTACAAACTGAAAACAACATCAATGTGAGTAAAAGGTGAGAATTTCATTTCGGGGTGAACTATCCACTTAATGTTCTTCCAATGGATCAAGGAGAAAGTGTTTTTGTAATTAATCTGAGGAACATAATCCAGTATATAGATGCTATATAGTGTGAGATGGACGACTGACAGAGTTAATAAGCATATCTGTGTGATAGTAGTAAATTAAGGAGATTAAGCCTCAAAAATGAGAGCTAATCTGCTTCATGAACGAGGCTGGAGAGCGAGCAACTGGATTTCACTTACACACATTGATCTCACTCTAATCCCTCAAAAAGCCCATTTCCCACTGATTGTATCGCTGCGGTCCGGTCCGCACTGACATTTCTCTTATTTCAGGCTCTTCGTGGTTGTGTTACGGTGAGCCTTGATCCAATTAATCTCAGCTATGGCCAGTTTCCACTCAGAAACACTTAAACAATGCTTAATGCTATCGGCTGACATTTAAAGTCATGAGAAATTGTAAAATTGCATGGACATGAACCTACAGAAAAAAAGAAAACAAATGATCTCTCCCTCTCTCTCTCTCTCTCTCTCTCTCTCTCTTTAACAAGCATTGAGATGATGGAGGCTACAGTATGTGATTACATAAAGCCTTTAAAAACAATGCTAAATGCTAATAAATGTGCAACTAATGATACAATCTTGCACAGTGATTTTTGTAAATAAATAAATAAAAGAGTAGAAGCGTTTTTGTCGTTGATGTCAAATTATTTGCATCCGATCAAATTCTATGCAAATTGATACAAATTAATCAAATAAATACTTTAATGCAATTTTTTTGTCAGGCAGATTTGTTTACTTTAATACAATTAATAATTGTGTTACTGAGTTAGGTCACAATTTAAACATTTCTCACAAAAATTAAAATAGAGAAATTAATTAAATTAAAAATAAAAATAAATCTTTGTAACGCCACGCCAGCAGAGGGAGCCCTCGACCGAGTACTGACTGTGTTCCACTCCCTCTGCTTCACCTGTAACTTCCTGTTTGGTAGACATTTAAGCGTGGCCAGAGCCACAAGTACTTTGCGAAGTATTGCCAGCCTGCCTGCCTTACCGAGCGTTCTTCCCATTGCCATAGTTTGACTTTTTGTGTATGATCTTTGCCTGGTTTCCCTGTTTCTGCCTTTTGGATTTGCCCACTGTCTTGTTGTTTGGATTGGACTGCCTATCTATGTACGAACCTCTGCCTTCTAACGTTTATGATTCTCTGCCTACTGTTTTGGATTTGTCTGCTGTGGATGTTATTAAAATACTGCACATGGATTCTAACGCCGCCTCCGCGTCATTACAATCTTATAATGGCCAAATGATACCTTGTGAAAAAGAATTATGCTTAATATAAATAAATAAATAAATATGACTGCAAATAATATAATATTGTTGGAACAGAAGACCATATTTATTAATTCACTTAAATGCACCTTAAAAATCTGCACTTTGAATAATGTCAGGTTTTCAAAGTACATTTTTTTTTCACCCTTTAAAGAAGTACATTTGTTTTGATGTGCTAACATAATGAAGCACATGTAAAGTATTAGAGTACAATTATAAAATGAGATTAAAAAACACTTTATAATAACGTTCAGTTGTAAGTTATTAATAAGTAATTAGTTAATGATGAACTAATCATTTACAAGGCATGACTATGCATTCCTAAATGATTAATAAGTGATATATTAATATTTTGTGTCTATGTTTTATAAATTAAGTTATAAATCATTTACAAATGATTAGATGATGATAACTAATCATTTATAATTAATTGCATTATAAATATGTAAATACAATACATTGTTATTTATTTTCAATTAACAAACAATTAATAAAAAAATACATTCAGTTTACAATTAAGAACTTCTACATACTTTTAAAGTACATTATTTCCATAATTAAAAGTATGTTAAACTGTACCATATGGGCAACTTACCATTATCTTTCAACCCACCCCTTGTTTGGAGCCAGAAAACTAAGGCTCTGAATAAATAAACAATTCCATAATTATATATTGATAAAATTTTGCTCCTCTCTTTTTGTAAGTAGCTAGTTCCCTTTCAAGGAAACTTTGAACTGAGTCCTCTAGGGGGTGCTATGAGGAACACCTCGTCATGACCCGTGTCTGAAGCATACTTTTGAAAACACACCAACTTGTTGGCTGGCGACAGCCTCTGACGTCACTACCGGCGTGACTATAAATCAGCGCCAGGAGAACACGTCATCCTCTTCTTCGTCTTCATTGACTGTTTTGTTCTATGCGTACATCCGAGAAAACGACCACGGTAAGCGATCTTTTTTCTGTTTATCATTGCATCCACTAGCAAGGCGTTTAGACAGAGTGTACATCCGCGTCGGCGTTATTTGACACCTGATGACACACACAGTGTTTGGGTGAAGAGCACGCACGTGGTGTCCTTGAGGGGGCGATCTACGTGCATTGTGAGTGTTTTTTTAATGAAAAAGCTCTGCTCTCATCTGTCTCTCTTTTTGAGGAAAGAGGGGCAGCCATCTGCTTCCCGCAGTTCAGGACCCGTCGCTGCTGAGGCACGGAGGAGAGTGAGCTCGTGGGGATCACAGGTGGATCTCGCTGAGGAGTTTAGAGAGGGACTTTCCCTTTCATGCTCTTCGGCGGCAGACGAGAGTGAACTTCAGTAATAAGATGTGTGGTCATTAACCCTTTCTGATACTGAAGTTAGTGCTCTGCTGGGTTCTGCCTAGAAAGAGCAGGAGATGTCTGAGGGTGGCGAAGAAGCGGAGTACCTCCTGGCTGCTTAGTTGTGCTGTCGCATCCAGCGGGAAGTGAACTACTATCACACAGATATGCTTATTAACTCGGTCAGTCGTCCATCTCACACTATATAGCATCTATATACTGGATTATGTTCCTCAGATTAATTACAAAAACACTTTCTCCTTGATCCATTGGAAGAACATTAAGTGGATAGTTCACCCCGAAATGAAATTCTCACCTTTTACTCACATTGATGTTGTTTTCAGTTTGTAAGACAATTTTCATTCATTAATTTAACTTTCACTTTTCTGAAATCCTGAAATTACGTGCTCAGCTTTGTTCCCTTTTCAAGATGGTTAGACCTTGGTTCCTTGGGCTCCATTGAGCCAGAGTGTATTTGTTTATACACTTCAAGCATCGCTTCCTTCAATGTGGGGGGCTATCTGGGCGACTCTCGTGGTAGTTTCCAGGAAGGGTCCCCTATGAATGCGCTACTCTGATTTCGGAGTTCTCCTCTCCCTGCTCCCTGCCATGCTTCGGATGCAAGCTTCAGACAAAGAAGTGGATGAAGTGTTCTTCTGGCGCTAATTTATAGTCACGCAGGTAGTGACGTCAGAGGCTGTCGCCGGCCAACAAGTTGATGTTTTTTCAAAGTATGCTTCAGACACGGGTCACAACAAGGTGTTCCCCATAGTGCCCCCTAGAGGACGCAGTGTCTCGTTCCCTACTCAGGGAACCATGGTTACATTTGTAACCTGAGACGTTTTTGTTGGTAACTTGTAGTGTAGTAAACATACTTAAAGGCCACCTAAAAACTAAAATTCTTAATCCAACACTTGTTCCAAATCTGTATGATTTTTTTCTTTTGTTGAACATAAAAGAAAGATGTTTTGAAGAATTTTGGCAACCAATCAGTTGATGGTAGCTATTGACTTCCATGGTATAGAAAAAAGAAAAGAAAAAAAATGGCTACCAGCACAACATGAGTTATTGTTTAAAGTATCACTTTAAAAGAGCAGCTTGACTGTATTTGAACTACTTCATATGATAAATACGCATAGCTCCAAATCATCTTCTTCATCATAGTTATAATGTAACTCTAATTCTATTTTCTTACTGAAAAAACTTGTTACTTGAGCTGTGCTTCATCAATAAAATGACCACAGGCAGCTCTTTGCGTAAGGTTATGCCTAAAGGAATGTGTGGGCTTTGAGGGTAATAGACACTGTTCTCATAAAGAACTCTAGTTATTGCCCATCTTGGCACCTTACCCTGCTGACGGCACTCCAAGGATGAACGGCTAAAATCTATCAGTATTATGAATGACAAAATATTGATCTAGGTAATCATTTTTAAGTTAATTTGTGTCTATTCCCCGGCCAGAGCAATGGCTTGAAGTACGACTTCATCCCAGGCCTGCTATATCTAAAAATTACATACAGACTGTCAGAACTTACAAGGTCAGCCTTGAGATACAGGCTAAACTCTGGCAAGCTTGAGTGATCCGGCCATGGTAGCTAACTCGCAACTTCAAGGTTGTAATTAAAATTGCAGGGCAATTCTGTGTGCCGCTCAACGCTCTCCATCATACAGGCTTACAAAAAAACTCAGTATCCGCAGTATGAGCTGGCACGAATCCAATAAGACGGCCCTACTGTTTCTCATTTGTGTATATTGGTAAGATGGCGTAACCAATCAAGATATCACATCATCTTAGATGGCCTTGAGTAGTGTGTTATGTTGATTTGTGGCTTTGGGGGAAAGTTGTTTGCATGGGCCAGCAATTAATCTCTATTGAATATGTAACAAAGACGAATCATTGTGAGACTGCGGGCAGAGAAACCAAGATCTTTCATCATGCTCTTGTCTTTCATCTTAAGAGGTTGCTGCTCTGGTATCTTCATCACTACCGGCGCAAATTATCCTCTTCAGTTCTTCTCTCAAAACTTTGTGAAGCTCTGGCTTTGTTCGGTAATACACGGTCTAGACTTTCCATTCACTGTGCTGACCTAGAAAACAGTTGTGAGCAAACTGTGCCTCAACAAAGGCAATTTGTTACGACATAGTCTGTAGACTTTGCAAACTACATATATTTACACACTGGAACAATGTCAGACATGATCATCAGGCCAATATATCTTCGTTGAGGCAGTTCGCATCAAGGTGCATGGGGTTATTTGATAGAAACGCAGAGTAGTGGTAGTTTATGAACAAAAGGGTAAGATTATATATCTGTGAAATTAAAGTAAAAGTGATTTATTGTAGCGAAGTTTGGTCTTTTTTTTTAACATTGATTTTTAAGAACTCTAATGAGTTAAGACTATTAAAGGGATAGTTCAGACAAAACTGAACATTTTCCAAAAAACTTTACTCAGCCTCAGGTTGTCCAATATGTAGATGAGTTTGTTTCTTCATCAGATTTAGAGAAATGTAGCAATTCATCACTTGCTCACCCAGTGCGATTTATAGTCCGGAAAATACGGTAAGACTTTTTCCAGTGAAAAAGTCACCTTGTCTGATTAAGGTGAGAAATATGCACAGATCAAGCACTATTCCATCAATTAACATCTTGTGAAAGGAAAATCTGCATGTTTTTTATGACATTTTAAATTAGTTTCTGATCAAAATATAATCTAGTTCATAATCTGCAATAATGCAGTCATTCTTATTACAATTCTTATTACAGTTCTCACACATCAAAATCCACTGACGTATTTTGTTTAAAACACTTTCGGACTTTTTTGCTTGTCAAAACTACTTGATCTGTGCATATCTCTCCCCTTATTCAGACAGGACAACTATTTCACTGGAACTGTGAATTTGTTGCATACAAACACAAAGTTTTTTACTTCATAAGATGTTAACTGGTGGACTGGAGTGGATTACTGTGATGTTTTCATCAGCTGTTTGGACTCCATTGTGATGGCACCCATTCACTTCAGATGATCCACTGGTGAGCAAGTGATGTAATGCTACATTTCATGACATCTGATGAAGAAACAAGCTCATCTATGTCTTGGATGAACTTTGGTTGAGTACATTTTCATTAAATTTACATTTCTTGGTGAACCATTCCTTTAAATGTAATCTTAAGCAAAGGAATATATTTTATATATATATATATATATATATATATACACTGTAAATTATAATGTTGAGATTCTTTAACATTTGGCATTTTGAACTACATATTTTATTTATTTTATTTTGACCCAAATGAATACACAAAGAGCATGCAAATACATAAACAGAAGTCATTCAACTTAAACAAGAGTCTGCAATTTCTGACATTATAAATTATCATGGCTTTTGGCAATGCAACAAAATTGAGCAGATTTCAACATCAAGCAAATGAGTAGCAATGCAAGCATTGCTATTTACTCTTGTTATTCAGAAGTGTCTTTGTGTTACTTGGAAAGATTAATAATGTAGAGGAGACCACTGAAAAGATGATGAAATGTCCAATTTGCACACACAAATTTGATTTAGCCTATTTCTCTTATGTAGTTGGCAAATGGATGGATGTCTTTATGGTGGAAAAGCTTTGTATATCATTCCGATTTCCAGCATCCATGACATTTTCTACATTCTCCATGAGTAATGTGACAAACACCCAATACTATCGCAGCAATTCAACTGGGAGTCAGAACAGATAATGAACTGTAACAAAAATCCATATTTGTTTGACAAAACAAGAGCTAATTTTGCCTCTAGGAAAGATAGATAACAAAACTGCACACCCCGTCACCCAAGTTCGTCAAAATCTCTAAAGCTCGCTTATTTGAATGGCAGGCGTGTCATTGCAAGAAACCATTATCTTAAATTGCACTCTTTCTGTCTTGTATCTTAAGCCAGTGGAAAAATTATCAAAAGTCTCACTTCTGGGAATCTCACCTGACAAAAATGTCAATTACTAAAGCCTATTATATTCTAGGGAAATCAAAAATACAGGTACTTTGATACTAAGTTGATTATATATTTTAAAAATACCGCATAACTGCTATAAATATTACAATTGAAAGTCACATAAAAACTAACTATTTAGATCCAAACCAATTCTAATCAGTATTTTGGATTTGGCTCTCTGATAAAGCATCCCTCAGAGAGCCACTGTTTGTTTAGCAGATAGCGAGGGAAACGCACATTAATATTTCACCTGCATCCCTGACAATCCTCCGGTGACAGTTGTAAAATCTCCTTGGATCCCATACGTGAGCAAGCTTTCTGTCAGCGAATCAACAAAGCAAACTTTGCTGCTGCTGCAATCCCTCAATAAAAGCATGTTTATATCATATGTCCACTTCACATTGCTTTTGTCTTTGGTTTCTTAGGCATTTTAGGACACTCATATTCTCCTCAGGTATAAATGCAGCTCTTTTCACTGGCAGTTCTCAATGTTGTTAAATGGAATCCACTCTAAACTGTCCTCTACGGTTTCTAAAGCTTTAATCTATATTTCATTCTCAAACTGTTTCTTCAATGTCTTACTACTAGGGATGTAACGATATCATCAATATCGTGATATCGCAATAGTAAAACTGTCTCAATATTATCGTGGTCACATGACGATATGAAACCATAGGTCCTCCAGGCAAAAAGTGTTTTATATGAAAATATTCCTTGATTTTTCTCTGTATAGTGGACTTCATTAGGAGCAACAAAAAAAAAAAAAAAAAACGGTAGTGTGGAGGTACCAATGCGCTCACTTGCTCTTAAAATACATATAATTCATTTTTCGAATCTGTTATTAGTGTGCACTCACAATAACAACAGAAAATTGTGTTTTTGTAAAATAATGAAAGAAAAAAAAAATTATATGTATAAATTTATATGTGTATAGAGACCATATATATATAGAGACCAAAATGTCTACTTTGAAATGAACCAATTCAAATAGGAAACAAATATTGTCAGATTCTATAATCCTTAACATGCATACAGGCACATCACTACTGCAGAGATGATGAGTTAGTGTCGCCGACTTCATCTCTTAAAACAAAAATGCACTAGTTTATCAATTAATTACTGAAATGTTAAATGTAACCTCCTTACTGTTTTCCCCTGACACATTCATAATCATTACTTCTGCCGATGTGCCGTGGCAAACTTATAAGGTGTGCTTATTAGGATATGAAGGCAATTAAAGGCTCTGTATATGATTTAAATGGTTTATTAATAAACATGCGATTAGTCGACTACTGCTTATAATGAACAAATACTAGTTGACCAGAAAAATCTTTAGTAAGGGGACAAACCTCATAAATGACTAAGAAATATTTATTCTGGAAGTGAACTAATCCTTTAACATCCAGGGTCTGTATAGTCAAAAAGGTTATTTAGATTAATTAAATATTCTTTACACTGAGGGGAAAAAGGGAATGCTGTTCACAGAAAGATTATTTTGGTAACCAAAAATGGTTCTTCTATAGCATCATTAAAGGCTATTCTATAGCATCATTAAAGATTTTTAACTCTTTTCCCAACAGCGTTTTAGAAAATGTTGCCAGCCACCGCCAGCGTTTTTGATGATTTTTTATACTAGAATGTCACGGCCCCCAGAATATTTTGTTGGATGAATATCTGAACATGCAATACGTCAAAATAAAGAACATACCCTCTACTTTTAAACAATAACAAAAAATTGTTTTATTCTAGCTTCAAGCATTTTTTTTTATCAACACTTGAATGTAGGTAGGTTTCATAATAATAATAATAATAATAATAATAATAATAATAAAATATAGACATATTTTGAACAAAAATATTATCTTTTTTTTATTATCAAATATTACATTTGGATCATATTCAGATTGCTATGAAAGATTGCTAGTTTCTTGGTCGTCCTCGCCTGTGCTTTTGATCGAGTGATTCTAAAAATCAGGAGAGGCATAATAGCACCAACAATCATATAACAGTGAAAACATTGAAATCCGGAAATATCCATGTTTGGTTGGGAAGCATTGTCTCATGAATAACAGAAAATTCCATGTTTTGCGGGGAAAGAGTTAATGGAACCATCAATGCAAACAAAGAATATTGGTCTATAAGAGTCTGTAACCTTTCCATTTCCCCAAAAGATTATTTAAAGAAAATTTGCATTAGATTCCAAAAAATGTTCTCCATACCAAGAAAAAATATGGTTCCTTGAAGAACTGTTCACTGAAATGTGAATTTGTGTTATTTGGGGAAACCAAAATGGTTCTTTTATGACATTCCTGTAAAAAATCCCCTTTATTTTTAAGAATGTAGAAAGACATCGGCAGATATAACAGCAATCATGTTTGCATGTTACATGCTGCTTATGATTTTTTTACCTAAACAAATTTCATTGACTAATCACCAGCGTCAACGCAGCCTCGTGTATAGAAGATCAAAAAGAGAGCCGTAAGGAAGGAAGTGTTTTGTTGGCGCAGATGAAAGCCAACTGTGCTCTAGTTATTATTCTGTCATGCCAGGTTACGCCGTTTGTGCCCTTTCGACTGACATGTTTGTTATTTGAGATCTGAGTGACGGGGAAGGGGTTGGACAGTGCTCTGGATTGCAAGTCTGAAGACTGGATGAACTGACGTAGGCAGTGATTTGTGTCATTCTCCCACTGTGCACTTCTTCGATCAGTTTGCAGTTGGTTTCTGAACCCCTCCGGCTCAGTCGCGGTAAGATTGTAACTACTAATCAGTCCCAACATGACCCTCGCTGCCTCAAACATTTGCCATTTTTTGTAATTCATCTCTGACAGTGTACAGCCCTTGGCTTTTTTAAGTCTAAGTAGATTGTAGGGACCATTGCTGCCAATTTGGGTTAAGTAAGTCATTTTCAAACTTACCAAAAAGGGAGGGATTCATCCACTCTTCCCAACTGGTGTTACTTGCTTTAAGTGCAATAAAATGGATGTGCAAAAGTACTAATCATGAAATATGGATTTAATTCAATTTTCATATTGCTGCTAGCTGAATGTGAATTATATCTGGGTTGTAATGAAGTTAGCATTGGATCATACACAATGCTTTCTGCGCTTTGGAAAGATTACCTATTTTTTACTTGAAATGCTCAAATTAAGATGCTACAAAGTGACAATCTTAAAAGTCAAGGTCAGAAATTCCATGAAGAACATCCAGGATTTTTTTTTTTTCTTCATTCAACAAAATATTCTATATAATTGAAAAAAATAAAAAAAATAAAAGATTATTAAAATAAAAGTGTTTCTTAAAATGTGCCATTTATTGGGAGACAAGCTATAAAAAATTTAATAAAATAAATGTATATAAAAATCACTGGACAGTTTTGCAGTATATAGTGATTTTTTTCACAGTTAAGGGGAATTTTACCTCAATTACATCTTTAAAATCACAGTAATGCTGCAATGTAATTTTTTATTGTATAAAATATTAAGCCTGTTAGAACAAAATATACTATGTAAAATTATTTAATCATGTCTCACTGACAAATAGCGGGATAAATCATTTTTATAGGTTAAGCAAAAATAAATAAATATATAAATAAAATAAATGTGTAGTTTAGGAAAAATCTACTTTTGACTTTATTTTACTTACATAATTGCTTACTCAAGATGCTCTCTGATAACAAATCTTATTTCCAAATGTACCAGTTTAAAGGTGTTTCGATATTTTACTGGGAAACAAGACAAAAATGCTGATTAGAAAATGATTTTTTTGCAGTGATCTCCCATCAAGGGCAACATTCCAAGCACATCCTGGCACTGAGCAGCAGCTGACATTCACCTCTGCATCCCTTTCATGCCATTCTCCCCTGACGCTGAGCTACTGGAAGCGCTCCAGTTTTATTCTCTGCTCCGTCCTCAGGACCTGTGACTCAGACACCATCTCCAAGGTCGGCCGGCTGCTGCTGTAAATCTCTCTTAACAATACAGCCAGTCTAGAGAACAACACGCGTCATAATCTCGGGTCATGGGCTTCCTGGGACGATCACAAAATAATCAAGAACATTCGTCAGAGGATACATCCAAACCTGATAATTTCCAGTTTCAAGAATCAACCGGACAGCGCAGTGTCGAAAAGGAATATTAAATGAACGTTAAAATAGAGAATTTATTCTGTAATGACTAGTTTCTTTAGACATAAATGATAACAATCTATATTTATAATTTGCATTGCTTATTAGCCCACACCCGATTTTCTACAGCACCTTTTTATTCATTTATTTATTTATTTGTACACATTTTTATATGCTGCATAGAAAATGCTGCACTGAGAGAGCGAGAAAAAAAAATATTCAGAAAGTTCTAGACAATTGCATAATAATAATAAGAAACATTAAGTAGCACACTGATTTAAACAAGAAATAGTTTTTTGGTTACTCTATGTTCTGTTCTTCCATTGTTTTGTTGTTATCGTTGAAATGAAAACTCAAAACATTTGTGAAATTTTGTGAACATTTGTGAAACAATGCTACATTTTGTAGTAGAAAAGATTTAAATAGTATTTTCTTGTAAAACCTACTCCAATAATCTTTTGTATTTATTTATTTACAGTGTGGATAACATCAGGATGCAAAAATTATTTCTAGCATGTGCGGAAGTCTGTCTGTTATACAATATAATACAAATTATATTTGCATCCTGGTGTTACAGACAAAACACCAAAACACCTTACTTTCAAAACAAATAAACGGACCGACAGACGGACAGAAAAATATTTTTCACCAATTTCCTACATTTGACATGGGAATGAAGGTTTATTCATAAAATGTTTTTGTGAAATGGATTCTTTTTGTTCTAATTAAAGGTCTCAAAATTGTGTTTTTGTTTAACAAAACTTTATTTATTTATTATTATTATATTTTAATATGAACGTCATATTTTAGAATGTCTTATTTGCAAGATGTTACAAAACACATCAGATGCGAGATTTCAAAAAAATCCCATTTAGAATGTTTACAAGAAATACCTTTCCACAACAAGGAATAATTCATGTCCTTACAACACATTAACTTCAATCTGGTCTGATCAAATGTTTTAATAATTCATACAAGATCAGTAACTTAATGGAGTTACAGACTGACAGCTGATACCAATATGAACAATCTTAAGTATGAGCAATAATATCTTAGCAAGTACCATTAATTATGTTACTTGCTAAGATATAATTAGTTTTATTGATAAAAGATTACCACATATACTGTACTGTTTTTAAATCAAATTGCTACACAGCCTATGCACACCTTCAATTTCATGCTCCAAATCTCAGTATGAGTCACTGATATCTCATTCACTTTCAGCCCACAGTGACAATTTTTCTGCAATGTGTGCTCCGCCCCATCCCGTTTAAATTACCCAATTACATTTCATTTGGCAATCTCTTTGAAATTCGCACAAAAACATTCCCGTGCATGTTTTCAGACATCTGTGTTAAGCTATCTGACATGGCTCAGTGCTTTTCAAAAGCATGAGTGACTGTGTTTGGGTCTCTCTGGATTGATCTGCTTAATGTTTTATTTTGTGTTTTGTCACTCTTGTTGCTTCAGCACAATAAAACAAAAAGGCATAGACTAAACACGGCTTTCACCGGGACAAAGCACAGCTTTGAAGTGGAGTAGAAACCTGGCTTTTAAGTTGAGAAGGAACCCCTCTTTGAACCTACCTCACACGTTTGCTCCCTCAGGAGCTTGGTGGCTTATTTACTTTGTTAACGCTGTGTTCGCTCCCCAACTTTTGCCTTCACTTTCAATTTTTAATGCTATAGACGATAGGTGTTTCTCCTCCAGAGTGATGCAACTGCCTGTTCACACAGGATGCATAATTGAAATGCCCCTTGTGTCAAAAATGCAGATGACAAAAACACACAACCAACAAAGGAAGACTGGGAATGTGGTAAAGCATATCCATAACCAGAACTGTGATGCAAAAGATTTAGAGGCTAATGCTGCATTTCCACCGCAGGAACTTTACCCAGGAACTAGGGACTTTGGCCTGGTACTGGTGTTTCCACCACAGGAACCAGGAACTAAATAAAGTTCCGGGTAAAAAAATGCCCCTCAGAAAGTCCCTGCTGGCGAGGCGGAACTTTTGGGGGCGGGACTTGGGCGCTAAAACATCCTGATTGGTTGAGTTCACGCAGCATTGGTTGGGTTCAACCACAATTTATTCGGATCATTTTCCAAATATTACTGTTATTGTGTCATGAAATGTAATTGTAAAAGTATTTCCGGCGAGAATGTAGTTGTTTTAAACTCAAATCTGTGGTTTATTTATAAAGACAGCGCCTATTTAAAAATGTTTTTTGCCGATCTCGGAGACGGTGAGCTCCACGCGATCAGCGGGAGCTCAGTCCTCATGTATCCGCCGAGAAGCAGCCTCACCTCGGCTAGACCTTCTGATGTGTGCCGCTGGCTCTGATGTCTCTTTAGTGGTTAAACATAAAATATAATTCGTTTTGGGTAAATCTAACAGCTAATCTTTGATCTGTATTCAATTTATCTATATGTTAAAATTAGAAAACAAGGAGGCAATTGATATAATATTTTGTTTCATTTGTAATGGCTGTATATATAAATACATATACATATCCCTGAACTATGTACATTTCTGCTGTTGTTATTATTTTTAAATGAACAACGAAAGGAGGCAGTGGTATTTGATATCCTATTTTGTTTATTGTAAATATACAGTGAGGAAAAGTAGCCAAGGCGAGCTGACTGATGTTATCAAGTAGGCTGCTGTTTGCAGATTTACCGGACTACCGAGGATGCAAGTCCAAAATCAGCGTACTTTTGTATTGAGCGCAGACCTACGTCACCAGTCTATTTGCCTAATATTTACAATACTTTAGACCGCGGTGGAAACGCAGAAAGCAACAGGTCTGGGGGGAAAAAAGTTCCTGGGGAAAAATGTTCCTGGTACAAATGTTCTGGGTAATTCAGGTGGAGACGCGGCATACGTTCTGTTTTGTTTGCTTGTGCTGCAAAATGAGCAGGGAATTTAAGAGCAAGCAAAAGGCTCTGCCAACCGGTTGCATCAGCAGTGAAATGAATGGCCAAAAAGGTAAGGCCTAATCCTACTCCTACTTCCTGCCTTGCAGCAGATGAGATGGGCGTATGTTATATCACTTAATTAATATTCATGAGACCAGCTGATGAGGTTTAAAATGGGTCTCCTCCACTTTTCCCTTTAAAAATTAAAATAAAAAATGTATGTACACCAATGCACCTTTGTGAAAAAGTAGCACACTTTAAAATACTTAAGAGTACTTATTACATAAATAACACACTATGTATGTGTATGTATATTGGTAAAATATATTAACTTTAAATGAAATATCAAATAACACACATTTTGTTTTTGTTTTTCTGAGAAAAAAATAAATATCATACATTTTGCCCTGATTTACAGAAGACACCCAGTAAAATGTCATTCAGTGTAACAATCTTGTCAGGCATATTTAACACAAAAATCAATTTATGACATATTAAAAGACTAATTACTTTCACCCCAAATACTAATGAGTTGTAATTTTACATTTTTAACATTTGCCACTATCCTAGGTTTTGCCCATTTATCAGTAAGAATTTTTTTACTAATTTAAAACACAATCAAATTTAGTATGCTACATTATTAATTTAGATATTTTAATATGTACACGTCAGAATAAGCATGTTGTTTGAATTTTTGCATAAATATTGTGTTACACTGAATGACAATGTAACATTATTTCAACCAGATTTGGACATTTTATTCTCCAAAAACATTTAAAACCTTAAAAGTAGACATTTTACTTACATTTAATGTGCTTTCTATGGACACAAAATCACTTTTGTACATTTTTCTTGATGCGGACATCTTAACGTCTTTGACCCATATACACAGTTAAAATTTTAATCAAATGCTTTACAGTACATGTGCTTTAGTATGTTAGTCGACACATCAATATAAGTGTACTTCATTAAATTATAAGAAAATATTATTAAAAGTATTTAAATGTACTTTAAAGAAATACATTTAATATGACTATATTACAAATTGCACTTTGAAAAATTTTATTAGTGTCTCTCTTTAAAAAGAATTTTATTTCTATAATTAATTAATATTACATTATCTAAAATACTATTTTTAAAAACACTTTTTTAGGTTCAAAGTACACACAAATGCATATGCAAAGTCATGTTTAGCTTTGGATTTTTGGCGGGGATTTTTAGTTTAGCAGGGTAGATTTGTATTAAAAAAATATTTGAAGTTCAAAAAATACCTCTAGCACCATTTTTTTTTT
Source organism: Carassius carassius (assembly GCF_963082965.1). NCBI lineage: Eukaryota > Metazoa > Chordata > Actinopteri > Cypriniformes > Cyprinidae > Carassius > Carassius carassius. The sequence goes on from NC_081770.1 coordinate 29,127,383, forward strand.
TTATTACAACTGTAACACTGAAAAATTTAAGTGTTTGCTATTTCAATCTTTGAGGACCCCTGGCCTGCTGTACTGGGCATTTCTGCAGAAATCAAAGCTGGAAATATAGAAACTGTCAGTAACTTTGCAACCGCTGACAGATGCCAAAAAACTTCTTCGAAATATCATCCATCACTGAACGTATGAAGAAAAGACCATCAGCACATCTGACACACACGGTTCCCAACCATCCCGTCAGTGCCATACCAAAAGACAGCTGTGGGTCAAACTTCTGACCTTTCGTACTTCTCCCATAGAGCGGTTTGGTGACATTTTTCTTGCAATCCAAACAACAAACCATAATGATATAAAAATGGTGTCAATCTGGAATAAGGTCTCAAAACAACAGGGAAAGTGTTTCTACAACATGAAGTGGCATTTTGCAGACCAACTTACTTCCCCGAAGTGAAATATTTCCAAATAAAATTGGATTTTAACGGAAAACAGGTATGGTAGGCCCTGATTTATCAATCAGGAATTGGTTGTAATTGTAAAAAAATGGGCAGATGATTGAAGGGAAGGGCTCTAGAGATAGAGTAAGTTGAAAAATCTTCCCTAGTGAACTGTTTACAATAACAGGAACCTGTATTAAAGTAAATATGATTCATTTAAATGTTGATCTCAAAGTGCTACATGTGTCATTTTTCTTCCAAGTTTTAACCGAAAGCGAAGTCGATAAACATCCAAACACCCCATTCCTGCTAAACCAAAGGCTTGTCTGAACACAACAAACCTCAGGAAAGTAAAAGCTGGACATATGTTCTTAGCCTGCTTAATCTTGCCTTTGTGAGGCAAGACCTCAAGCAGTCTTTCAAGCAGCTCACCCACCCTCGAGCGCTTTAAATTAATATTCTACCTGCCATATTTCCATTTGTTAGGGCACAAAATCTCTGACTACCCACACAGCTTGAGGGACTCCGGGGAGAGCTGGAAAGGTCAAATCCCATACGTGAGAAGCAGCAGTGAACACTTCACAATGAAAAAAAAGTCTACTAGACTACTAAGAACTAATAATAGCAAATATATATTCCATTGTTGATACTGCAGCTTAAAAACAGAAAAAATAAACCTCTACCAATCCATGCATGAAAAGAGCTTGTTTTTAGAGCAAACCTAAATCCTAAACACTGCAAAAATCTTTTTAATCAGCATTTTTGTGCTATTTTCCAGTATAAACATCCTAAACATCTTATACAGATTACAGTAAATTATCTTATTTTCAAAGAATATATTTTGAATTAAGTTTACAGTATGTCAACAATTAACAGTGCAGTGCATTTGAACAGAACTACACTTAATCTAGTTTTAAAGCCGTTTATATAATTTGTAATGGGAAAATGCGGATTAGGAGAAAGCATTTTTTGTAATGCACAGCCCTTTCAAGCCTTGCATTTTAGCAGCACTTTTGTTACTTTTAATATGCCATTACAATTACGGCTTTAGAGCAATAAATATCGCCTTGAAAGGCACTGTTTCTTCCTGTCTCCCAGCATGCACCCTGACATCAGTGCCATTAGGAGCTCATAGATCTGTCCTTAAGAACGTCTGACAGGCTAATCTATTTTACAGCCTCTTTTACAGGTCTTTTCGAAGGGAATCCAACTGAGGAATCCACATCGCTCTGATGAAGTGAAAGTTTAGAGACAAGAGCATTGCAAGTAAGAGAGGCACTTCGGCCATCCATTACCCAGTAATGGACTGAGAGAAAAGTGAGAACTGCTCTCTAATGGATGGAGGGGGCTGGTTTCTTGTTGGAGCACATCCATAAATTGAAGTGATTGGCTGTTGATGTCGTAGAGACAGAGGGTCAATTTATACATATTTAGATCAACCATCTATCAACACTTGCATCACTTTACAACTACGAAGATGGTTACAGTAAAGAATTCAAGAATGCATTTGAGCTTGAATTTAAAATGACACGAATTTAAATCATATTTAATTTCATAATGCTAATGCTCTGTCAGGGCTTGGTGCATGTTTTCCCCCCCAGGAGCATGTGCTCCTACGCTATATATATATATATATATATATATATATATATATATATATATATATTTTATACACTTAAGTATTAAAAATTGTAGGGGGAAAGATGCAAATAAATTAATGTGTTTTTCACATTTTTTAATAAAACGCCTATTTTTTTTTTATGGCATAACATTTTTAAACAATTCTGCTTCGAACTGTACAAACTGTATCAAATAATGTGAATATAGGGCAAAAAATATTCAAATAAATATTATATATGCAAATTAATCACTCACACCGTAAAGCCCTGATTTGTCTTTGTATGAATAATTTATAGAAATGAACATTGTCATATTTATTACATTTTTAGTTTTGAGTGAACTACCCCTTTAATAATCCAATAAATTACTGATGAATACATTCATGTTCCACCCTATATACTATTATACATGTTTGACTATATCACATTATAGAAGTGTGTTCTTTATTTTTAAGTATATACTGTGTTCTGATAAGTGGTATAATTATTTGCATACTGTATGCACTACATGATATTTGCATGCTGTTTACACAAATCCCATCAATTGTGTATGAACTGTCGATGAAAATAAGCGCAGTGCTAAGTGCGTTTCATTTCCTGACATTTTAATTTTATTTCACAATCCAAAAAAAATAAAAAAATTCACATGAACCAATGATGAACCAGTGCATTAGTGATGGAACAAACAGCTTTGCATCTGTTTTAAACAATTTGTATTTGAAAAACAAGAACAGCCATTTATTTTTTTTTTCTAAAATAAAACATGCATTGCATTAACATTGCGCACAACATCTCGACTCGCTAAACTTGGGGAAGGCTTGATCTCACGGGATTGTTGCCTTGTAAGCTAGCATAGAATGCTAAAAGGAAATGTGGTCTCTTTTTCTGCTTCTGAATTATTCAGAGCTAATCTGTTTTGGACTGCGCCATTACTCTACAACGCTATTAATACTCAACTGAAACAACATGCTTTCAGTAAAAAGCTTCAAATGGAGCTAAATCACTTGGTTTTCCCAAGTCAGAAAGCAGACAGAGGATTTTAGAATGGAAAAGACTTTGGTCAAAATGATTTTCAACACTGAACGCTAAGTAACAATTTTGTAACACCAATGCTCTTTAGTCATGGAAGCAAAGAAAAACATGTTTTAAAATACTTCTAAAAAGATAAGAGTTTAGGCTCACATTGGATTTCAAAAGGCTGGTTCTTGACAAAAATAAAAGGTCTGTATACAAGAAGAAAATATAAACTGCTTGTAATTGAACTCATCAACTAATGTATCTGTGGATTAAAAGCAGACTGTGGAGGAAAAAAAGGCAACTGGATACTGGGGAAACTCCCATGGCACATTGCTCATGTTTTAAAAATTCAGTTTGAGGAAGCCAGCGAGACTGAAGCTTGACTTCGGGACTCAGCTTGTGGTGTTAATGTAGGATTTGCGGTTTCTCTGTTCCAGCAGTGTATCTGGCTTTTAAAGTCGTGGAGATCAGCCTGGGCTGTACTGTGTAACCTGTCATTTAAAGCACTTCCCCAGGCCGCAGGTATTCCTGAATACATTTGCAACTTCAATGAAAAGCACCTGAGTAAAATGAGTTACGCCTCTTTAAACCCATGCCGGGTGGCTTGTTTTCGATGTACGGCTCGTAGTTTAATGTTCAAAGGGCTGGAGGTGGATTGGAGCGGTTATGCTGTCTTGAAGATTTATCATGAACAAACTATGTTGCATAATAAAGTCACGAGTTGATGATTAACACATTGACAATTCATGGGATAAATGTGGAGTATAACTGTGTTTCCATTACCTTTCAGATTAAACCAATTGAAAATACGCCCAATGTAAACATGCCAGTTTTAGTCACACAACTTCAGTTAATGGAAACAACATCATTTCGCAATAGTATTTTATAAACATTTTATAAACATATAGACATTTATAAAATATTGCAAAAGCTAGTGCCTATCCACTTTTTTTGGTGTCCTTGGTTCAAGAACAAAACCAGCTGGCAATGGGATGTATTATATATTCTGCTTTTATTGCAAAATATGCATGTATATAAATATTTAATCAGTTTGAGAGCAAGGGGAGCTGCTACTCACTGATTGGTGGATATTTATTAGCAGAATCATGGGTAATGTAGTTTTTCCACCAGGAATTCCACGGTTAAACATGATTGTTAAAAACAATTTGGAATAATGTTGGCTGATGGCTCCAACAGAAGCATATGCCATTAGCGAACAACATTGTAGTGCACAGCAGGTCTGCCGTCTTTAAAAAAAAAAATAATAATAATTAAATAAATAAATAATCAGTTCCCCTGTGGAGAAAATTAATGGGATTTTTACTTCTAAAGCCTGACTACTGCACTTAATTGTTTTCACTGATTTTTTTCATGATTGTATTTCTTTTTTACACAATACACATGCAAATCTACCTTTGAGTATCTTAGGGCAGCCAATTATGCTGCCTACTTTTTTTGCATCCTAACATGCTGCCTACGTAAATAGCTTAGTAGGTTTTGGAACGGAACTGCAGATGTTCTGCACCAAAAATCTTGATGCATAGATCTCATTACCATGATATAAAATGAGTCATACCATGATATAAGATTTTGTTCATATTGCAAACCCTTATAGTGATGGCTCACTAATGTGGAAGAGCAGTAGGATGGTAATTTACACACTACGGTTGGCAAAAAACCTCACTGCACAAACTCTGACCTGCGTCTTGTCTGCAGGTCAATTGCATTGTAATGCAACGTTACTCATTAATCAACCGTTCAGTTTGCAGCCATCAAACAAGCCCTTAAACGAACACCTATTGATCACTGTGCTCGTGTGACAATTTTGGCAAAAGTTGAGTCACATGTCATTACTCCATCACTATTTGAGCCTCTGCTTTCTTTTTCAAAGATAGAATGGGGGTAAAAAAAATCAGTTCGTTCCCAGAGGATCCTTCTCTCTTTTTCAGCCATTTCAGCTTCCAGTGCACTGGCTCACAAAATAGGGCATAGTGGCACAGAATTCCCTGCATGTAAGATTTGTGGGCCACTGGTGCTGATGGTGAAGGGTAGAGTTCTGGAAGGGGATGAATAATGCATTGGCAAAAGGCTTCGCTGTGTGAAAAGCTCTCGTTGATATGTTGGCGCTGTGTTCACTGCCTGAGAAGAACAGGGGGAGAGACATCTTAATAACAGCTTTCCCCATTCAACTCAAGACTCCACAGGGCACTAAATTGTTACCTGAGCCCAAGTCGAGTCTATGTGACTGACTAGCTAATAGCCATCTGCCTCTACTATCCTATGATCCAGTGCTATTATGAGACTTAAGCCTGAAATCAACCAAGCGATTACTACCCAGAAACGAAGGGCAACTGTCTACAGCTGCACTGAGGAACAGTGAGGTCTTTCCAGGGTCTCATTCACAGCAGTGCACTTTCATGTCCTAGTTTGCAACTCTCGGTGGTTCGTGGGAGATTGAGAGGAACCAAACCTACCACTTTCCAGGGAAAATTTAAGGCAAGACAACTGTGAAATTAAAGTGACGACCACTTCCACTGGGGTTGACACTAATTGTTGAATTGATTCATTCCAAGCAGGGAACATTTTCAATCTTGGTCCACTAAGTCCATCTCTTAAATGTAATCCAGGATAGTGACATCCACACTAATGAGTTCCCAAGTTAATTATTAAGCCAAATATCAACAAATATCGATCACATTTCATGAAGACATATCTGCAGGCAAAGAATAAAACTTGTCATTTAGCAACAATTAAGATTCAAAGAACTGGAGGCCACAAGCATTTATCACCAGGTGTTCAGGTTTTCCTAGATCCTGCGGCTGCAGAGAAGAAAAAGTTAAGAAACTAGGATGTTTTTTCTGACATCTGAGATCCACAAAATATTACTCCAGTATACTCCAGGGATAGAAAACATGTCAGAGCTGCCTACGATGACAGTGGTTTGGTATAACGATATATTTCAGGGAGAAGGTATGGTTCATGTTATCATCTGGGTCTTGCAGAGGTGTAAACAACTTCAAGTTTGCATTTGTTTTTATTTGTTCTAAAATAAGCCAATAATGAATGCACTGTTATTCTTGTAATGATCTTGGATCATTTTATGCCACTCGTAACATTACAAAGATGTTTAATGTTTAATTCACATCTAAAAGAATATGATACCACAATTCATGCTAGCAGAAGTGTAGCACCAACACTTAAATTTACACCCACCTCATTAATGTTTAGTCCACGGTCTCAATTTCTGTCAACACTTTCACTATTGTAGTCATTATGTGACAGCAGTCTTGCCAAATGAGATGCTGCGCTTCCTGGATGGCATATTTACACTGATACAGCCAGAGATAATTACTCTGTTAGAAAACATAGAGAGCTGCTTCACTGCCTACATAGGCAGCTGCCTAGTAAAGTGACAGATTTGGAATGCTCTCCATAAGCAACATGTTTGCATGGGAGATTTGTTCTGGGAACTCAAACAGAATATATGGCGCCAGCAAACACACGATAATGGGTTTGACTCCCAACTAATGCATCAACTGATCAAATGTTAATGCAAATGTAAGTTGCTTCAAAGCATCTTCCAAAAGCATTAATGTAACCAAGATTGATTCCACTAGAGTTTGTCATTAGCATGTTGCTAAGCTAATAATGTATTAGCACACAATGTTTTTAAACATAACCTTTCAGAATGACCCAATCCTGGATGTCCCAAAAGCACTGAAATGATACAAAAACACTGCCTTTTTGAAGTCACTGACTGATAAATGACTTCAAGCAGAATCCTATCATCTCCAGAGCTTCTGCATGTTCACTTTGCCTATAATCCGTAATACTGATGAAAACATTGTCTGTGACACCACAGTTGAAGGATCAAAGGTTCTGACCCGATTCTTCTGAGTCTGGACAGCTGATTGTTTTCACAGCTGCAATTTGGATATTATCCTGCTAAGCCTTCAAAGGAATTGCAAGACATGGATGATGATGATAGAGCAATTCAAATAGCCCAATTTCTTTCCCTTTGTTCCCTGAGATGATCTATAATGTGCAAGAAAGTAGGAATCATGTTAGCCTCTCAATGCCTACATAATGCATTGGGCAGACAGGTGAATGGTGAATGTGTGAAAGTCACACTCACTCGCTGAATTTCTCTATGTGCATGTCTTAGCTGTAAATGCTATCTCCTACCTAGATCCTGCACCTAGCAATGTGATATCATCCACAAAGAATATCCTAGCAGCCACATTATGATAACTAACTACTTAGAACACCTTAGTAACCTCATAGCAACACCATGCAGCTAGCAATGGCTAATCAACCACCCAGAACACCCCAGCAGCCACATTACAAAAAAAAGTCAAAATACCTTATCAACTGTACAGCAACATCCTAAAAATCATTCAGTACAACTAGCACTTTCTAAAATTATAAAATGGCTTTGCAACCACCCAGAACTCCTCCAACAACCTCATAGCAAAATGTTGACAACCACTCTGAACATCTTAGCAACCTCACTGAAACACCCTTGCAGCTAGCAATCTTAGCAACCACCCATAACTCCCAAGCAACCACACAGTAAAATATTAAGAACCACTCAAAACATCTTAGCATCTTTATAGGGACATCCTGACAATCACTTAGCAAAAACCCATTATATGTTATAAATTGAACAGCAACATCCTAAAAACCACTCAGAACACCCTACATTGGTGTGCTCACAACACTTACAATATCTTAGCAATCTTATGACAACACCCTGCAGCTAGAAATGCCTTAGCAACCACCAACAACACCCTAGGAACCAAAGCAAACAGAACACCTTAGTAACTTCACAGCAACATCCTAACAACCACTCAGAACATCTTAACCATAAAACAACATCCTACAGCTAGCAATGCCCTGTCAACGCAGAAAATCGTACAAACTTCACAACTTCACAACCTCAGCAACTGCACAGCAACGCCTTTACCACCACTAAGAACACCTTAGCAACCTCATAGCAACACCTGCATTGTAAAATTGCCTTAGCAACCACTCAGAAATCACTAGCAACGAATCAGAGCATCTTAAAAACTGAAAGGTAATGTGTTAGCAAACACTGAGAGCAGTGGCATCCTAACAACCACTGCACAGGACCTTAGCAACTGCGCAGCAACATCCTAACAATTACTCAGAATGTCCTGGCAATCTCTAAGCAACACTTTACAGCTAACATTGCCTTAGCAAGCAACCAGAACCTCATAGTAACCACATAGCCAAATGCTAACAACCACCCAGAACACACTGACAACCTTTAAGGAACACTCTACAGCAAGTAAACACCTTAGCAACCACTAAGAACTTCATAGAAACTGTACAATAATGTATTAACAACCAACTAAAGAAGCATCATATAAACAAATGCTCACAGCACCTTAACAACTGCATACCAACATCCTAACAGCCACTTAGAAGACTTTATCAACCTTCGCAATCACCTAGAACCCACATAGCAAAATGCTAACAATCTATCAGAATATTTTAGCAACTCCACAGCAATATAGCCAAAACCATTTAGATCATCATTACAACAATAGCAATGACCTGCACCTAGTAATGTCATAGCAACAACCTTGAATTACCTAGAGTAACTGCATATTAAAACAATATCAACCACTCAAAAGTACATGAATTTTGAATTTTGAATAGTTTTTCACAGTTTTGAGTTGTCTTATTTTAATCTTTAAAAACCATTTCTGGAACTTATGAAATTAGCAAGAGCTGCAAAGAGTTTTAGCTGACCAAATAAAACTTTTATAGCAGAAGAGTTCCCGTTACACCTCTACAATCTCAGAGAGCTTGATTACATCCAAACCACAAAAAGCCGTTTGACAAACAAACTCCCATTTAATATGAATCAATCCGTTTTCTCCTTGGCTGCCCTCATCTCAGGCATGAGTGTGTTTATTTGGGTAAGGCCATCTGAACACTCTAACTACTCTAAACCAAATCACATCCTCTGCCGGATCTGTTGAAATTTTGATGAGAGATCAGACAACACTTGAAGTCACTTCTCTGCAGTATTAAAGACAGGTTAGCCCTTGGGATGTCCTGAATTTTATTGGATGCTCACAAAATCTATGGACAAAATCTAGACAACGTTAAGTACAAGGTGATGTGCAAAATGTGTGATCACTCAAGTCAGCTGTGAAAATGCTAAAAGAAATAAAAAAAAATTAAAAACCTAGAAATGATTGTAAAAATATCAGTACAAGATCTTAAAGGGGTACTCCATCCCACAATTCAAATTTTGTCATTATTTACTTACACCGAAGTCATTCCAAACCTGTAAAAGCTTTGTTCGTCTTTGGAACCCAATTTAAGATATTTTGGATAAAAACTGGCAGGCTTGAGACTGTCCCATAGACTGCCAAATAAATAACAGGGTCAAGGTCAGGGGAAAGTATGAAAAGCATCGTCAGAATAGTCCATCTGCCATCAGTGATTTAACCATAATGTTATGAAGCATCTGAGCTGTACGCAGGCAGCGTACGCTCTTCTGTATCAGCCACGGCACAAGAATTTGATTTTTACATGTATTTACTCTTAACATGTATAAACAGCGCGGAGCGTATGCCATCTGTTTTCATCCAAAATATCTTAAATTGTGTTCCGAAGACGAACAAAGCTTTTATGGGTTTGGAACAACATGGGGGTAAGTGATTAATGTTAATTTTTGGGTTGAGTAAGCCTTTAAGAAACAATCAGAACATTTTAATCTTGTAACACACCCTGCTTGTAGCAATGCCTTAGTAACCCCCCACAACACCCTAGCAACCACATAGCAAAATGCTAAGAATCAGTCATAACACCATAACAACCATACATTAGTGCACTCAGAACAACATATCAACTGCAAAGCAAGATCCTAACAACCACTCAGAACATCTTAGCAATCTTATAACAACACCCGGCAGTTAGCAGTGCCTTAGCAACCACCACAACTCCCTAGCAACCACTCAGAACAACAAAAGCATTCACAACCTATTTTAATTCCATAATGTAAGAGTTTAATCTAAAATGACATTCAACAAGGACCACCTTGGCAACTACATATCAATGTGCTGACAACCACGACAACTTATCAACTTTAAAGTAATATTCTAGATATACTCAGAAAATCTTAATCTCGTAACAACCTCCTGCAGCTAAAAATGCCTTAGCAACCACCCAGACCTAACTTACTACTACACCAATTTGATAAATCTCACAAAGCAAACATGAGAATAGATGTGAATTCGCACTGGGCGATATATACGCTTCAATCGTGTCTACGGTGCAGTTGAAAAATTAGCATGACATGTTGTCACACAAGCCTATCATTGAAGAGCTTATTGTCTTGTCCATTTGTATCAGTAAATAGAAGAGAGCATTTCATGATGTAATATTTTTAGTGACAAACAAAAACATCTCGCAAGTAATCTAGAGCGATAAAGGAAACCGGATATTCTGTTTCCGTTTGGTATGCACACACTTTTAGCAACTATGCAATGCGTTAACTGCCACTCAAAACTACTTAATCTAATAACACCCTGCAGCTAGCATTGCCTTAGCAATCTAGAACTCCATAGCAACTACTCATAGCAACTTAGCAACTGCAATAAATAAATAAATACAAATTTTAAAATGCATTTCCAACCCATTTTAAGTCCATAATGTGCCATTTTCCAAACTAAAATGATATTCAACAATGACAAAGGGTGGTGTTTAATTTCATTAATCTTCATTTATTTGTACATGATTAATATTTCAAACAGCTGTTAATTTCTTACATGAAGACTGCAGCAATGAATGCAGTCTACTGCAACCCTCATTACAGCATCCCGAGGGCATTCAACATGCATCTTTTTTGGAAATGCTCTCAGGTGCATCTTCTCCTCTACTGGACAGAAGTTCAGTGAGCACGTTTAATTTGAATTAAATGTAGCACGTTAAAGTCATAATGTCAGCAGTTATGCACATGCATACAAACATACTATAGCTGAGGATAATGAAGTCAAAGACATTCCACATCACACACTGCTGGGTTCTCAACCATATGAAAAAGCATTTCCATCGTCTCCCACAGGATAAGCGCTGTGCCACTAGCGCGCCAAAGCAACAAGAGTGATAAACAGTGCGAACTGCCACTCATACAGGATAATCAAATACGCAAATTAGGATCATTAATAACTGTCTCCTCTTTTCAAATCCTGAGTGGACTGTAAATCACTTCATAAATAAAAATTAATGAACAAGCCGGGGTGGTTGACAAATCTGGCATGCGAAGAGAAGATGACAAATACCTGAAGGTAGGTGTGGATGTAGGTGTTTCGTTTAATTTCAAAATAAAGTCTGCAAAAATACTCACAAAGAAGAGAAGTGATAAAAGACTCGTGATGAAGCGAGAAATGTTGCTAATCTGAGCTCCAACCCTCTGACAGAAGAGATATATTCCACCTCCCTGCTAAATTGGACAGTAAGCCCAATTAACAGAATTCGCTGAACACTGAAAAGCCTCTTTAAATACAGAGAGAATCCATATGCAAGCTGCTACAATTTAAAGATAGCTACTCGCAGATTTCTATATAACATTTTGGATTTTGAATTCAAAATTCATATTTGACATATCAGGTTATAACACCGTTTCTTCTGTTGTGTTCCATGAATGAGGCTCAGTGTCCCTATCAGTATATGTACAGTAAAAGAACATTCATTATCCGCCTAAATTTATGGCCATAAAGTAACCACAGTGAAAGATCCTGCCAAACAGCTCTGAGCACTGTTGTTTTTGCCAACATACTGAACCTCTGCGCCAAAGTCTCTTTGGGAAGCCTTAGCACATATCATAAGTCTTTCCCTCTAGCACTTGAGGCACTTCACACTCAAAATGCTGTGCTTTTTTATTATTTTATTTTTTTAATAATTGGAGGATAGATTCAGCCAAAACATTTCAACATGCTTAATCTTCCCTCCAACTCAATCTCACAGGAATATGAAAGTATTTATTGAGGTGTTGATTTTGTATAACTTTGCACAATGTGAATTGTATGGAGCTCCACACGACATGCAGAAAAATAAATTATATATCAGTCATTCACGCAGTCTCTCTCTCTCTCGGTCATTCAGGCAGTCTCTCTCTCTTCCTCTCTCGCAATGTCTCTCTCTTTCTTTCTCTCTCGTACGTGCATATTTTATGCCGTTGATCGTCATCTTCATCCTTAATAAATGAAACATTTATTCATGCCTGGGTGTCGGCAGTGAATCCAGATGAGAGAAATCCACCACAACTAAATGCAAACTGGCATTGAGACCTGCCTCCATTTTGTTAGCAACGCCCCAGCTTCCAACAATCCAATCAATTCCCGAAGGACGAAATCAAGTATGGCCTCTCATTTCAGATGCCGTCACAGCAGAGAAGAAAAGACAATCGCAACTTCCGTTTCATGGTGACTTTAATACTACTAATTTTGAAAAAGTCGATTGAATTGTTTTAAAGAACCACTTATATGTTTTTTGATTTGTTGTTTTTAAGGTAACCAAACACTATGAATTGAATCTCTGTGTAATGAGTCTGCGAGTTGAAAACTGCTTGGTCTGTTTCAATTCAATTCATTACAGATCCTGCCAAACAGTCATGAGCAAAGACTGATTTTGTTGACCAGTTCAATCAATTCATTAAAAAAAAAAATGCAACATAACGGTTTGTTTACAAATTGACCATCCCTACAAACTTCTCACACTTTTCTTAAGGAGCATGAAACAATCATGAAGTAATTTTGCTGATATACCATTAAGTAACTACAATTACTCATCATGTCAGGCTACACTTTACCGTCTAATTTGTGCCCTAAAAGGTGCCCTAGTTTCAGTAATTGGCTTCACCCATTAATGAAGGAGACATCTTGAATTAATCTTCTTTCCTTGGGGCACATCACACATTGTTTTGCAAGACATTTGTGTGAAAAGTGTCTCAGAGACAAAACATCCCCACCATTAAGAGACAATTGTGTTATTTACATATTCATTTACTTGGGAGGTGAGCTACTTATTTGGGGAAACACTGCAAAATTGATGGTTTGATGCAGCCTCAAGCAATCAACTTTGTATTGTAGAGATGAATGAGCAAAGCATTCCAAATATTTCTCAGTGAATAAGGCTTGTTTTTAAAAATATAATCTGTAAACACTGACGAAACTGACGAGTTGTTATTAGTACAACCAAAATAAGTCTTAACAACATTTCTGTTTACTTATGCACAGACGTCTTTGAGGACTTTCAGGACTTTATCTTCAAAGACTTCTTGTTTATTGTTTTGTCTGACTCACCCGCTTCTCTGGAAATCTGCATGAAGGCCTCGACTCCTTTCTCACCATAGCTTCCCTCAGAGGCCACTGTAGACACGTAGTTCCACCCCATCAGTTTAACTATGTCCACCATGGCTTGCGCCTGGAAGGAGTCAGGAGGTACGACACGAGAGAAGAAATCGTATCGGCGGTCATCGCTCAGCTCTGGAGCGGTGGAGGCGTAGCTGATCTGTGGAATCTGAAACCAGGTGAAAAGAAGGCGGTTAGATTCACTGTCGCTGCGGTTGCTAAACTGAGTTGGCCCAATTTTTATTTCCGTCAGCTCTTATAATGGAAAATGATGGAGTATTTCCGGCTGTGATTTCGTATTGAATGTCAATTACTCAAACTTTCATAGGGAATTGTATCTGCCGGCTGTCTTTTTGACACAGTCAAAATATGAATGCTGGACTTCTGCGGGTTTTTGAAATGAAACTTATATCAAATTGAAACTGAGACAAGGCTGCTCTGATTTTGGATCTCTCTCTACTGGCACAAATGATTCTAGTAACACTATGGATTTATTTTATTTTTTTCCTATAACCTTAATGTATTTTTTCTTAAATGTATGGTTTTTGAGTGTCACTGTAATTTGTGTGTTCAATGAAATTTGTGTGTACTTGAAGTCCTTATGTATAATGAATATATTAAAGAAAATTATTGGTTACAATTATTTATGAAAAGATATAATGCATTACATTATTAACATATTACTTCGAATATCATTCAAAATTCATTGCAAACAAAGTATAAATGAATACTAAAATTTGCAGATTCCTTGTGACATGAAATTGGCCGTTTGTTACGTGTTTTAATGCATTATACTTCCTAAAGGTGTTACACTGAATAAATACATTATAATAAATAATAGTATAATATATAGAGAGAAAGGGAGAACATGCAAACGTGCATTACAGCAAAATTCATGCATTTGTATTTATAATGCATTACATGTAAAGGCTAGTGCGTCACCAAAAAGTTTACTTAACAAAACATGACAATTATTTTCACATAAAGTGTAAAATAAAAATAAATTTTAAACCCATTTAAACTGATGCAAACATTAAACCTGTATCTCCATGTTTATACAAATGTAAAATCTTATTGACAACAAAGATTAAAATGATGATTCTTCCAGTTGAAAAAATATATATAATAATAATAATAATAATAACAGAAATTACATTAATACTGAAACATTAAATCTAATCAAAATACAGTATCTATATTTTTAGTAATGTCACCCAACTTTAATCGTGCCTGACTATATGGCAAAGCAGAAAGACCAATCCGCTTCAGTTTGACTAAAGCATAATACAATTTGGTGTTCGGCAGATATCAGAAACAAACAGAAATATACTTTCACATCACCCACCAGCTGTCGGTGCAAGCCGCAGCATCACATTTATCATCTTGGACAAGCTGCATAATATATTCATTGTTTTTTCAGTTATGTAATGAAACCGCAAGTGCCGCATTTAAGTCATTCACCTCAGAAGAGGTCATGCTGAGAATTTAAACAAACACTAAAACGATCACTTAACACCATTTAGAATAAAATCGCAATGATTTTACTCCCATGTCTTTCTAATGTACAGTCAAGGATGACTTCAACTCTGAAATTTGATGATTCAACCTCTCGAAAATGATGAACTATATCTTGGAACAAAGCTTGTTATGAAGTTATGAAAATGTCCTCGGCTGAGGCAACAGACCCCAGATGATCATTAATGACGGCCAACAAATTTGGGCTATTTTCCAGCGTGTTCAATAACACTTGCTTTGAGTCAAATTTCAGTATTAAGGGGGACCTGAATATGTAAATGTCTTCACACAATTTCAGATAAACTAATCTGTGGCAGCTCTCGGTAGCAAGCTAACAATATCCCGTATTATCCACCAAAGCCCAGGCATGTTTTCTATTTTCTGACAGATGCTTTGTCACATCTCTGTTGCGTCTTGCACTCAAATTCTGAGCAATTCACTGTTTATTTATTTTCAAGGCATGCAAAAGCATGTTGTGCCCAGGCTTCATGTGACATTTTTCTCAGTTTACTCAGTAAACACAGTAAAGTAACCTTGAAATGACCCTCAAAAGGCTAGTGAACCAAAAGAAAACATTATATTTTCTTATATTTTTCAAGTACATATCTGGGGGAAAAAATATCAACATAACAATACAAAAGACTTTATATGGGAAAGTCAATGGGACACTTGGAGAGGGAAAAAAACACTTGCAACTTGCAACTGGTGGGTGAATTGAGAAAATGAACTGGCCATTAATAATGATTATGGATCAAGGAACTGTGTTAAAAAGGTGATTTTGCTAATATTCAGTTAAATCAGCTACTAGTAGTACTATATAGCTACTAGTAGACACAAAGACCATCCTAAAGGTCAACGCTCCAGTGGGCATCTACGAAATTGAACATATCCTTTGAAAACATCTAAATGAGTTTGACTTAACTTGCGCTCAGGGTTTTCTTTGCAATTTTCTTCATGCTTTCTCTCCATTTGACACAGGTCTGGGATTACTTGATCTTTGACCAAGTAGGGCCAGATTAATTCTTCTCAAAGTTAATTCCCTCCTCTGAAGAGGGCTTCCTGCTCGACAGCTAACAAATTTTAGCCAAACGCTGTTTTTTTCAATTAGCCTTTTGATCTTGCTTGATTTAATGGTGAGCTAAGCTTTTCCATTAAATCATTTGGCAAGTAGAAAAACATATAAGGGACAGAAACATGGGGGTGGACGTGAGAACTGTGTGTATTTTAGAGAAAAACACCAGCGTACCTATTGATACAATAAGATGAAAACACAACAGTAATTATGTTGCTTTGAAAATCCTTTATCATTGCATTGAAAGCTCTGTGCTGTATTGAACAATGTGTTTCCCTAAAAACTATTTTGCAAGCTGTCAGTTTCTTTGCTAATTCTTTCTCCTGACATGCAACTATATTGGCTATCACAGATGGTTTCTTTCGCATACAGCAAGCTTTGTCTATAGCCGCACCTTGAGGAGTCAGAAGGAACAGATCTCAAGTGAGGCCTACAGTTTTTGAAAGCGAAACCCTTCCAAGGTCCTCCATCTTTCTCTCACAGTCTTGTCTCTCACAGACACACAAATAATATCAAGGCCCTGGATCGTAGCCTTAGCCCTTGTAAGCTGTCAACTGTGTATTTATGCGTCTGTGTGGATGACAGGAAGGGCTGTGATGAACATTGTTCGGCTTAGGGATGGCGCCCCATTATCGGACTCCATTATCTTGTCTATCAGTGTGACTGATCTGAAGGTGGCGGATACTGTGTCCACAGAATCCAGGGGCCTGTCTTGTGTCAAGTCAGGAGGTGTAAGAATAAGGTGTCCTGTCAGGCTATCCGTCAGGTGAAGGTGTCTTTTATTCAGCCACACAAACAGAGCCCGGATAATTTTGTGGCATCTTGTGGCCTTCCCATTCTGAAGTGATTACCTGTGTCATGGTAAAAATTGGTGCCTAAAGCTGGATTGCCAGTGTGACGATAAGATAATTCTGGGACTGAGAAACTTGGAGGCATGTTTAACTGATGCATTTTGCTTCAATTGTCCCTCCCAAACGAGGAAAAAAGACAGGGCCAAGATTGCACATTCTGTTTATTCAATTTATGCCAAAGCAGGCTTGCGTTTACAAAATTATTTTTTTCAAGACACTTGAGTCTTATTATCGCACCTAAATAGCTTCATACCATCTTGCGCCTCACACTCCGTGCTTATCTTCTGGTGTGATTCTCCTTTTTGAATTACGATCAAACCCCTCTGAAAGTACTCAGTCCATAAATAAAGGTGCTGCGCTATCTATATTTGAAGAACCATATTGAAAGTAGCTTCTTCAAATAAATGTCTGGACCAAGCCACCAGAAGCTGAGCAGCATCTCTTTACACCATAATTTTATCTATAGCTTCCTTGCGAACAAGTAAACACCTCTCCAGGGTTGTCACACATCCAAACACACATCCTCATAAGTCAACATTTGGCGTTCAAAACAACCTGAAGGGTTTTTTTTTTCCCACCTGCCAGTGCGTAATGTGGTCATGACCCTGGAATGCTCTGCCTGGGCCAAAGACAGATGAGTTTCAGGATAATAGATCTGCCTTATGACCGCTGGGGGTCATTTTTTGCATCCACTCGAAAGGTCAGGTCTGTTGACAGTGCTCATAAAAAGAAACAGACGAGGTATTTGACAATGGACTGACCCGGCATTGATCGGAGGTGGAGTGCTTCTACCTGAGTGAAATGGAGAATCACTGCAGACCTAGTCTACAGCATTGGACGCGTGACATGGTGAATGGCATTTCTAGTGACATTTTCTCCACCTCCATTTTCCACCCAACATGAGCAGAGCTGGTGACATTAACTTTTATGGTGGTTGAGAACTTTTGGAGTAGCACCATTAGAAGGATGAATTTGTAACTTTACAGAGATGAAGATTAGATGCAATTTCGTCCCAAACTTGTGACTTTCTTCCGGTGAGTATGAAAGAACTTTGGTCAGTTCTTTGTCATTTTGACAAATGGTCACGTTAGTCTTTCCATTCAACAAAAGGCTGTTAAGTTCCAAAAAGTTACCATAAAAAAGCCAACTTGTGCACAGTATTTCAAGTTGTCCGAAGCTTATGGAAACTTTGTGTGAGGAACAGACCAGAATTTGGGCCATAATTTGCTGGAATAGATGTGCAAGAAACAAAAAAAGAATTTAATCTATAATTCACTGGAAAAATTTACACAAACCAACACTGAATCAACTCAGCAAATGTTAATTAATTTCATATCAACGACTTTTGTAGTGATTTTTTAGAGCTTGACAGGGTATATATATACTTCATAACTCATTGTATGAAAAAAGTGTAGCAGGAACCTTCTTCAGAACTTCTCATTTTATATTCAGCGGAATAATTTATACTGGTTGGAATGACTTGAGGTTGTGTAAATGTTTTTGGGATTGAATAAATGAAATTATCTATTTCCAGTAACACTATGGCATTAATCGACCTGATGGTGTTCGTTTACATCACACGGCATGTTGTTGACTATGTCATTAACACTGAACTACCACTCAAAAGTAATTACACCGTCAACCACTTCTTTTACTTTCACACTAGTGTTAATTTCGTCACCTATTTTTAATTTAGCCTTAGTCTTGTGCCAGTTTTAGTCATATTTAGTCATTCACATATCTTTTTTTGTTAGTCAAGTTTTAGTTGACTAAAAGTCTCGTCATTTTATTCAAGTTTTAGTCGACTAAAAGTCTTTTAATTTTAGTCTAGTTTTAGTCAAAACTCTTTATTACTGTTAAACATTTCAGTAAAAAAAAAAGTGTTTCACATATCTCAAACATTGGTTAAATGTCATAATTACCTGACAAAATACACTTGTTGATTTTTGTTGAATGCAAATGTTCAAAGTGTCTGGTTTTCCATTTTTGATTTAGGAGACACATTCACAAATGATTAACCTGATCACATTTTTTTAACTTTATTGATACTGCTTTTAATTGTAATGCAAAGACCCGTCATTGGGACATAAGCTGTCATGTACAATAAAGAGCCTGCGCAGCGACAGGAAAATAATTTCACACAAAAAGCCTGCCAAGAAGGTGGATTTTTAAAAAAAAAAAAAAAAAGGTAATTGACGAAAATATTTCGTCTTGTCTCGTCTGATGAAATTAACACTATTTCACACAAGAAATCTACCAACTGGCGTGAGGCCGACAAACAGACCCCACCGAAAGCCGGGGATTACCTGCATATGCCTGAACTTTAATCGCAGGCCTCTGCAATCCCAAGCCAGCTCAACTCTTCACCCTTAATTAGAAGGACTAGATAAATCACAGAGAAACACTTGGACTTCTAAAGGCTGGGGGAAGAGAACAGCCTTGACCATCATGTACCGCAGCTGTGCCTCGTGACTCAGGTCTCTGACAAATGTGTATGTCAACAAATCTTGGATTAAAACAACGAACGTAAGTAACATGCCACATGCTGGCATCTCTAATGTTCTAAAATGTGACACAAGGACCCCGAATGAGTCAAGCAGGGGAAATCAAATTAGTATGCGGTGAGTGCCGTTGATGTGAAGTTCATTTGCCTGGTTCTTATTGGCGGCGGATTTTAATCAGTCTGACCCGCTGCATGGAGGTGCAGCAAATCACTGATTTCATTACAAGTGCTCATTCTTTCACGCTTGCTGCTGATTGTTGGCTGAAAGAATAGCAGTGCGGTTTCAATTCCTTGACACGTTTTATTCGCCATGGACAATGGTGCATGGCACTCCCTGGGGTGAAATAGAGGGGAGCGAAACAATGTCAATAATCACTAAAGTGAAAATAATTTAGCTAAAGAATGCTTAGAGTAGACATTCAGTCGACGCTCTGGAAGACCTAAAGAATTTATTTTCCGGCCTTTGTTAAGGTTAACGTTGTTGCACTAACTCTCTTACAGGGAGTTAATCCTACAAAGCTCACTCGAATGTCATGATTTATCACATGAGTGTGCTTTCGTGGAGTAGATTATTTCTGTTTAATCAGGTGGTTTAATTTGTCTGTTCTACACGTCTTGGGAAACCAGCGAAGAGATCCGCAAGTAAATTTGGAGAAAACCATCATTGTTTAACAGCATCCTAAAGAATGTCTGTTGTCTCACCAACAGAAAGACTAAAAGAGTGTCTCAACCCCTACATCTTGTAATAAGGAGTCCATTGTGGATGTGGATATCGAACGGTGCCACAGGGGAAAAAGATTATCAATTAGGTCTAAAAGAAAGGTATGAATATTTCCCTAATTAAAGGCTACAGTACAATAGGCTACAACAGTGCTACTGTATGTGTTTTTGTCAAGTAAGCAATGTGCCATAAGATATGTTAGCCATTTTGCTAACTTTCACACAACTTGGCCAGGCTTAGCTTCCTCTCCAAAAAATCCTTTAAAGACATGGAAAATCCACTATCAGCAAAACCCGAACACTCAAAATGACTGACCCCTCAAATTTCTCTGATTGGCTAAACAATAGTGCCTAGAGAATAGACTCACTTTTGCTGCATACAGAGTTTAGGGTTATCACTGGAATGTTGTGGTTTTTCAGAACAACTGTCTGTCAGGTACTAGATAGTTAGAATAACAATAATAATTAATTAAACTCCTCTTAAATGCTCCAGTAAGAATAATATGCTGGTTATGTAGTTATATACTGGATACTCTTAACTACAGCAGCAAGTTCTTGAATTTTGTGACAACTTGATCATGAAAAGCCTCCAAGCCAGACTAGCCTATAAAAGCTCAAACAACCATTCACTTTCAAACATCAAAGACTCCCACTGCTAGAAACCAAAACCACATAAACCGAGCAAACTCCATACACCATATCCTAATACCACTGCTGAGCCCTACACAAACATGCTCAGATCCTACTGCACGAGGAAAACGTACATTTCCCACTAAAACATTGTTTACTAGCTCACAGCATTTGTTTACAGTGAGCTAATTCAATTTTCACAGTATATCCTGGTATTAATTATGGATTTATTTTTCAATTAGGAAGCATGATTAGTCACAGTTCATTGACATTTCAGAAAAACTGATGGGAAACTGTGCGTGGTTGGTAGAAAATTATAAAATCTTTTTCGGCACAACAACATTGACAATTTTTTGGATGTAAAGGTATACTTTGTAGACATTTTCTAACTGTAAGACTAGAAAAGCCCTGTATGTGGAAGCTAACCAATGATAACAGAGAATATTTACATATGCAAGTCCTAAAGTTAGAGTAGCCTGATTAATAATAGGGATGCACCGAATATTCGGCCACCCGAAAATTTTCGGCCGAAAATGCCATTTTCGGTTTTCGGCCGATAGACTTTTATCACCGAAACAACACGGCCGAAATGTTGTGATGACGCAAACAGAAACCGCGACCTGCACGTGCACCTGCATAGCGCAGACCACGAGCTCCCCGCGACATTCACTTCACGCCAGTGAGAACATTCTCTCTATTCTTATTCCTTTATTCGCAGCACTAAAGCGTCTCCTAACAAAGAGATTAAGACGGACCACGAAGTGAAAACAAAGAAAAGTAGAGTCTGTTAGCACACGTCTCACTGAGATCTTTTTGGATCCTCTGCACTTCATCGCGCGCGAATGTGCTTGATCCGCGTTATAAAGACCATTACTTGGATGCGGAAATAAGGCAGCGCGCACGAGAAATGATCCAGGCCGCGCTGGATGCGGAGAACCCGCGTGGAGACGGAGAAGCGCCAAGCGCAGGAGACTAAGATCAGAGCGCAGAAAAAAAGACTCGTCTCTGCACCAGATGAGGCGCGCACCCTCGTTGTCTGATATGTTCAGTGGAATTCTGCAAGAAAGTGCCTCAAATAATAATAATACGTTGGCTATTTTGTTCTTAGGCTACTATATATGTGACATTATATATATATATATATATATATATATATATATATATATACACACACACACATACACATACATAATATCAGATTGTAGCCATTTTTCTGCTAGATTTTCTGCTAGATTTCTGCTTTAATTTGATAAAAATGTTTATTTATGCCCTGGCCCTATTTAAATACACTCTCTCAAATATTTCTCAAATGTCAGGCAGATGACAAGCTCAACTGCTTAACAGCTAGATGGTTATCTGTTTGAAGTCCCCATCCCCAGAAGTGATAACAGTCTTGCCTACTGGAGAAGTAATGCACTTTCTAGTCCTACAGAGAAAAATTTCAAATGCACTTCACCTAAATGCACTTTGTTTTTATGAGAGAAAAGTTCATTTTAAAACCTTTCTGCAGGCCAGTAGGCCTGTACATTATTATTTAATATACACATGAGTGGGATAAATTTTTAGTTTGAATTTTATTTTAATACTGTGCATTGTTGCAATGTGCTTAATACATATTTGCATAATTTGTAATTATGTATTTTTATGTTTTTTTTTTTTATAATTTATGTAATTGTAATTATCTTTGAAACTTTAATATTAATTTATGCAATTGCAATGTCTTAATTTTAGTAAAATTAGTACACGGTCATAGCAATAAATGCAATGGTACTAATAATTGGCATAATTTCTTTCGGTGTTTCGGTTTCGGTTTTCGACCTTGGTTTTCTCTTTTTGGGTTTTCAGTTTCGTCCAAGAATTTTCATTTCGGGGCATCCCTAATTAATAACACCATTTATTCAACAGAAATGAGATATTTAGGCAATTAATTCCTTCCAGAGTCAATTGTTTTGGTAGTGTTGGGTCCAAATCCACCTTTTCCTGTCTGTCTCGAATCCAATTTTTTAACCAATTGAATTTGAGTGAGCAATGTTTATTAAAGTCTTTATTTTATTATTATTTTATATTGCAACTTAGTCGTTTTTAATCTTTTATGTTGCACATGACATGGTTTTGTATGTCCTCTAAAAAAAAAAAAAAAATGTCAGAGGCCAAGTTAATTCATTCAATTGCAGTCTGAGGGCCAAGTCCAACTGCCTATTTTTTTTTTATACCACATGGACTTTGGTTAAAAAAAACTAGTCAGATAAAAAAAGTTTTTACCCACTGTTCTGCTGCTGAATTCTCAAACTTTAAGCATTGACATTTCCAGTAGAAACCGCCTCAAGCGCTGCGGAAAATGGTTGCTTCTGGTGTAGGCACAGCAAGTATCAGAGAAAGTGTGGGAAATGGCCATGAAAAACAAAACTACAACTTAAGCCATTCTTGTACATTTCTGGATACTGTGGCCCATTTAACAGTATTTATGTAGGAAACTGTTCAATAAGAAATAAGCTTCATGTTGTGTCCACATTTAGAGTTGTTATAGTCTTTTTGTACCAAATGTATGCAACCAGTTATAGTAATTGGCACCAAGTAGAGCATCTAAATCCCAAAGCTTTTAAAAATAGCACCGCTATTACAAACAACAGAGAATACGGCTTAAAATATCTCTTGCCGACTTTTTCAAATTTAGATCCTGTTCCATTTTGCAGGTAAGAACAGCTTACTCTGTATTTTATCGGCTGGGGATTTCAGGACCATGCAAATGACTATTTCTAGTTAGTTTGCTTTCTTCCTTGTTTTGCTATCTGTGTACCAGGAATGCATTGTGGCTTAAAATAAGTCGCCCATCCCATCCCCAACATACATACTCATGCACACACAAGCTTCAACTACAAAGATCCTTAAAACCCAAAGCACCAGACCAACAAACATGAATGTTGCAGTTGTTTGTATAGAGAGGTCTAAAGGATTTTTGGATCCTGTAACTATATATGTGAAACTCTTACATTTTGTAGAGTATATCACAAACTTGATACCATAAAATTTTAGTAAACGCACCCATTACTTACTGGGTTCTTTTTTTTAAATAACCTAAATGCATCAACTTAAGGAAATAAACAAGCTTATGAATGGAATTTCTGTAGATTTGCTCAATTTGTAAAGAAACATACTTTGATTTCCCACTTACAGGAAGTCCTAAATGAAACATTTCCTGTTTACTTTCTCATAAGCTGGCCTCAGCACCCAAATCGCATCTGAATGCAGTGTAGGCCGTTCGCTTCAAACAGAATCCTTGACTCTTTCATCTTGTGTGTGCTGCAACTATACCCTGCAGAGGCCTGCAAACAAATAAGCCTCAAGCTGCAGTTGTGGGTTGATAGTAGATGCCACACAATATCCACCAAACTACATTTTGTTGTAATTAATTTGGGACAGAGAAGTGTGCCATTGAAATGGAGCGTCATTCCCTGGGGTAGAGGGACTGTGGAATTGGGTAAGGGCTGATGTGTCCGTCTTTACCCTTTCGAGTGAAAAGAAAAATGCCTTTGAGCTCATGAGGCCAGTGAGTGCAATACCTGAGTCTCATCTGGCGAGCATCGATGAAGCTAAACCTCTTACCCACAGGACAACTATGTAATTGGATCACGGTGTTGTAAGTTCTACTGTCATATTACAGCAGGGTCCCTAAAATCTTGTCCTGGGGGGCCAATGCATTGCAGAGTTTAGCTCCAACCCTGATCAAACTCACCTACCTATGATTTTCTAATGATCCTGAAGACATTAAGCATGCTCAGGTGTGTTTGATTAGGGTTAGAGCTAAAACTCTGTGGGAAAGTGGATCTCGTGGGCCAGATTTGAGGATCCCTGTATGACAGTGTGTAAGATTAAACCTGTTGACACCTCTTCAAAACGAATGTAAAGCTTGCAAGATCAGGCCAGGAAAAGTAACTACTTAAATATTTAAGTAATTTAGAAATTATTATTATATTAATGTATTTATTTTTCGAATTCGTTTTATTGTCAGTGCTAAATTCATTCATAGTTGGTTACAGTCATAAGAACCATGTATGAAGTACCAATTAAATCTTATTTTAATGCTTCTCTACAGACAAGACTTGATAGAGTATTATTGCTATGTACAAAAGTATACACTTGCGGAAATAACAAAAAATAACGATTTTACTATATATAGAATTTATTCATATTTAGAATTAGTTTTTATTTGTATGTTTTCAGTATTCATTTTAGCTTGGATATTTAGTCATTTTAAGCTGATGGTGATCGTCTTGCAATTAGTTTTCATGTATTTTGAAATGCATATATTAATTGTATATTATAAATATGAGTAAAATATTTACTTGGTGTAAATGTCATTAGAATAAAACAAATGTCTTTCTTTGTTTAACATTTCTGAATAAAATGTTACATTTGGTCAATTTTAACTAGGTTCAAGGTAATTATAGTCCAATTGTGGACACAGTAAGTTACAGTTATTTCCTGTATTTAAAATAAAATACTTTTTATAATAAGCCCAGTGAGAGTCTTAATTCTTGGCTTTCTGAATACAGTTGAACCAACAACATTGTCATAAATACAATTCACACAGAATTATAGTCTCCGCTCTCTTATAGTTTCCCCTTTTCTTCACATTCATGTAAAGATGTACTGTGGAGTGACTGTAAAGTAGCACTGCTAAATTAAAAGTCTGAATCCGATGGAGGGCAAAACTTTGATAACAGACAGGCTGTTTCTCTCTGAGAGGGACACATTTTTATTGCCAGTGGAGAGAGAGACAGCTGGTCCTGTCACTGAGCCCGGCCATCCTGCAGTAGGTGGTAAAACTCCGGAGAGGAATATATTTTCCAGCTCAGGCTAATTACTGAGCCTGCATGCTCTCATCGGACTGTGAATGACATTGATGCAGAATACATTTAGTTTTATTTCAATTTAATGTTCTGTTCGTGAGTTTAAATACACATGAAGTGGGTAACGTAGTTTATTTCTACACTATTGTGAATAGTTAATCTCACAGACAGTCCAGCTGCTAATTACGATGATATTATAAAGATGAAAATTGTAAAATAGTTTTAAGGCACACAAAGCCTATCAAGAAAATGTCTATATTTAATAACAAGGTACAAGACCACTATCAGTAGGGTACTGGTATCACTAAAATGTTATAGGACTGATGCAGGTATAGTAGTATAGCATTAGTATTATTACCTTACAAGCATTAATATAGTAAAATTATCAGTATATTATTCTAGCACTAGCATTTTAATTCAGAATTAGAATCAGTCGAGTTCCCTTTTGAGCGGTCTCTCCTGTTTTACTCTGTACTGAAGCCTGATGTTTGTGTAGCTGCACAAACTCATGGCGCTTTAGCCCGCTCCTTTATAAGTCAGCTCAGAGCACCCTTCATCAGATCATTCTCCTATAGCGACAATGTGACTCTGGAAGAAGCAGAGGAAGAAGATCTAGCTCTGCTCACCACCGTTGAAGACGCACCTGCAGCGACGATTCCCTGTGGCCATCCAGCGCTTAGAGCAAGACCGAGAGCAAATTTCCTAAATAGCAAATTTCAGTGCGCACTCTTGCATCGCGCTGCGAGTATGGCTCATGAAAGGAGCCCTGTGATGCAATGTTTGTATAAGTATAGTTGAATAGCAAAATAATCCCTGCCCTAGTTTAGTAGAAGTATTGGTATAGTGTTCTAGCACTTGTATTAGTACCAGAAAACTAGTAACTAGTACAAACTAGTACAGTACTAATACCAGCCAGCTATAATATTCTAACAGTAGCATTACTGCAGTGTTAGTATTGGTATATTAGTATACACACTTATTATCACCCTACTAGTATTATTACACTGTTCTAGCACTTGCATTATTACAATATTAATATCAGTAGCTATGTTATTCTTGCATTAGTATTAGTGTAGTGCTAGTATATGTATAGTAGTATAGCACTAGTATTATTGCCTTATTAGTATTAATATTATTATTATATAATAGAATTGTCATTATAGTGATCCAGCAGCACGATTAATTGAAATGGAATCGACATTGTGATTTGACAGAAGCAGCGATTTTCATGCATATCTTTCAGAGAAGCACGGTTATGTGAATGTGACGAGTGGGGCGGGGCTGAGAGTGGTGGGAACGGGGCGAGGCTGGTGGAGTAAATGGTAAATGTACTGCATTTATATAGTGCTTTCAACAGACCACATGGCCATCCAAAGCGCTTTACAATTTGCCTCACATTCACCCATTCACACACCGACTGTGGTGTCAGCCATGCAAGGCGCCATCCAGCTCATCGGGAGCAGCTGGGGTTAGGTGTCTTGCTCAAGGACACCTCGACACTTGGTCAGTTGGAACCGGGGATTGAACCACCAACCTTCCGGTTTGTAGACAACCTACATGAACCACTGAGCCACTGCTGCCATCCTCGTCTGCGTGGGAAGGGGGCGAGAGCCGTGGGAACGGGGCGAGGCCGGTGGAGTGATTGGAAATGAACGACACCTGTTCGACCCACCGGTCTTGAGTACCACGGAGGAGATGGAAGGAAATAAAACAGGAGCTGCCGGTTCCCGCCTCCTTCTTCCTGATGATTATGACGTTTGATATTGTTACAGTGATCAGCAGTAAATCGTACAAAATGGTTCACCAAATTCATTCAAAATGTGGATTAAAAAATGAAATGCTGCTGATATTTCTTAACTATGTGATGTAAACATGAGACAAAATTTCAAACAAGGGCATTTTTCCCCATATGTTGAATCTTAATAATAATTTTAACATGTTATTTTTCTCCATAATTAATCAATCTAATCTGATGGTGATGACCCGCTTCAAGTCTTATGATTCAATGAACCATTCATAAACAACCATTAACTTCACTCCTGAATGAATCTGCCATTTGAACGAATTAAATAAATGACTCTTTGACTTAATCTTTAAGACCACCACCTACTGGCAGTTTTAGTTTATTATTTAGAGTATTATTTTTTCTCATTAAAGAAAAAAAATATATATTTTCATAGTAATAATAATAAAATTAAGGAAATACATGATTAAAGTTTTAGTTCACCCAACCAAAAATTACAATTATGTCATAATTTACTCACATTGTCCAAAAGAGTGTATGTAATAAATTTTATTAAACAAAATATTTCTTGCTGAACCTACTTTTTGTAATCTCTGTTTGATGCTTTGCACAACAATGACTTTAAATGATCTTTTCAAAATAATTTATCCAAATTTGACGTGCAATTAATTAATTAATTAATTAATCACCACATCATGTAATTAATTAGATTAAAAATTTTAATCACTTACCAGCCCTAATTATATTATATTATATTATATTATATTATATTATATTATATTATATTATATTATATTATATTATATTATATTATATTATATTATATTATTCACATTATCACCAGCATTAGTGCTTTTTTAGTACCAGTACAGTTGTCTAGCATTAATACTAGTACAGCAGTAATATAAGTATAGTTTTACAGCATTAGTATCTGTATATTATTCAAACATTAGCACAGTAGTATATAAGTATCAGCATGTTTCTAGCACTAGCACAGTACTAGTACCAGTCTACTTGATTAGCAAAACATTTGTTTAGGTATGTCTAGCATTACTACTAGTATAGCACTAGTGTATGTATTCTAGTCCTAGCATTAGTGCAGTACTAGTAGCAGTATAGTTGCTTAGCACTAATACTAGTGTTTTTTAACACTCAGCATGAAGTTATACAGACCTGGGCAGGTTTTCTGTGAGATTAAACTTTATCTGCTTATTCTAATAAAAGAACCCAGTATTGTTTCCAAAGCAACTCTGCTATGATAACGCTCGGCTAACCAATGCCAGATAATTCCGGAACCTCCTGCCAGCAGCCACATGACACATTCAGTGGTTGTTAGCCAGAGACTGCAGAGATGCCTGCCTGCGTCAGTATTCACCAGACACGTACTACTAACTCAAGCTAGCCATGCAAAAACCTCCAAAACAGCATTTTCCCCTCTGTGGGGCACATTCTTGAACCAAAATCTCAAATGTGTGACACCATAATGGAGAAATATACAGAGAAAAGGAGTGGCACTCTGAGACGGGGAGAAATGAGAAGGACAGACTTCCTGCCAGGAATTCTTCTGCCATCACTGAACCATGAGGAGCTCACGATGCTGTCAAGACTGACCACCGAGAACAAACTGTAGTCATAGCGATGTATTGACGAAGACAAACACGGCACGCCATCACACTCCAAAATGAAAATCTGTTTCATCAGTAAATCATGAACAAAATGGAGTGCACCTGTACAAAGAATAAACAATAAAGCAGACCATTTATCTTTGTGTTGGGCAATCAACAATAGATCAGCACAGTGGTATAACACCAGCATACATTCAATACTAGCATTAAAAAACAATATTCTACATATTAGGAAATAAATATATAATTAAAATTGTTTCCTCATAAAATGTGTTTTATGAAACTCCTACTGTGTTGAATTTCTTTGAACCACAATTTAGTCAATCTCTCTTCCTGTCAGTCATTCTTATTCAGCATCCTGTAGGCTATGGCCAATTCTGTACAAACCCACATTCATGAATCCAAAACGAGCCAATTCTTCAATTCTTCCTATCGGTATTATTATATAGCAGTATTACCGAAGTCTGAATGTACCTTTGGCAATTCTGATTTTGAAGACAGTTAGCATGAAATTGTATGGCCCTATAAACCACATATTTTACCTAAGGATATGATTGCAATATGAAGCATAAACGTAAATCCTTAATGATATCCTTTGCATTATATGTGTCATATTCCAATTCTGTAGTTTGTACCCAAAGGTGCTGCTTATTCGGGCCTCCAGCTGATTTTATTGTTTTTGACCCTCCCTGCCAATGTACTGCAACAAAATGAGGTTGAAAATATAAATAAACAACTGAATAATGCACAGTATGAACATTATCTGCATCTGTAGATTCCATCTGAAAGCACGAATGGCAGCAACCCTGGCAAGACTGACACGTTATTGATGACATGATATGATTTCATAATAGCGCCGCAGTTAGGAGATCATCACTGCCTGCACTCCCCTGAAATAGTGTTGCATGGAAAAAGATAAGACAAACAAACACAATCCCTTCCCTACAGACCCAGAGGGGAACATTAGGGCTATGAGGCATAGCGACGTACGAGATACCAAAGCGCTGGGTTCAGTTTATCCACATTGTCCTGTAACTTGAGCCTTAAAGTCGATGTAGAAACCTGCGCCCTCATTTATCAACAATGCTTACACACAGATGTGTGCGTAAGAACAGTTTCATGCAAAGTGTGGGATCTACCAACTTGTACTTATGTAGGAATGCGTAAATATAAGTACAACTCTAAGCATGCTTACGCAGAGAATATAGTGGTTGAACGGCGATACTACAAAAATAAAGTGCTGCTTCATGTGTCCTGTGTCCTTTAATTGCAAATACTCATAATTTCACATTTCAAGCTAAACGTTTGTACAATTAGTGTGAAAAGTTGGGAAGTCGAGTTGAAATGTTGCTATATGGTCATGGCTGATCTCATTTTGCTGTAAGATTTGGCAAATCATGCGCAGAGAATTCATTTTTAAAAAGCGTGTTAATGAGAGCAAACAATGGCTTTTCAGTCGGTGCCGCTTTCTTTGCTATGACTTCGGTGTCACGTGATAACAAAGGTAGGTGATGTCACCATAAATGGTCTATTGGAGGCGTTTCTAATTGCAAATGACCATGAACGTGAATGAGCATGGTGCTTCGGAACATTTGGGATTTATCAACAATGATTACTTACTGGTGTGCGTAAGATCTGTTTGCTCACGTTTGAGAAATACAGATTTATTTTTGTACTTAAATTCTAAATTTCATTCATAGTACAAAATATAGATCCTTTTCTAGGCACTCTTGATAAATGAGGGCCTTTATGTTTGTGTGTTGCTGTTTTTGTACAGCAAAGTGCATCTATACTAAAAAATTACAGTGAAATTACTAAATAAAATAAAATGCTACAGTAAATGGTAAAATCCCTTACTGTATATGGTGAAAAACTGTATTGGACATTACATGTAATTTTATGGTAGTATACCATTTTTGGAAGTGAAAAAGAACATATAATTTACAGTAAATAAATTTAATTTCTTTTTTTTTTTTCTTTTTTTTAACTATGTTTTTTCTTATTTTTTTTCTTATCAGTTTTGTACATTAGGATTGTATGCTACATGTAATGTGGTTAAATTGATGTTTTTTTTTAGTTTTTTTTTTTTTTCCGTTATTTCAGTTTAATGTGTGTTACCGTGATGGTGTTTAGTGTTTGTGTGAATGACACTTTGCACCTTCTTTATATTTTAATATTTAAAAGCTGCTTGTGATAGGCTTTGATTCATCATGTGACTCATCACCACCTGCTTTTGGTGGTTATTTGTACATCACAAAGATACTAAACAGATTTCAATACCTAAATAGGTTGTTATATTAACCTTATATCAGTTAATGAAATTATGTTATTTAACTTTAAATTTAAGCTAAAATGTAATACCTACAATATTTTTATTGTAAAATTCTGGCAACCACTACTGTACATTTTACAGGTTTTTTTGTTTTTGTTTACAGTGCAGACTGATCAAATGGACTGTAGCATTTGGGCCGTTATGGTGTATTACACAAATTTGGAGCATTTGACCCACACAATTGCAGTTCTCCGAGGTTAAACACTCAACCAACCACCTTTTTAACCTCATCTTTGAGTTTTGCACCTTACACCATCTGGTTAATGTGACTCCTGTAAACTTGTATTTCAGAATGAATTGCTGCAATCTTAATAGTATAACATGCTATGTTGACATTCATAATAAGTAAGTGAAGTTAAGTAATTTTGGCAGTAATTCACACATAGATACCCATTCCATGGCAAAGGCTTATTCAGCTTCAACGGGAGTGGCATAATTTCTGCCAGATACTTTTCTTTAACCAGCTGAGCTGAGTGAAACTATTCAGACCTGGCAACATGTTGTACTGAAGCAATAAAGTTGTATAGTTTGTATTAATTGTAATACTGTTTACAATTAACCCAAAGTTTTGCCTAAAATAAATAAATAAAGTGTCTTTGCACTATGCTGTGAAATTATTTCCATGACATTTAAGAATGTTTACCCCAAAATTCGTATTATTATAATGTCGAACAAGTAATGTTATTTGAGTGGTTTGTATATGTTTAATTGATTTTGTAAAACATAGCCATTATTATTATTATTAATGGCTCTGATATAGCTCACAACCTTTTATGACAAAATACGTTACCCTATTCTGTGGTATTATTGTCTTTGCAAAGAAAGAAATAAACAAACAAAATACCTAAAAAGTTCTAACATACCAAATCTGCAATCAGATACCAGACGTGTAAAAATTATTTCACACACACACACACACACACACACACACACACACACACACACACACACAGACATATATATATATATATATATATATATATATCTATATATATAGATATATAGATATATATATATATATATATATATATATATATATATATATAATGTTTTTTTATGATTTATATACTTTACTATACACTACACATTTATTTGACACATTTTGAGCAATAAAACAATGCTCAAGCAAACTGGAACACATTTGAATCATTAAAAAAAAGCATATGGTGTATTATTGATTATTGTGTGACCGATCAATCTGTATGAATAAGTCATTGCCAATAATAGCACTTTGTAATTCTGTTTGCTGGGGGCTTGGTCCTGGATGCCAGGTCACTGGCTGGGAAGAGAACATGCTCTGACCCCCAGGGGGTGAAGTCGCCATCTGTGTAGCCGTCATTAAACTAATGAACCATGCTCCACAAACAAGAGAGGTAACAGAGAAATGCTAAGCAGAAGATAAGTGACGTTTACTTCACTTTTTTTAAGCTTGTGGTGATTAACAATCCATTTGTTCGCCCCTTGTGTGTAACATCAAACAGTTTGTGCTTATACATTCAATTTGTCAATGATCACAGTGTTCCAGTTTGTTTGTACTACCACTAAGTAGCATCGGTTACAGGATAACATTTGGATTCTGACTGAAGTGTCATATTAATGGCTTACAAGTGTGCATAATTAGGTGGAGCAAGATACTCTTGCCCCTTTGGGGTCAGTCAGGTCTCTTTGATTTGGCTTTTGCCACCAAGTTTGGCAATACGAAAAGCAGGCACTCTGAGCCGCCACATGCATTTGATCCAGCGAGAAGACGGCCAATAAATTTCACAAGGGCTGGATATTGGACTCTTGATGTGGCGAATAAGTAGGGCCTCATCTGAATGTAAATGTGCCTCTGAAATGGCATTTCATGGGACTGGGGGACATGTGTAGGATTGATGTATAATTCCAACACTGCCAGTAATATTGAAAAAAAAAAAAATAAATTGGTTAGTATAACGTCAACTAACCTCCTCCTACCTGGTGATTAGTTTTATTTTGAGTAACTTTTACTTTTACTTCAATACATTCCAAGGCATAAGATCATACTTTTTACTTCACTACATTTCATAAAACATATACTCTTTATATTACATGCAACGACACGCAGAAGCGGTGTCTGATTCAAGAACGAACTGATTCTTTTCATTGAACCTTTTAAATCGGTTAGCAAATCACACCAAATAATTGATGCCATAACATTAACAGTTTTATGAAAATGCTATGCATGTAGCCTTACGTGACGTCTGTTTTTATATTGTTTATCAACAGTATATATTTTTATATTGTTTCGATTAACTAGCCGAGTAGACAGATACTGTATGAATGTTTCTTCATAACCATACTGAAAATAAGTAAATATTGTTAGCTGATGCTAACTGTCTAGCTAACAAGCTTGCTGGTGCTAAGTTGAGGTAATTTTTAGATATATAATCCAAATATTTTTATTCAGCCACCTAGATAGGTAACATCTGGGGGAAAAGAAGGGATGTTATTTTCAGAACATGGTAACTACAGTAATTATCAAAGTGGGAAGTGATGCCCTCTGGGGGCATTTGGTCGGGGGTGTTTTTACACCAAAGACAAGGTTTGAGAAGAAAACAAATCATTATTAAAATATAATTATATTTTCCTTAAAATGTTCCTCCTAACTCCCGGCCTTATTCTCATGTCAGATATAACTGTGATGTTCTGCAAAACAACAAACTTTAAAAGCCTTTTTTCTTCCTGGTGAAGATCAGATGGTCAGATCTGTTTTCTCTCAGGTACATCACAGTGTGAGCTTTACAGTGAACATTACTACATCTCTCTTGTCTAAGTAGTCCATATTAACAACATAAATATGTCTTGGCTCCATATAGTGGTTATTTTGGTTATTTTGTATTATTAACATTAAATTAGTTAGCCTATATAAAATTGCTAAATAAATCTATCAGTATTTTTCTACTCAAGTACATAAAAAAGAGTACTTTTGTACTTTCACTCGAGTAAAATGTAGAATTAAAATATTACTTTTACTGGAGTTATATTTTATTATACATATTTGTACTTTTACTCAAGTACTTGATTTGTGTACTTCATCCACCACTGGTTTTAAGTCAGTTATTTATATATTTTACTGTAATATCAGTAGGAATTATCAGTTTACATTTGTCATTTTACACACAGTTTACATCAATTTACATTTCCAAACATTGATTTTGACAGTAATTGTAATAATCCAGTGAGTCTGACATACAGTACACACACACACACACACACACACACACAAGTGCATCCAAAAATAATAATAATAATATTGTGCAAAATTCCTTTAAATTGTTTTTATATATTATAGACTCATTGCATGCAAAACATTTATTTTTCTAATATTGATGATTATAGCTTAGGTTTGCCAAACAGAAAAGTTCAAGTTCTTTAAAGTGTATTAATTTATGCACTCAATACTTGGTCAGGGCTCCTTTAGCACAGTGAGTAGTGGCATGGAAGCGATCCATCTGTGGCACTGTTGAGGCACTACTGAGTGTTCCAAAATCTCCTGGTAGATGGCTGCATTGACTTTGGACTTGATAAAACACAATGGACCAACACCAGCAGATGTCACGGCACCCAAATCATCACTGACCCTCAGAAACTTCACACTGGACTTCAAGCAGCTTGGATTCTGTGCCTCTCCAGTCTTCCTCCAGACTCCAGACCTTGATTTCCAAATGAATTGCAAAATGTACTTTTATCTGAAAAGAGGACTTTGGACCACTGAAGAACAGTCCAGTTATTTTTGTCCTTAGCCCATGTAAAGTGCTTCTGACGTAGTTTCTGTTTCAGAAGTGGCTTGGCAGCACTTTTCTTGAAGACGTCTGAGTGCGGTGACTCTTGGTGTACTGATTCCTGCTTCAGTCCACTCCTTGTGAAGCTCTCCCAAGTATTCGGCTTTGCTTGATACTTGATTCAAGCCTGTGGTCATTCCTGTTGCTTGTGCACCCTTTCCTACCCAATTTCTTCTTTCCAGTCAACTTTGCATTTAATATGCTTTGATACAGAATTCTGTGAATATCCACCCCTTACAGTAATGACCTTCTGTGACTTACGCTTTTTGTGGAGGATGTCAATGATTGTATTCTGAACCATTGCCAAGTCAGCATTCTCCCCCATTATTGTTATTTCAAATTTATACTGTAGGGATGGTCATTTAATGAAACTCAAATGTAAATATTCTAACATTTTGAGATACTGGATTTGACTTTCATGAGCATGATATGTATATATTTTATATAAATTATGTATTTCATAGTGTTTCTATGCATTATTATATTTATTCCAAAATAACTAAAGGCATTAACAATTTGAACAAAATTCTGGAAACAGTTTACAATAAGGTTTCGTTAGTTAACTACTTTAGTTAATATGAACTAAAAACAAACAATAGCCTACTTCTACAACATTTACTAATGCACTATTAAAATCGAAAGTTGTGTTTGTTAACATTAGTTTATGCACTGTGAACAAACAATGCACAACTGTATTTAGTTACTGTATCTGTATTAACTAATGTAAACAAAGATTAATAAATACTGT
The DNA here is from genome assembly GCF_963082965.1 of Carassius carassius. Taxonomy (NCBI): domain Eukaryota; kingdom Metazoa; phylum Chordata; class Actinopteri; order Cypriniformes; family Cyprinidae; genus Carassius; species Carassius carassius. Next base: position 29,163,234 of record NC_081770.1, read on the forward strand.
GATAAATGTTCATTGTTCATGTTAGTTAACTCATTAAATGACATCTTATTGCAAAATGTTACCTATATTTTTTCTATCATTATTATTAGTGAACTTATGTTTAGCTTTTCTTTTTAATAGTCAACTTATTTCAGGTCATCGTCATAAAAGCTCTGTAAACACTGCCAAAGACATTTCATCATGCTGAATGCTCACTAAAAACTGACAAAGTCATCATGTTTTCAGACCATTTCAAGATATATTTTGATGTGACATGAAGTAGTTGCATCTAAACAGGAGAGTTGTTTACTTACTTCATAAATAGTCAATAACGCCATCATTTTCTTTATTCAGACCAAGAGCTTGCATGAAAACAAGATGCAGGATTTATCACACGAACCAATCACATCAAACCATAACTTGTTACATAACTTGTAAAAGTCACTTGTTTTCAGTCATATTTGCGCCATTTTATTTGTGTAATATTGTAGTAAGGGTCAACCCTGAATTTGTTTGCCAATAAAAGCCTTTAAAACAGATGTTTTTCAGTATACCAAGAAACATGTAGAAAAAAAATATATACAAATACTGCAGCAGCAATCTTAGAAAAAACACAAATTTCCAAATGATCTGAGCTATGTAATCTACATTCTTTTTATACCTCAAATCCTTACTGTACGTCATTTGACTCGAATGGATTGGTGTCTTTTCACTTTAGAAGAACTGTCTAAAACAAAATCTCCTGTCATATGAAAGAACAACTTTGATAAACAATGAAATATCCCTCTGACACTGTTTGAACCATTGCAACAACAAAATATTGTTTCTTATGAGACAGGATTACAATAAACAAGCTGTCCCCTGTTATTTTTTACTTTTACAGTATGTTCACTTCTAATAGAGACACCACTGTTGTCCTTAAACAAATCCATAGTTTTAAAATCAATAGATATAATGTATATATGATGAGGCATGTACTGTACAATGGTAGAGATGTAATACAGCATTACATATTTTTGGCTTTACCTTCCACCCCTGACATGTAAGCATCAATACACATATTTAAATGTTTATAAATGATCCAAAAGCTACCATTACTACTTCATCTTCACACCAGTATCTATTTGGATTACACATATAACCTCTCTTTGTTTTTCTCCATTACCACCAGTATTTGTTTTCCTCCTCGGTTTCTCCTTCCTTGCATAAGAAGAGCTGCGTGTTTTCAGAGCTCAACTCCCTCCGGCAGAATTTCAATGGCCTTCTCCACTGCTACGTTTACTGCTTAGGGATCAGTGCACAGCACTGCCGCATCTACCCAACAACACACTTCAAAAGTAAAATCTCCTAATGTTCGCATTCTCACTGTGATGCCGTTGGTTAATCCTGGCCTACGCGCTGCAAAATCTGCAAAGATAAAATGAGGCCATCGATTGGGTTCCCTTGTAAACTGCTCCACTGAAACGCCTTATGATATGTACTGTATAGTGTCTTCTTATATCTAGCTCATTATCAGGCCACAGCAGAGCTTTAGAATTTGAACATCAGCTGATAATGATAGCGCCAGCATGGCTGGAGAGATCAGGAGATTTCTACCCTTGTACACAGACACAATTAGTCAGTGTTGCTGATAAAACAGACGAGGCATAACTCAGGCTGTTGTTACGATGTGCAAGCTCATGAAATCTGGGTTAATTAGCGGGGCTTGCTAAGAAAAGCATCACTGCTGCTCATACTTAGGGCTAGGATTGTGGACAAACAATGAACCATAATGATACTGATGCCTTTCTGAGCAAGTAGCACAACCTAGTTAATGTAAACAACATTTTGGATGGTTCGGTATCTTTAGAAAGTTTTGGAGCCGCTGTTTCAAGCGCTTACAGTTTTCACAGTTCCACAGCTTCTTTGGAATTGGTGTGACTTCACCTCCCGGTGACATCTTTCATGAGGTAAAATCCTCAACACTTACAAGTGTATTTCTCGAATAAAACAAGTCATCTTTCTTTTTTTGGCAGCAGGAGAACCTCGCAAGCTGCCGACGTGCTAATTTTAAAACCTGTGTTTCTCGACAATGACGGCTGACAGGAAACCCATCCACAACACAAATCCTCTAGTACTCCTCTTTTTGGTTTTGCTTCAGAACTTCATCTTAATGAATGCCAGATGAAACCTTCATCCTGTTATTTGTCAGGAAAAGAGATGACTCAGTTAAAGGCCGAATACAAGATCGGCTTCGTAGGGAAATATATCAGACGCCAAGAGGTAGAACCACAACGAGAAAACTGGGGCGCTGTGACAGCTTCTTTCTCAGCTCACCTCATTTGAGGACTTCAATGTTACGCAGATGTCCCAGACTCCAGTACTTGTGTTCCTTCAAGTCTCAGAGCTGTAATGAGCTCATTACACACTCTGAAAATGTCATGGACCCAGCCTACAAGCATAGTTTTTCCTTCTAGAATAGAATGTGGTTTAAGGCCCTTTGCTGTAGTGCATGTGAAGCGAAATGCCATTGTGTGAACGATGAAGCGCTGACCCAGTCCCATTTTACATTATGCTACAATCAGAAACAGTTCGGTACCATATCTTTCAAAAGGTCACCTGTATGAAACAGCCATCTTCTGTAAGATAAGGCTGTGTGAGGTATTCAGAATTACATTTCTACATGATAACTGTTAACATTTAAAGGAGTTAAACAAACAAGAAAAGTGGCTGATATTTCGTAAAGGCACAGTCAACACAAAAATAATGATTATATCATGATTCACTCACTCGAGTAGTTTTAGATTTTATTGATTGATTGTCCATACAGTGAAAATCCAGTGCAGGGTTAATTTAAACTAGCTAGCTAAATGTTAGATTATACCATGCTCTCTGCCTTATGTTTCTGTAAGTTTGCCTCTCAGCAATCCTTCCTCTCTTTTTACTCCTTTTTTTCTGTCTCACTCCCTCCTCCCTTCTGGGTTCTCTTTCTCTACTCTTGGTAGTCTTAACTCTCTCTATCTCAATGTCTACACACATGCGCACACATGTATATGTCTTCAGGGGTTCAGATTTTCAAAAGAGGACAGGGGTTATGGGCCCGAAGGTTAGTTTAGACTGACCGAACTCTATAGTTCAATTGAGAAAAGGTATCCTTGGACAAGTGTTCTTCTGATTTCTCAAGAACTTCCGAGCCATACTTCCATTTTATATAACATACAGATCCTAATATACAGTATAACATACATGTAATCTACACCCTATGGGCTCTAGAAGAAGCAGGAAGGAAAACCCTTTGTTTGCTAGACATTCTTATATGATGTAGCGTACAATTCTTATTGGATAAACCACGACACCAACAGACAAATTGGCTTCATGTTCATAATTCTTTCCATTGGCCCATGCAAGGACTGAGAATAGTCAGACGGCATCGATTGAGAAAATTATATTATTTTAACACTAAATAAATCATAGCATATCATATATCCATCATTCAAAATGTAACCTACACCAATAACAATTTAAATATTTGCATGATGAATGGAATAATTTTTATTTAATCTATTTACATATTTACACATCTTTATTTGTGAACTTCACTGCATATGTTTAACATCTACACAGAAGAGCACGGCACTGGAAACGTCAAGGTCATTGGTTTGATTGCCAGAGATTGGCCAATTCTAGAATTGATGCATACCTTGAATGTAAATTCACTTTTTGATAGAAAACATCTTCCATATGCAAAAATAGTTAATGTAAATGACAGAAAACCAGACGCCTCGAGTGCCAGGAGAGTAGCAAAGTGGTTATTGTGGCATGTAAATAATGAATTTACAAAATTATTATGCTGTATTGCCAGTTTAATTATGTTGTTGAAATTTATGTCTTCATCAGTACTGCTTTCATTGGTTTTACTCTAATACCTTGATTCTGTACATACACCATTCAGCTTAGCACACTTGAAACATTAACTCACCACCTTGAGGACCAAATTATGTGAGATTTATTACATTAAAATTAGAGGTTTTGTTGTGAAACTCTGTCTTGGCCTCAGGGAATTAAACATACTGATGCAAAAACACCCAATTAACGGTGACATAGCAGTTTGATTAAAAGTTCTAGGGACTTATGTGTAATTGCAAAGTATTTTGGGAAATCTTTGAAGCTGTTGATCATTCCTCGCTGTTGGGAAAAGCAGTGCATGCATACTGGCAGCAAACGACATGGATAAAGGTTGTGGCTACAGGTCACACCCCACATTATGTCTCTATTTGTACTAATTAAAGATTTGTCCATCACTATACGCAGATGGAATCTGGCTTCTCCAGTAATTGAGGTGTAATTGCTACGTATTCACTCAGTAATGCATCCATTGATTCGAGTGTAATTAGGTTAATGCTTGATGCCGGGTCAAGAGATATAGGTGAATTTGTGCTGGGAAGTATGGAAAGTGTCAGTCTTGGGAATAAGGGTTGTTACAACTTCTTGTATCTTCAGAAAAAAATAAAATAAATTGTCAGTGGGATAATAAAAATAAGCGATTCATTAATTTATATTCTCTGAAAAAAAGAGTTATCTTAATTTTTATTCTCAAGCAGATATTGAGAGTTTTAATTAAGAATTTCTAGATATTTTTACTGGAAAATAAAACCAAAAATATTAAGAACACAATAACTATACAATACAATAATTCCCCAGAGCCATTTATATTTGCATGGAGGTCATGGAGACCTTGGAAAAAGTCATATCACACTATATGAAAGACAAAGATGAACTGCAGGACATTTCAGCATTAATATTTGATATAAGAGAATAAAGCTGTGAGTTTTATTTATAGGCTAGGGGTGTAGAAAGACACAAAGGGTTTGGTGCAGCTGACATCATCAGAAATGAGAATGATCAGACTTCATTTTGCTTCAGGCTGACGATGGATTAACCTGCCCGACTTACGGTACATCTCAGGGCTTTGTTGAAATTGGAGGTTAGCTGCACTCACATTTGCCTCTTGTTGGAATGTAGTTCCACCACAGCTCTCTATTAAAGAAGAACTGAAGCACATGGAAGTGCTTGCCTCATAAATGTTTAAATACCATTATTAGAACCCACATTGGACAATGTAAGTGAGTGAGTGAGTGAAGTGACATTCGGCCAAGTATGGTGACCCATACTCAGAATTTGTGCTCTGCATTTAACCCATCCGAAGTGCACACACACAGAGCAGTGAACACACACACACACTGTGAACACACACCCGGAGCAGTGGGCAGCCATTTTTTATGCTGCGGCGCCCGGGGAGCAGTTGGGGGTTCGGTGCCTTGCTCAAGGGCACCTCAGTCGCGGTATTGAGGGTGGTGAGAGAACTAGCTTGTATATTACAAACAAACAACATGTGAACATGTTGATAAGCTAACAACAAATTTTTAAGCTAATCACGTCAACACATGTAAACTACAGCAATGTGTTAGCATGTTCTTATATATTTAGCAATATTTTAACAAATCTATTATTAAGCCTATACATGTGTAAATATGTGAATATTTTCATTATTGGAATTCAAACATGGTAACATGTTTTAGCTTAGCAACATGCTAAAATTATGTTAATGTGCTAACATGTTTTAACTTAAATGTACAGTATGGGATTTTTGGCCACCCGGGGTCACTCACTCAAAATAACAACAAAAGACATACTTTGATGACGTTGGGAAAGAGCGTGGGCTCATGGGAGTTGTTGTTTCTTTGGAACACGCGCTCTGTCATACACAGGTTTCTTGTATACAAACAATACCTGATGCGCGCGCATCCAGGAGGCAGAAAACCGCTATCTGTTATGCCGAGTTCAGTAAGACAACATTGTAATTAACGTAGATTTCGCATTGTTTGTAATTTCTTGTTGACTCAATAATAAATTGCAATTTCAGAGTTGGATCTGTTTGTTTGTGTTTCATATTAATATAACATTATGTAAAATGTCCAACTGTTTACGAATCAAAATCCGGACATACTGTGAACATCTGACACCCAGCACTGGCTCGGTTAGTACAATTGACCACGCAACAACTCCTTGGCATTTTGACTAGCGACAACACCACCACTATGCTACTAGCCTAAACCCTTTACTCCAGTACAAAGAGCGCGGGTCTTTTGCCTCCTGGTTGCGTGCGCAAGCAGTGATGACGTCGCCGAGAAGTACATGTATTCCGCACTCATTCTAACTTAGTATTTTGACAATCACGTCTTTTCGAATGGAGAGACATATGAATTATCAGACCCCTATCAAATCAATATTCCATCTAGCTAGTAGTAATATATGTTAAAAAAAAAACACGATCGCCTTTTGTTTATAATTATAATTACGTTTATTTTATTACGTTTGTCTTGTTTCTTCTCTTGTCCCAAAACCTTCTCGGGTCATTTATTTCACCCGTACGTTTGCACTTCACAGAACATGCAGGCAAAGCATAATCATGATCCATAACTAAGTTATTGATTGAGGTATAAATACTAATATAAACAATATAAATATAAAATATAATAGTCTCGATCAAGGCTAGCTACTACTTTTTCTTCTTTCATCTCTCCTTTGCTTCTGATCACCTTTATATTTGGCGGCTCTGCCGGGTTCCGCAGGAAGTTAGATAAACTAGAGGGGTCAAAGGTTATATGATGTCATAGACGGGTGACAAAACGGAAATAAAGAAACGTGCCGTGTCTTCTAATTAAACTATAATTTTCTCCGGATTTTAAAGTTCGTGGAAACTGTCGGGATAATGTAAGTACACAACTAAAAAAAATATATTACATAGATATAGTGATTTCTGCTATTTTTAAAGCAGAAAAATTACATATTGTGCCTTTAACAACATGCTAACAGGGCTTAAAAAGGAAAAAACTATTAAGCTTGATTTGATTTTTTTTCTGGTTATGTTCTTATTTTCTAGTGTTTCTTTTCATTTTTTGAGGTTCTCCAGTACAATGGTGCTAAGATGTTGTTAGCTTAGAAGCATGCTGACAAGATAACTTGTTAGTATGCTAGTAAGCTAACAACATGTCAGCACTTTGCTAAGCTAGCACACACATTAAGTAAGCATTTTAACATGTTGCTTAGCTAACAACCTGTTAGAATGTCGCTTAGCTAACATTTCTAAATGGTTTAATTTTAATTTCTAATTTAAATAAAATAAAAAATAGTGTTGCATGCAACAATGTAATCTTAAAATACATATTTACATACATAAAAAAAAAATAGTGAGTATTTCAAAATGAAATAGTCTATGTGTTCGTTCCTGGTCTTATGAACAATGCATGTCATCCTGAAGAAAAATTGTTAAAATTTGTAATTGTATTTTTGCTTGCACCTTTTGACCAGTTCCTCTTATTTTTCAACTCCATTCAACCACTTGGTTTCATTAGGGTAACCATTTTTACAATCCAAATTTCTCATTGAGCATCATGTTTCACTTAGAAATACATCAAATTATATAACGGGTTGTGAACACCATTTCACACAACTATTAATTACAGGATCAAAAGGAGCAGCACAAATAGGTCAATGATTTATGCCCTTTTTCTACCTCTGACTGTTCCTCTTTTAACGCAAACAGAGAGATTGTGAATACGGAATAGTACCTTTTCGCCATCAACCAGCACAGCACGTCAGCCATTGGCTAAATGAAAAGTGGCACAAGAGTCTTATCTTGTAATACAACACAAGATGTGACACTCCAATTAGCTGCCGAGCATAATAACAAGCACAAAAAGCATCATTCTCTTAATTCTGAATCACAAAATGCCAGTAAGCAAGCAAGACAATGAGTGACAAGCAATTACAAAGTTACACACAAAAAAGATATTGAAGTCTTGAAGAAAATGTAAAGGCTCTTGACACAAATTTCAGGTTTTCATTAATGAACACCGTGGCAATATGAGTAAATAAACAGCCTGTCATGGCTAAATTGCTGCGTTGGCAGTCTGTTTAGACATGGGATTGTTGTAGTCTTTGTTGATAATAATATTTAAAATTAGATGTCTGCTAAGGCTGTTGTCAAATCATTTTGCAATTTTTCAGTGACAAAATTTGATATTTTGAGATGAGTGGTATCCTAATAAGAAATAGAAGAAACAGTTCATAAAAAAAGAAAGAAAAAGTAAATTTACACAGCATTACAACATTATTTGAGTTGCCAGTGAAACACAAAAGAAGATACTTAGCAGAATGATCAAACTGTACTCTATTAAACTTAATTATATAATTGTAAAAATGTAATTGTAAAAATTTAATTGTAACCAAAAATTACCAAAAAAGCCATAAATAAATATGTTTGCCAAATGACAAGCAGCCATATCCAATTGAGCATAGGGATAGATGGTTGCTAAGAGTTGGGAAAGAATTCAGTGCCTCTTCTGAGTAGCATTTACATGCATGAATGCTTTGGGGATCGTGCTATGTTAGGCAGAACAGGGCATCCAAATTTGATAGTGAAATCTGCATAACATATTTTGCTGTGCATCACAAATATATGAAGCATCACTTGGGAAAAATCCTCTCTTGGTCTAATTTCCATGAAGTGCAGTGTACTTTTCCACACTGCAAACACAAATTTGTCTATCACTGGATGAGCTGTATCTCTGTGTGAAATTAAAGCGATCTATAAATCCTCATACATATATACATGTGTTTCAAAGTTGACTGGTATTCAAACAGCATATAACAGCTCTGCATCTGAATAACACACAAACAGTTCAATACATTGAGATTTCTTGCCAGAAATGTTTGTCCACTTATTGGAAATGCAGACAGTTATGAATGCTGACAGCAGTTTGGGACCAAAGAGACGAACTAGACTTGGGACTTGAATGTTCTGAACAAGTAACTCAGTAGAGAATACTTGACCTCAGTCTGACTTTCTGTGTGTATATTCAGATATTAGATCTTCATTTATGCCTAATTTATAACTCAAAATCCTCAAAGGAGACTTAGTGACAATAATCAGACCAGATTAGGACTGTCTGACAGTCTACGAAACAGATGCTAATCCATAATTGATTCATGAAAGAAAGTGTGTCGTAAAACAAGACAAAAGAACAGAGAACTAATAAAAATAAATGTTTTCTTGTAATGCCAGGATGTGCGAATAATTAACTACTGCATAAAAAGGCAAAAGGGCAGGTCATTCATATTCAAAATTTATGGAGAGATGAAAAGTGCAGGGGTTGGGTTTGTAGAAAGGCTAATTTTACAATGTCACAAATTTTAAACCAGCGTCTGAACAAAAAAGCCATCCAAGGACAAGAGGAAAAATAAAAATTAACAGCAAGGGGAAAGCGCTGGCTCACGATCGCTTGTGTTATTTACATTAAGAGGCAAAGGTTGTAAAAAGCAGAGAAATGGCTGGCACTTGTTCAGAAGGGTCGCAATAAGATCATAGATCAATTATCACAATGCGAAACATTTACAGTGACATATTAACAAGTCTGTAACTTGTAATGCAGACAGGAAATAAAAACTGTAGCCAACTGAGTGGCAGATTAATTGAGTTGCAGCAAGAGAGGATGTTATATTAGACTCCAGAAGGATGGGAAAGGCCCTGTGCAAAATCTAGTGTACACTACAATTCTGTGACTAGAAAGTGACAGAAAGCTGCAGATTGGATATTTCATTTTTACCAACACCCTTCTTTACTTGTGAATAGTCAAGGATGCAAAGACTCAGGCTCCAGTAAACTAGAGGGCAGTAATGCGCAATCATAAAAACACTAATAATAGCAATATGAGTTACTCATAGTTTTATTGATATTTATTAGGACATTTTTTAACAACTTCTTATACCGATTTACTTCAAACTATTGTTTTACTTTGCTGTGCAAAACAGTGAAATATGTTGTGAAGAACTCTCGAATTGCTATGTTTGTGAGATTGTTTGTGAAAACTACATTTCAGGATCGTAGCTTCAGTTGTAGATAAGAACTATTGAGTAATTGAAGCACCTAGTGTACAATAATCAACAGAAAACAAAAAGAAGTAATAATTTACACTATATATTTCTTTAACCATCATGTAAGATATTGGTTTGTTGGTTGCTGTTTTGCCACCACGTGGGTTTCCTTGACTATTTTCATAGCTAGTAACTAGTTAAAATGGTAAAAACATAAATAAAAATTGCTGTTTAAAAGTTTTTAATGTTTGCTTTAGATAAAAACTCTAAAATGGGTTCAGGGTTTACTCTTCAAGAGACTCTGGCATTTAATATTAAGAGCATCATTATATTAGGAGGTGGACAACTTACATGACTTTGTTCAGACTTTGTAGGTATATTGTGTCCTACCTACACTGAGGTGTACAAATTCTTGGTTCATTGACACTGCAGCGTCATTGCAAATGCTAAGTAGAACATCAGTAGTTTTGTCAAGGAGAAATTTTGCTTGACTGGCTGACCCCCCGACCAGGAACTTGGGGCAACAAGGGACGGAATGGCCTAAGGCTACTAGTCCCAGAAGCTATTAAGATCCGCTACAGAGAACAGGCAGTGAGTTCGTATATGTTGTTCAAACTGGGTCATTCAAAGTTGCTACAAAGCTGACACAAATATACAGGGGGGTTGAAATGTCTGAGAACACAATGAAAATCTGGGATTCTATTTAAATAAAGCCCCTTTCACACTGCGTTTCCGGCAAATACACGGGTAAAGTGTTCCGGCAATTGTTCCGGGGTCGCTAGATTTTGCACTTTCACACTGCCAGTGATTACCCGGGATATGTGCGTGCGTTCACACACAACCCATAAAGGTCCCGTAATGACACGTGACATCAGGGTCAAGTGACTTTTAATGTACGAGTCGAAGCGTTAGGCACGTTATACTTCCACTGAAGCTGAAGGCGAACGATCTCCACGTCAGTGCTGAACTAACTGATCTCTGCTTCATTACAGTTTGCACATATTTTTTTGCCGCGAACGTTGATCTTCCTTCAAAACAGCCGGTAAAAGAGTCGTGTGATAACGTGCATCATCACTACGACACGGCATTAGATCTGGCTTTTGTTCACACAGCGCTTGTCCCGGGATTGAACCCGGCAATGTTACTAGGTCCCCGACCCGGGTTCAATGCTGGAATCTATCCAGAGAAGTGTTTGCTTTCACAAGAAAGGTGACCCGGCAATTTTCCAGCAATTTGCCGGGTCCGATGTGCAGTGTGAAGGGGCCTAAGGGAAATCAACAAACATGTTTAGGAAATTTTTTTAGAAATTGGAACATTCTTAAGCATGCAGAGTGTCATCAGTTTTAGTATATGCTATCTTAAGTTTTCCAAAAAAAATTTACTCAAATTTGTAAAAAAAAAAAAAAATAAAATAAATAAATAATGCAAAATCACTAGTGGTTTCAGACGTTTGCACCTTACTGTACAGCATTTTATCCAGAATTTCAAAGGTATTGCAATTCCCAAATCAGATTTTTCATTCTCTCTATACTTTAATAGAGACTCTTACATCTACGTGATGCCCTACTTTCATACCAGAAACAGAATAGACTGGTTAGACTCTCAAACGCATTATCCTCTGAATTGAAATGGACTTCCTGTGATCGATGGAGTTACAGCAGGGAAAACCACTCATGGTAATGGAGGAAACCCAACACTCTTGAATCAGTGGGTGGGATGCCATGTTCTTGTCAAAGTAATATTCATCCAGACTAGACCCTGTCTAAAGATGTAATGCAGATGAAGGAGAAAAAAGGATCTTTCGAACATTTCCTATTATATTTTATACAATTAGAGATGATTTCTGTGAAGTCTATATAAATTATAACATGGAGTATATAAAAAATAAAAATAAAGATCAATCGTACACAACACCACTGCCATTTTTTAAGAAAATCTCTTGTCCTTTTTAAAGATGAGTGTGTTGTTCTGGTAGCACAGCACAGCACTACAAAAAAAGTCTTCTTTTTTTCCTAAGCTGTAAAATGTACTCTCAATACTATCAGTCTTCCTACTTCAAAATTTCATGTTTATTTTAATGTGTTACTTATAAATTATTTTAATTATTAAAATAATTATACATATATATATATTTTTATTACAGTTTAACAAAAATAGTTACTTTCATGAGGCAATCAATATTTTGGTGAATATTTAGGTCAGGTCAATTTTAGAAGGATAGGAACATTCTACAAGTTTCTGTAACTTAAATTAAAAGAATACTAATTGACAAAAAAGACTGAATGCAGTAGTTGATAATAAATTAGCATAACAAGAGATTTACAAGCAAAATGGTAAAGAATTTTCAGCATGGCACAAGGGTTAAATCTTCACAAAATGCATTGCAAATGCAAAACATGGTATTAAAAGTACGGAAAAAAATAAAGCATTAGTGTAAAAGCAACCACTGGATTGTCAAAAGCAATCACCCAAATATGAAGCAACATGGTGTTTTGCAACAATAACACCACAGCCAAATGAAAACCCAGGTGTGCATTTGAAATCCACTTTAAATCTAAAATAAACAATGTCCCTCATTGACTGCGATTAACTGTGCCATGTTGTCGCAACTTCAAATCATTGCACAGAGTCATCCACTTCCCTAGGTACAATATTACCATGGTAACATGTTCTTGCACAATTACCCTCAGTCTCGGGCACCAGATTTACAGCGCAGCTGAAATGTCTTAGCACAGAGCTAGGTTGTCAAGTATTTTACTTTTGGAAAATGACAAATGTATGCCTCACTCCGCTGAGTAGTCTCATTAAGAGAGAAGATTGTGTTTTTCATCAAACATATTACATTATGGATTTTAAAAAGAATAGTTCACCCGAAAAAAAAGAAAAAAAAGAAAGAAGTTTCTGTCATTATTTACTCTACCTCATGTTGTTCCGAATTCCGTGTACCATTTTTCTCAGTGCAACGTAAAAGGAGAAATTCTTCAAAATATTCAGATGATACAGAGCTACTTCAGCCACCTTAGTATCCATATCTAGCTGAAATAAAAATGTTTTTACTTAGAAATATTACATGTGTGATCAGTTTATTTTATGTTTTGAGCATTATTGTAAAAGCTGATTGTGATGTTGTAGCAGAGCCCTGCACATGACATAGAGACAACAATATACTGTATAGTAGTCAATATTTGGATCAAATAAGTGGATCAAAAAAGTTTATCAAAGTTGTCCTTAGACAAAATTAGGTATTGTTTTGTTTTTGCGACAATTTTGATGAAAGGTTTTGATATACTTTGAATGCTGACTAGTGTAGTTATCATGGATACAAAAAGTACAACTTGTGTTCCATCATTTTAGCAAATCGTGGTGATTGTTTCATATTTTTGGTAATCATCTTACTAATTTCTTCCCTTCTTTTAGTAAATCGTGGCCACGTTGTGCTAATTTGTTCACCCATTTACGTAAATCATGGCCATGTTGTATTAATTAATTCCTTTGTTATAGTAAATTGTAGCCATGTTGTACTAATTTGTTCCCTCATTTTCGTAAACCGCATCCCTGTTGTTTCAATTGTTCTCTAGTTGTTCTAAATCATGGCCACGTTGTACTAATGTGTTCACTAGATTTAGTAAATAGTGGCCACTTTGTACTCATTTATTACGTTTATTACGTATTTATTAGTTCGTTACCTAGTTTTGGTAAACAATGTCTACTGTTTTACTACTTTGTTGCCTCATTTACATAAATCATGGCCACGTTATATTAATTCATTCTCTCATTATAGTAAATCATAGCCATGTTGAACTATTCGTTTCCTTGCTTCAGTAAATCGTGACCACATTGTTCTAATTTCTTCCCTCGTTTTAGTAAATTGTAGCCACGTTGTACTGATTTGCTCCCTCATTTACGAAAATCATATTTTAATTGTTCTCTTGTTTTACTAAATCATGACCATGTTTTGCTAATTTGTTCTCTCATTTTAGAAAATTGTGGTTAAATTGTGCTAATTCATTCCCTCTAATTGATTTCCATTGACAAAGTTGGTTACATACTGTAGTTATTCAGTGATTTTACTGTTTCTGAAGTCAACACATTCAACATTTTCAGTGTGGACACTCAAGCTGTTTCACCATGAAACGTCATGGGTTGCGTCTGTTGTAGTCATGTTTGTGAATCAGGCGCTAAAACAATTCATTCTTAGTGGAGAATGACTTCCAATCTCAGCCAGATTTCCTCCAAAATGCAAAGGTTTCACTGGCTGTTCATGTAGCTGTACATAATCTATGATTCAGCGCTCTCCAGAATTTGCTACAAATTGAGCGAGTGATTCCCATCACTGCAGTTCCTATCTGGACTGCTGGTCATTTGACTCTGCCTGCAGCTCCTCGATATGCCCTGACATAATGTAGATGATTACATGAACCCTCATCATTAGCCCCTGACGAACTCCCCAAGACCCCAACCAATCACACGCCCGGTCAAGCATCCCAATCAGTCCGGGTCAAGATGAGCGGCCAGAACAGTTCTCCCAGCAAACGCTGAGGAGAGAAAATGGCAGCCTCTTCTTAAGAGGCTTCATTTCTCAAGCACAGGTCAAGAAGGCTAATGTGGCAGCTCAGTCAACTGTTGTATTCATATAAACAAAAAGTACTTGGGGACAATCACTTGCCACTTAACCCCTATCACCGCCAGAGCTGCAGTGTTCAAGAGGATTGAGTGTGTCAGTCAACGGGACTTTGAAAGTTTGATGTAGATATATACGCAACCCTTGTGCAAAGAACCTGGTATATTAGCAACAGATGCTAATAAGCTTCTACAGACACTAATAAAATTCAATTCGAATAGTATTTAAAAAGTGACCCATTTTAACATGGGTTACTGAATACATGAGGTCTTAATTTCACCCGCTAGCGTCAAGTCTTAATGGTTACAACTACCGACAAGTGGTGATTTGAACCAGTCTACCTTAAATAATGCAGATAAGCTCTGCACAAATGAGTCAGTGTAATATAACAAAATTGTAGAACATATTTAAACTCAGCATGAAATGAAAAATAATACTAAGTAACTGCTTCCTTTAAACATATCCCAGTACTCATTATAACAAACGCATTGCACCACTTCTGAAACAACTTAAGTATTTTTAGGTGAAGTCACCCAGGAGGTCTATAATATCTGAATAGCATTACATGTTAGCATTGCCATCACAGTAAACAGTTTTTATTTATTTTTTTAAAATCTAATTCCTAATGAAACATCTACTTGAACCTAATTTACTTTAAAAATATTTGATATATTTACATATTTTTTTACTGACAAATAATAACAATTATATATATATATATATATATATATATATATATATATATATATATATATATATATATATATATATATATACAGTACAGACCAAAAGTTTGGACACACCTTCTCATTGAAAGAGTTTTCTTTATTTTCATGACTATGAAAATTGTAGAGTCACACTGAAGGCATCAAGGGCTATTTGACCAAGAGGGAGAGTGATGACCTGGCCTCCACAGTCACCGGACCTGAACCCAATCGAGATGGTTTAGGGGTGAGCTGGACCGCAGACAGAAGGCAAAAGGGCCAACAAGTGCTAAGCATCTCTCGGGGAACTCCTTCAAGACTGTTGGAAGACCATTTCAGGTGACTACCTCTTGAAGCTCATCAAGAGAATGCCAAGAGTGTGCAAAGCAGTAATCAAAGCAAAAGGTGGCTACTTTGAAGAACCTACAATATGACATATTTTCAGTTGTTTCACACTTTTTTGTTATGTATATAATTCCACATGTCTTAATTCATAGTTATGATGCCTTCAGTGTGACTCTACAATTTTCATAGTCATGAAAATAAAGAAAACTCTTTGAATGAGAAGGTGTGTCCAAACCTTTGGTCTGTACTGTATGTATATATATATATATATATATATATATATATATATATACATATATATATCATGTGTGTAAAATGGTGCTATTTTCATCCTTTTTACCTGGAAATTCCCTGTTATATATAAAAGGTACTAATATGTACCATTAGTACATATTACTAGCTATTATTTAGCTAGTTTTAAAGTACTTTCTAATTAATGCACTAAAGTTATCTTTTAGAGGTAAATAAGGTGCAAAGATGTACCTTTTAAATGATTACTCCCATGGTGACAGCTTTTGAAGGATTTTTCATATTGACTTCAAGGCACATTTCCTTGTATTGGCATGTTTGCATGTTTTTTTTTGGTTCATTCACTAACTTCATAATCTCTCCTCTAAGGTTGGTTGGAGTGAGCGTCACAATATGCTGTAAAAAATTACAAGTGAAACACAAGAGACATGCTATGTTGATGCTCGAGGGTCTGTTTGGACAGACCACAATGTGGTCCAGAACTCTTCTGCACTGCAAATGTAAGGTGCCCATTCAGATTACACATTTCTACTGGACAACCCAAATCCAAGAACACCTAGAGCACCACTCTTGTCTGCTGGTACCAGCATTGGCCTCTCACATCCTAACTTTCCACTTGGCTTCTTCGCCTTTGGACATATATGTCAGACAAGAGCACCGTTCACTCTTCGCCAGAAAAAACTGCCACCCTGGGCTACGCTAGAGACTGAATAACACCAACCTACCGAGCCAACTGTGAGGCACAAACAATAATGTCGATTGTTTCAGACAAGGTGCTGCTGCAGATTAGGTTGTAGACTGTGTAATAGTTTGTGGCTATGGATGGAAGACGGGTGGGATGGATAGACGCAGCGGCTGCGGAGGGAAAAGCGGGAGACTGTTATTTAGCAAGTGACCTGAAAATGCCATACACATTATTCCAGTTCGCTGTAATCCTAAATCCAAAAAACTTAAAGTTTTAAGTATAGTTCTTTCACAGGTCACGCAACACATTTTTTTTTTTTTTTATTCAAAACATTTCCAAGCCTATTTTCAACAGGGAACGGGGAGTTTTAAACACATACTGCCAAAAAGGAAGTCGTTTTGCCCTTTACAAATGTCCTTTGTTTGGGCACAATAACATCTGGTGTAGAAAAATACTAGTACTCTTCAAACGTAGGCCGCATTTTAGGCATCACAGGAACACTTCCAACATAAAGTTTCTTCCAAAAGGTACAATCATTTCTTTTCTCTAAGAAAATAAAATATTGCTCAATGTACTGTGTAATGCACAATAATTTACTGTATTGATTGTATCCATATTTTCAATTATGAATTGTATTTTCTTTAAGGATTGAAAGAAATGTTGATTAAAATATTGGAAAAAATTAATAAAAATTCTGCCAGGATATTATCCGTTTTGCATTATGCATTAGGGCAAAGCAATCCTATAATGCATTGCAACATGACAAAATTTGTCTAAGATGGAGGTTAATGATCATTTAGTAATTGAGGTAATTATTGTATTACACATTTACACTATATGCAAATTATGGAATATAAATTAATTACATTGTGTGTATATGCTTAACAAAATATCATATTGTTAGCTTAGCAACAAGTTAACACCAAATTCTACTCAAATCAAATTCAAACCAAGTCATTTTCACGTGACAAACACTATTTGTTATTTGTAATGGCACAAAGAGTTGATTTCTATGTAGTGTGAACACAAACTGTTCCAAGACTTGCTACAGCCAATACATCAACAACATGCTGTTGTGAGCATGTAAGAATATTGCTGCAGTAATTATAACATGCATGAAATAAACCCATAGCATACATGAATCACATCATAGCAGATCTATTCAGGTGGTGCTGGGGAAGGTGGAGGGTTTCTAAAGCAAGCTGCACTGCTACGTCAAGCTCTAGTCATATATTTTAATATTGGGCAGTGAGCTTATTGGCTACCAGTACAGGAGAGAAGCAATCAGCTGTGCCATGTGATGATGTCATTAGGTCAGACTGAGTTAGACCTATCGGACTGTGCCATCAGAGTTTCATGCCAGAACTCTGTATTTAGGTTGTGTGTATGTAGGCAGCACACAGCTTACTGAGTTTGAACCAAAACCAAAGTCTGTTTTCTGCTCCACTTAAATGCAAAATATCAAGAAAACATTCCTCTAGCAATTTTCCAATAAATCTAATGTGGCACATTCTACGGCATAACATTAAGAGTGACAAACAAATGATGTGTTCTTTGATTTAACCCGTTTTCTTCACTCTTTTTAGCTCTGTTATCTTTTTTTTCTCTCTCTCTCTCTAACTGTCAGTCAAGTATATAAGAAAAGACAGATTTGACACATATTGCCACAGCCTCATGTCAGCAGTTGGTAGCTCTGCACAAAAATAAATAAATAAATAAATTAAAACCTTTTATGCTAAACTCTATATTTTTATTATTGAGAGGTCCATTTTATTCAGGTCATACAACTTAGTATGGTATCACTTTATTTTGATAGTCAACTTTATGCTCATCCCAGGTCCTTGAAACGTGGTAGGCCTGTTCACTTATCCACCGCTCTTTGTTTACGCCAGGCGTCCAAATCTACGGGATAAATCGGTGCATGCAGACACCTACATCCCCACTCCTGGGACCCTCTCTGGAGCCCTGGAAAATATTCTGTGTAAAGATTGTGATGCCTGTTCTCATTATTTAAAATTTAAAAAAAAAAAAAAAATTGGATTTTTAAGTTTTGGATTAATTGAATATATGGATCTTGCATGTTTTTTTTTTTTTTTTTTTTTTTTTTTTTTTTAAGGGAAATTGTTGGCATGACAATTATCCCTCAATGATTAGGATCAGCTATCAACAATTTGCAATTGTGCCTATAAGAGTGTTGCTTTTTTTCATGAGTACTGAAGAAAGCATGGGCTGAAACGTTTGCTCTTTGGTCTGTTTTTAATACACTTTTGCACTTTTGTAAATTTTTCACTTTTGCATATATAAAAAAAAACGAATTTTTTTTGGTGCGAACAAATTCAGCGACTTGCTGGACTAAAGATTTCTCCCTTATGTTCTACACACGTGATAGCTCATTGTTCTTTTTGAACACACACAATTCCTGTTTGATAGTCCACTTTAAATAATTTTGCTGACTATAAGTAACTTTGCAACTAAACGTAAACTAGCAGTCATGTGAGTAGTGGTAGACTTTCTGCTCAATATTTGCTATGACATTATTTTGATAGTCCCCAACACACATTCTACTGCCTATAAGTAACTGTGCAAGTACGTGTCAACTTGTTCTTCTAAACCAAATTATATAACGAACTACACAAAGCCAAACCATAACCTAACAGTATACTAATATTCTAATGAGAGTTAGTTGACATGTAGTTGCAAAGTTACCTATAGTTAGTAGAATGTCCAAGTTGGATTATCGAAAAGTGTATCCATAACTACCAAATATTTATCAAAACTTTCAACAAACTTTTCCATATAATAAATCCCATTATCAATTTAAATGGGTTCTAAATGTACAGTATGAAATACTGAACCTATATCATTATCCTGAAGTTAATAAGATCAATGAGAAGTTGAAAAAATAAATCTCAGTACTTCCGGAACAGTAGACCCAAGAGCACTCTGAAAAATCCAATAATACAAAAGGAAATATGTTACACTCTGTTAGAAATAAAGAATGTAAATCAAATTATCCCTTTTAAGCCCAGTTAAACATCCTGCTTTGAATAGTGCCAGCTGAAAACTTTTCAACATATTTCCTGTGGGGTTGTAAAGCTGAATTAGTCCTTAGCTCAAGTCTGTTGTTAACCTTAAAGATTTGAGTGGGGTTGAATATAAATTGCCACAAAGAGCTTCTCAAACCATAAGCTGATTATTCAGTAAAGCTAAATGCTCGCTTCATTCTATTTTCCTTCAAAGGAAATTTCATATCTTGTGTTTTATTGATGGTAGATGCAAAAATAAATGAATAATCACAACCCCCTTCCCATTCTAGACATGGTATAAGATGGCGAGCTGTCCTATTTACAATGTTTCAAAGATAAAAGAGGACATTTGGGTAATTCTTTAAGACAATGTTAGGAGAAACGAGGCGCCATCAAGTCATATAACATCAGTCTCATTGTGCAAATCCAGTCATATTGAAGCCTCAATGACGACAACCGATGAATTTGCCAGACGATGCCAATAAACAAGATACTATTTTAGTCTAATTTATAATACCAACACTGAGACATTTAACTGTCATTGAAGACATATAGCATGTTATACGCAAGTTCAAATCCCGGACGAGCCCCCAGATAATCTGCATTTTATGCTTCTTTGGATTGGGACTGGGTAAAACAATACATATATATCAAGGGGAATACTATGCATTCACATTAAATTAATGAATTTAAATATTTAGTGTGTAAACAAAGATGTTATTTATGAGAGTACGCCCTCAGTATGGTTTCAATAGTGAAGGTAAATAAATAATAAAATCTTCATGGGGTGAGAGATGCTGTCCATGAGTCGTCTAAATTAAATATCTCATTCTCAAAACCTTAGCTCGACGCTTCTTCTTTTATGAGAAAGTTGAGATGTTTTAGCTATTCTGCACATAGCTGTCTTTGTGATGGGTAATCCGTTTGTTTATAATTGTCTTTTCGGTTTTGACAGGGCTAAATTAATTACCGCTTGATCTGAATGTGGGACATAATTAGAACCCTCTTAAAGCTGCAGCCAACCCTCACATCCCTTCTGCCAAAACGGATCATCCTGCACCGTAATTAAACTTCAGCTCATCTGTCAGAGAGTCGAGGGTTCCTTTACTACAAGAAAAGAAGCAGCAGGTATGGTGTTATGTTTACAGTAAAGTGGTTTAACTCATGAAAAAGGTTTAGAAATGCACCAGTGGTCAACATTAAATGCACATTTCTGAGAGAAAAGGATAGTGAATTAACGTAAATCAAATCATTGGATTGCACTACATTGTAAAAGCTAACTAAGCTGTTACATCTAAACAAAACGGGTATGTTAGAGATATTTTCTCATCGTTTCTGGTCAGTAGCAATTGGCAGCAAACAGCTTATGAGAAACCATGCAAGACATTTCCTCCAAGCGTGCCTTGAAGTGAATCTTTGCCACTGCACAGACGGGTAACTCTCAAAGACGCCTACTTCTGACAAGGTTGTGTGCAAGTCGAATGAAACTTGCTGATCCAAGAAAGTCCCTCGAGTGATCCGCTGAATGATCAGCTTGGTTTCACTCGAGTTCCTCATGTTCTTCTTCTGTAATTAGTACCATCATCGAAATAATCCTTTTGAATGGGATAAATAATCCTCAAATTTTTGGTTCCTCAAAGAATCCTTTAGTGAACCGATCTTAAAAGAAACATTTGTCATAGCTTGAGGAACCTTCTTCCCTTATAAAGAACATTTTTGTGGAATGGAATGGTTGTGTGGATATTGCAGGTTCTTCATGGATCCATGGATGTCAATAAATAACTTTTTTTTTTTTTTTTCTTTTTTTTTTTTAAGACTGAAGAATGTTAAAATCATAAAAGTGTACAGCACAGTAACACCCAAACACTATCTCTGTCTGTTTTGCACCTATGCTTGTCTTAAAACCTTCAGAATTGTTTTTGCTACATGTTTTGATTCAAACTGAACTTACAGGAGAAAAGACATGGTTAGTTGATGTTTTGGAGGTCTCTACTACAGAAAATCCCCCATGCACTCTATGAAATAAGGCTGTGAGACCTGCCATTCTTGTTTGCTGGAACATGAAGGCCCTATTGGGGCTACACAACTATCTACTAATAAAAAGACTGACTGAACCAATTGCTCACCCAATTCAAAACTGTATGGCTTCAGCAGAATACTACATAAGATCATCTGTTCCATAGAAAGCATACTGTTACCAGGACACATATAGCACCAGAAGAGTAGTCCGTAAGACTTGTACGTATTCAGTAAGTAATGGAATATAGCACACAATAGCTTTATGTGCTATAAAACAGATTAATTGAAAAAGTTTATGACAAATTTCCTTTCAGCTGTATCTCTTTGTGGAACAAAAAATTACCCAAAACAAAGTCATCAAATGGATAAAATGAAACAAAAACTAGCCAAAACAAACCGATAAAACAAAATCAAAACAGACCAAAATGAGCCTAAACAAATTGATTTGAATAAGGATGAAAAAAATAGTCAAAACAATACAAAACAAAGCCATAACAAATGGATAAAATAAAACAAAGGGGCCAAAACATTTGTGTTTTGCAACAGTGACTGTTGCTGAACACTTGGACATATTCAAGATTAGTTCTGACACATTGTGTCAAATGTTTTAAGAAATTAAAAAAAGTAGTTTTTCTTGTATACTGTGTAATATTTAGGCCCTACTTAACTTTGATTGAACATTGGACCATACATTTTCAATCACAGATGTACATAAAGTCTTTAAATGAAAAGTATATATTTTTTTCCAACAATAATGAAAATCTGAAAAGAATTTTCTGAAAATCCACTCACAATAGTGAAAGCACTACATCCTCACTTCACACTACTAAAATATTTCAATGTCACACTCAGAGCGCAAACCTCCTATATTAATGTCACACTTGAAAATTGACAGTAACCTCACGGTGAAGCAAAGAACAATTTATTACCAACAGCTAACCTGTCTGTGACAATCTCAAGTGATCTCTCCACTAAATAACCATCACTCGAGTACTTTTGGTTAGCATTCTATAGTCTTCTGATGTGAGAGCGATAGATCATTCCAACAAATTATTCCTTCTCATGTTGAGGTAATGGCAATACAAATTAATCAGTCGCACTCAATGTGATAAATGTCAACGAAGTCTGCAGGGAGCTGAAGTATCTATTGATTGGAGAGAAGAAATTATTTCATTAATTACTAGTATGTATATCATTGACGCTTTCTAAATGAGAAAAAAGATCCATGCTCATAATGATTTATGGCAGCTCGCCCAGCGGGACTCTCTCATTTAACGAGCTCCGAGACGAGCCAATGGCAGACGTGCTTTATGACATCAACTGAGGATTTTTTCAGGCTTCATGCTGAGCAACTTCACAGACAGGCATTGAATAGGAGATAAGAGACAGCGCTGGAAGTAACTTAAAGCTCATCCTCAACTGGCAATATAGCAAACTAATGTGATTATGAAGTTTGGAATTAAGATTAGCGGAATGGATGATGAGATGCCGCATTTAAATACACCTGCCTCGTGGGACATGTTGAGGAAATGTATGGCATCACAATTTTCCAGCATTAATGGAATCGGTACGTCTGTGTATGAAGACACCTCTTGGTTTTATACCTGCTTCCAAGGCACCATGTCATATCTAACGATCCAAAATACATTTAAATCAGCTTTAGAGGACAACAAAGACATATTTAGTGACTATAATGCTTACTTCTCAGTAGAAAGTGTAGTTAAAAATCTAGTTAAAAAAAAAATAGAGAGAGGGAGAAACACACTAACCTAAAACCTAGATTTGTTAAGTTTATTTATTTATTGAATCTATTGTTTTTGTATTGTTTTCCCTTTTTGTATGTTTTTTTGTTAGTTTTTTTATCATTTTTTTGTCCCGTTTTTGTTTGTTTGTTTCGTTTCATTCTTTGTTATCTTTATTTGTACTCTTTATTTCATGCGTTGTTTTATTATTTGTGTATTATGTTATTTTTTGGGCAGTTTTAGTTTTAGCTTGTTAATTTTACTAACTTTTTTATTTTATTTTGTCCATATATATATATATATATATATATATATATATATATATATATATATATAAATATAAAATACTCCATGTTTATGTGATTATAGGTATGATCAAATCCATTATTCTTGTGTTTCCAAAATGAGCCGAACTAAGAATAAAAGATCATTTGGAAACAGATTTCCTGGTAACGCCTTCTAACGTCAGCCAACGTAATATTCACTATCAGTATCATTTATCAAACTCATTTTCCTGAATTATTAAATGACCCTTTTGAAGTAATTTCTCCAATACACCAAATTTAATGTTACATAACAAAAATGTGCAATTTGGAAAAGCTGCAGTCAGGTTTCTGGCAGTCTCAGGAGTACAAACCCTGCCAATATTGATAAGTAGGCTGGGATTTCTCACGCTGAAAAGAAGCCAACCTCGAAGGGAGGAGTAGCCAATCAGAAGCCACAGGATGGAGACAGCTGATAAAAAGAGGAGAGCGAAGAGGTTATCAGAGCAGAATGACCTCCAGGTGCGCCGAATCTTCCATCAGCTTGCACCGCCATGCCTGGCCTTGCATCCTCTGGCACTGTTGTCCCAACAAGATTAGTGGGTGGTCTAAACTCCAAAATACTGTTTTCATAAAGTGTTTTGTATCTCTTGATGATCTAAAGCAATAAAAAGCTATTTTTGTGGGAAAATATCAAGCTTTTTGTTACTGTGGAAATACCTTGATGGTATCAAATGGTACTATTTGATTACCATATTGATGTAATGTACAAGGTATTTAAATTGCCTCCATGATGTTATGGACAGTGTTACCCACCGTCAATCATAACAGTAATGTTAGGAAGAGCATAGGATTTAATGCCTGCTTCTCACCGATGTGATAAAAAATAAAAAAAATTATATATATATATATATATATATATATATATATATATATATATATATATATATATATAAATCTGTACTGAAGAATTCCTGGGTTTGTAGGTTATGGCTTCTGTGAGAAATGAGTCCCACAGCTCTGATATTTTTAGACTTCTGTCACTGTGGCTGTTGTCACTTTCATGTTGGTGGCCTATGAGTGAGTGATAGCAAACATATACTGTATTTACTAGAGCTCAAGGCAGCAAATCTTCTGGGCCAGAAAACGAGCGACACATCAGAAATCAATAGTCAATTACAGACTATGGAGAATAGTTACGACAAGAAGCATCCCATTTTAATGCCAAAACACTGATGTTACTGAATTGGACCAATCAAAATAGCACTGCTCCGGATTTCAGATATGCCTATAATATTCACGTCAACATGAAATACATCGCAACCCATTTTACTTTTGTAATGTGAGGTATTTATGATTTTGTACTGCTTTTAGCATAATGTGTACATATATTATGGAAATACTGTTCTCAATATTATGTTACTGTTTAAGAGTAAAATAAATCATAATTGTCTTCTCGCAATTGGTGTATTTTCGCAATTGCAATGTCAGGGGTATTTACACCACACCATTTTCAACTAAAAACAAATGAAAATGGATTTCCAAGTGCAAGTTTTTGAAAATCACACCATTGATGACTCCATGTAAACTACAAAAATTTGAATGTGTAAAAAGTAAAGCTGTGAGTCGATTAAAATGTTTATATAATTATTTACATGATGTTTTGATTAATTAATAAAATTAATCCCAAAATAAGTTTTTGACAATGAAAATAGCCACAATTTTAATTTACAGCTATATCTCACAATGTAACGTTATCCTTAAAAATTAATTTATCTAACAATACCGTTTTATATAGTGTTCCTGTGCCTCAGTGGTAGATCATTGCGTTAGCAGTGCAAAAGGTTGTGGGTTTGATTCCCAGGGCACACATGTTAGGCAAAAACTGTTAGCCTGAATGCACTGTAAGTCTCTTTGGATAAAAGTGTCTGCTAAATGCATACATTTTATTTATTTTTTAAAACTTAATTTATATCTCACAATTTCATTTTAAATCTTGGAAATTTTAATCTCATAATTTGATAGAAGATGCTTCCAATTCTACTGTATGTTCAATTGCACAATTTTCATGATCTCAGAATATATCTTTATCAGTTGCAATTGTAGTTGTGTTTCTAAGATATATGACTTAATATTTCAAAACTAAACTTTATATCAAACAATGTTTTAATTTCACAGTGGAATTTTTAATCTCATAATTCAATGCAAATCCAGTTTGAAGATGCTATTGTGCAATTTTGGACTTTTTATCTCAAAATGTTACTATACCTCATGATGTGAGTTTTGTTTCTTATAAAAACAACTTTATATCTCACAATTCTCACAAACTTTGTATCTCTTAATTTAATGGAAGATGTCTCACATTTGGAGTCTGAAGATGCCATTATACAATTGTTGACTTTATCCAGTATCAGAAAATTTGTCCTTATATCTCAGAATTTGAATTTAAACGTCAGAGAGGATTCAAAGTTCAAAGATTCTATTACACAGTTTTTAACTTTACAATATCACTTTACACCAACCATTGTGACTTTATCTCACTAATCCAGTTTTGTTTCCAGTAAATCTGACTTTTATCTCATAATTCAAGTTTATATTTTACAATGTAAGTTTAAATATCAGAGTGGAACTTTTGATCTTATAATTTAACATAAGATGCTTCATACTCAAAATCTGAAGATTACTTTATATTATCTCACGATTACTTTTGAGGTGTGCCAGGCTTTCCCACAATTATACCAGCAATTTAAATTAAATGGTGTCAATATCAATTTTACGTTGACTCCAAACCCAGACACATTTGACTTGAGGTGCAATTGCAAGCCATGCCCTGCTTTGTACTTCCCCTCACTTTCCCACTAAAAAAATAAACAGTGAAATGCTAAAGTAATGACATATCACGAGCTCTGCAACGACCGAATGAAATTTGGGGCCTCACAAGTGTTTTGAGTCAAAATGTGTTGAGGTGGAGAAAAAAAAAATTAGCTTGTATGCCTCATGAATTGTGTCAGAGAGCATTGCCCTCCTCACATCAAGATCCCAGCCCTGGAGCATATAAAAATAGTCAGAGATTCAGAGCAAGTGCGAGGCCATAGGGAAATAAGCAAACAGTTTTCTGAAAGGATGCAGGTGGCTAGCTGGCCATAACATGGGCTTTAAATTTGTTTCTTAATGCTCACGACCGAGGGTCTGTGACACAGGCTGGCTGGCATTACATCCCATGTGTATGGGTGTATTTTCATAAATATCTTCTAAATACTCCATGTAGGGCAAAAAGTCAAGCTCTTAGAAGAGATCTTTGAGATCTCCTGAAACCGCTCTAGCCATTAGCTGTGTGGTACAAAGCTGGAGAAAAGTGACATAAATATTGCAGTTTCACATGCGAGTGCTTGCAGCTCATGTCTATCCCTGTAAAATTATTAATGCAAAAACACAACCATTTAATCTATGTCTACATATTGTAGTGCACAGAGCAATTTTTGTCAAAACTTTTTGAATGTTGTGAAAAATGGTTGTGAATATTTAATGTAAACTCACAATAAAGTGCTAAACAGATGTTTGATGTTAATAATGTCGCAATTTTCCATTTCATTAAACAGTTTAGGCCTTTAATTACTGTAAAGATCATGCAAAAGAGATTTATATATATATATATATATATATATAATGGCGGTAAACACATTGTTAAATCATCTGACACCAATGTACAATTTGAGCAGTAACTGATTTGGGAAAATTCTGGCAGAATTACTAAAGAAAAAAAAAATCATAGTTATTATAACATATCTGGTTGCTACAATGGAATTCAGCTGGAAAGGGCACTTGTTTCTTGTATTAATGTTAAATAAATTGTATTTTGAAGTACAGTAACCTATGTACAGTAAATAAAAGATTTTCCAAAATAAATACTACTTTAGTCTTTTCATTTCAAAATAGCATGATTAACTCAATGTTTTTCCTGCCTTTTCATTGTAATTAATGAAATCTACTGACCATTTCTGAGTAATTTATTTATTTATTTATTTGTATGTAGTAGTGGAACTACTATTCTTTATGGTTTAATTTTTAGTTAATTCTTGGATTGCATTAGGTGTAACATCTTTAGTGTTGACCCATTTACTTCCATTGTAAGTGCCCTACAACAAGCAAGATTATCATTTACTTCTGTGGTAATTCATGATAGTCCACAAATAGACCTTGAACTGAACCTGGAACATTTCTTTAAAGAACTCATATGATGTGATTATAATTTCTAGGAGCATAAAGAAGATACGTAAAGTTGCAAAGACTAAAGTCTCAATTCCAAAGATTTGACACTGCATCACAGTTTGGTAAGGGGTGTAACAGTTCTGTCACATGCTTGAGGTATTTGGCCAATAACAATGCACTGGATAGCTGGCCAATCATAGCCCATCTTGCTTTTCAGAGCGATGAGCTTTGTAACAATCAGCTCATTTCAGAAAGGCGGGGCATAGAGGAACAAAAATAATTAATTACGCATTAATTACATCAAATACAAAAAAAGTATGTTCTTTTTATCAACGTCAAAAGACCCCATTGATTTTCACCAAATAAATTTAAGTTAAGAGATCTTTAACTACCTTTTCTCTTGCGTGTAAGACCAAAGGAGAACCTTGGTTAATAGAGCAAAAAATCTTGAGAAGAATGAGGTTGGAATCATCCTTGTAGACCGGTGGGATGTCATTAGCCATGTTTATCTCTGATGCAGAACATAGATAAGGCTGAATAATCCTCTCACATCGTTACAGGCAACTGTACAGACTGTTACCGTTTTAATTGCTGTATCAGTAATCACACACTTCAGAACCAAGGGTCAGGATACAATTATCTCTTCCTATGCCATATTTGGATGCACATACATTTTTGGTTACTGCAAATGGTTAATTTACGCCCAACAAGAATAGATTCTTATTAGTTATACTTGGGTTTGTGCATACTCTCATGCGTGCCTTATTTTTCATTCCAAATCATTTGTTTTCAGATCTTTTACATGTTCTCTCAGCTCACGTTGTATCTGACAAAACACATGCTTTGGAGATAATCTGACTGTAATTTCCCAATGTTGTGGGAACAGAGAAAACAAAATTAACTATTTATTGCAATGCAGACATGAACTAGCCGGGTGGATAACCCAATGCAGAGCCTAGAAGCTTAATCTTCCTCTAGAAAGCTGAATCTTAATTCACAAATTCATTTGAATGAGCAAGCCTATCTATCCACTTCATTGTAACATTTTAAAATCAAGCCTGTTTGGAGCAACAGCACGAGGGAAGAACACAGAGAAATAGACAGAGGAAATTCATAATATTTTTGTCGTTATATTTTGTTATATAATTATTATTATTATTATAATTATTATTATTATTATTATTACAGTATATGACATTAATGGAATTAATGAAAAAAAATCAAATGTGTAATATTATTAAGATGCAAAGATGACATATATATATATATATATATATATATATATATATATATATATATATATATATATATATATATATATATATATATACATAACTTACATGTACTATTATTTATTATTATAGAATAGAATAGATGCGTCAAACAATATCAATAAAGAACTTTGAAATTTTAAAAAGATAGAGAGACAAAGAAATAAACCCTGTTGAAAAGCCACTCTGCAGGTGTGCGGAGTCGATGCTTGATCGATTCATTGATTATGACTAACAACCTGTTTAGGTTACACTACTGATTGCAAAAACAACATACTTTTCAATGCATTAACAGCCGTCATTGTGCGGTGCTGTTTTATGTGGCGTCTCGAGGCATGATCTGTTCTCATAAATCAGCTGTCATGTAATCATACGGGTGAAACGACACGAAACCGTGACGCAGGGACTCATTCCAGCACATGTGATAGGCTACAGTTGGGTCTCGCGCTCAGACTCACCTGGAACAGTCGCAGTATATTCGCGACCATGATGGACACTGAACTCGCCGAAGCCCCTATGACTCCGACCACCTTCTCGGGTTTGACAAACACCGGGGGCTCTCCGTTCGTGCACCTCACATCCGACGTGTCTTTCTGTATGAGAGCCTGCACAAAAGTAAGCGATTGCTCCAGCGCGTACGTGTCTCGCGAGCATGTGTCCAAAACCCGAGCGCCTAAAGTGATGTTGGGCAAAAGCTCGTCGTCGCTGTTGATTTGGTCCAGTGCATAAAGCATCGCCTCCAACCTGTGAATCCCGTTCTCCTTTTTGATATCTCCACACGGTTCCCCGGAGACCCCGCGGGCATGGACCGGGAAAAGGCCACCCAGGGTCAAATCCCCCTCAATTCTGATGGAATGGGGAGCATAGATTTCCTGCGAAAGTGTCACATCCACAAGCGCTTGAATGATCCAAAATACCCGCCATGGAAAGCAAGCCATGTCTCCTTGTCGTCGGGGAACAGAAAAAGGCACTTTTCACAGTATTTATAGGTAAACAAAAACAGACACGACCTCAATAACGGCCATAGAGCCTTTCAAAGTACAGTTGCTGTTGAATTCGTTGAGGTTTTCTCAAAAAACACCGCGCAATAATGATGCGTTATTCCTTGGGGAAGTGCGCATCGTATGGCGCCGCTTGTTGCTTAGAAATTCAGCAATTTTTTAATTCATTATTATATATATATATTTTAAAATAAAGAAAAAAGACAGAAGAACAAAGTGAAATACGTACAGTACCTTTCTTTGATTTGTCCTTAAATCAAACACACGCAAAACGCATTAAAGTGCAGCGATATTTGACTAAAACGCGTACGATCCACGCTGTCATAGCGCCACTATAAAACCAGCGCTGCTGAGTTTTAACGGATTTTAACATTTAAAAAAATTAAGGCGGCAAAAAAGTTTTCGTTCAGAATGACGCGTCGCGTGGAACGGTCAGAGAAAAATGTTGCAGAGAATCGATGTCAGGTGAGATATCCGTAACATCCTCCCATCACGGACTTCGGAGGAGGCTTTTTCCCCCTCCTTATTCTTCTTCTTCCTTCCTCGGAGCAGGTGCTTGTTACATCTGAGAGAAAGAACGCAAGCTTAGGCGGTGATACGTCTTTTGGTGCGAAAATCCTCACAAGAGACAAGGAAGCCCGCGTGTCTCCTCCTCTCTTTCTCTCTCCCTCTCTCTCCACCCAGAATCAAATGTGGATTTGTCAAATGACTCAACGCACGATCGATGTCGTGTTACTCATCCTGGTCAGCCCTCAAAGAAAATACGTTCCTGCATGTGAGGCGAATCATAACGCGATATAGTTATTAAACTCAACGATTAATTGAGGGAGCTATTGGCGATGGAGGTCTCACTAAGTTTCTCGGTTCCAAAGCGCAGTTGAATGCGGGTTTAAGGTGAAGATTTTCACCACAGCATTCATTCTCTGTAACAGAGAAAGAAAGGCTTCTCAAACATTTAACCATATTTGGATTAACTCCTCATTCTTACACCTGTTTTCCGACAAAACCCGTATTCCGCACGACATTATTTCACTGATATGGGTTAATATGGAATATGTTCCAGCTCTAGACACTCGCATTATTTTTCCTGTTGAATGCAGCGACTGGGGCTGACAGAGGAAATGAATTCTGTCAACATCAATTCATGATTTTACCGCCACATTAGTGATGCTCTCTCTCTCTCTCTCTCTCTCTCTCTCTCTCTCTCTCTCGCTCTCGCTCTCTCTCTCTCTAGCACACACTTTTGCTATTCTATTATGAAGTTCCACTGACATATATTGGTTTACATTGAGAAAACGATGCTAAGGCAAGCGATGTTCTATTCCCTAAACCAAACCCTCAGACAAGTATTAGCTCTTTTACATTGTCATTAAGACATTATTTAGGTGTAAGTGTTTCACTATCCTATTGGGGACATCTGGTCCAGATATAGTTCACACGTTATTGTAATTAGGCTTATAGTATAAATACATTTATCATGGAGGAATCATTATACATTTACCTGAGATGCTTTAAAAGATAACCACAATTTTTAATAAGAATTACCATTGATAAGAACAACTACACTAGAATGTAGCACTAAAATACTACAGACCACCCCAAAACCTTTATCCTCACATTTTGCCCATTGATTTATTTGAATGGGGGTTGTGATTTATGTCAGAATTGTGAGATAAAATTCCCAATTAGTGAGAAAATTAGTGAGATGTGACAATGTCACAATTACTATTATTATTATTTATTTATTTATTTTATTCCATGGGGGAAACTGGCTAATAGAAAGTGCTTTAAATGGTTCTTAAATAAAGCATATACTGTTATTCTCTCTCTCTCTCTCTCTTTCTCTCTTTTCTCTCTCTTACATTTTGGGTTGGTCTATATTTGTTTTGTTATTGCTAAAAAATAATTTAAAAAATGCAAGATGTAGACAGAATTCAGAGGGAAAAGGTCAGAAAAGTGAGACATAAATTCAGAAATGAGGGATGTAAACTTACAGTATATGAATTAATATCACAAATGTTTTGTTTTGTTTTTCTCAGAATTGAAAGTGAATATCTCACAATTATATTTTTCTCCCCCTCAACAAATAGTAAAAAATAAATAAATAAAAAATAAAATAAACTCCAATTATTCTATGGTGGTAATTTGTAAAATTTTAACAAAGAATGGCTGACTTAATTCAATCTCATTTGTATGTTTTCAAACTATCGTATGCCCCACTGATGGTTACATTTAGGGGTGGGGTTCATGGTGGAACTTCATGCTTTTTTTCTTTTCTTTTTTTTTCTACTTATTTTATGAATCAAATCAAATTCATATGAAACAGCTATCTTAAACAGCTAAACAGTTACATTTTCCTATAAGATCGGGTTGTATCATTTCATCTTTGAGCAAAACAGCAAGGAATGGTTTTGTCATATTAAGCACACTTCTGGGGACGGTGTGTCCTTAAAAGAAAATTTGACAAGGTTCAGTCCACACAAACTTCGTTTTGTAGATCTGTGAATGTGTGGCAGACACTGAAGCAAAAAGTTTATTTCCAAAAGGGACAAGCGTGCAGAAACATGACTCATGCAGATTATTTTATGAAATTCAGTAGTGTTGTTGATCAACTGCGTCTCGCCAGTCAAAGACATGAGACAGTGTTCAGATATTGATTTGTTCGGTGAAGCAGTCAAGTTCACTTTAGTGAGAGACATAGATTCAGTGTTCATGAATTCACCCACATTAACCTTACATTCCCTATTGTCTATGATTATATATTGGCTTTGCTTCTAAAAGGTTATGAATAGTGTAATGAATTTGCTTGAAGAAAAACATTTCACAGACATAGTCTGAAACCAAGTCTCCTGGAAACAAAACTTCAAGTAAAACACTGTAGTTCATTGATTGTGTGTCATTTATTAGACTTAATGATAAATAGAATTAATGAGTTGTTGCTGTTTGTTTAAACCTTCCTGACGTGTCTTTGTTATTTTAATATCTTTCAGACGGCTGTATTCAGAATTCAACACTTAAGTTTTCAACACTTTTATATAAACGTTTATATGATCAAAAACTATAGATTTGATGTTTGCAAATTGTCACGGTGCAGGGTGCTGTCTCAGCTTCCCCTGTCCTGTCTGTTCGGTAGCTCGTGGTCTGGGCAATCAGCGCTGATCGTGGCGGGGTTGTGCAGATCACGAGCTGATTCTTCCCCACCTGTTGCTCGTTCCACCACTCCCTTATATGTCTCCCTTATACGACTCTGTCGTCGTGAGTAGATTGTTTTGTCTTTGCCCATGTTTTGTATGGTTCTAAGTATCAGTATCACCTTCTGTTTTCCCGTCAAAGGATCCGTAGTTCGGAGATCCGGCAGCGCGAGTGGTCCGCAGTGTGCCAGCCAGCTCGGAGATCTCTGTGTGCACCAGAGCATTTTATTATTATGTTATTTTGTGGCGAGAATAAAGATTCTCCTTTTTTTCTACTCTGCATCTGAGTCCTCTGTCTAGTACGCACCCTGACAGAATCTACTCACCACAAATGGATTCATCAGAGGAAACGGAGCTGCGCCAAGCTCTTCAGCAGCAGGGCTCTCTTCTGGGTCGACAGCAGGAGGAAATCGCAGTTTCTCGTCGCGCCTACTCGGAGATCGCTCTCCAAATCAACCGGCTAGCCGAACGGCTTGACCAGCTGCAGGCCAGCCCTTTCGGCTGCCCCGTCTGTCCCACCTGCTCCTTGCCATGCGGAACCGCGACTCAATCCACCCGCTCCATACTCGGGTGAGCCCAACTCATGTCGGTCATTTCTGTCCCAGTGCTCGCTGACTTTCACTCTCCAGCCTTCCTGTTTCCCCACGGAGCAATCCAGGGTGGCGTTCGTCATCACTCTCCTAGTTGGTCAAGCGAGAGATTGGGGAACGGCTATGTGGGACAGCAAGCATGACTGTTGTGCGTCGTTTGAGGCATTCTCGAGGGAGCTGAGCAAGGTGTTTGACCGCTCGGCATGCGGTATTGAAGCAGCACGAGCATTGTCGCTGCTTCATCAGAGAGAGCAGTTAGTGTCCGGTTACTCCATTCAGTTCCGCACGCTCGCCGCGTCCTGCGACTGGAATGAGAAGGCTCTCTGGGATCACTTCCTCCACAGCCTGGCTGAGCAGGTGAAGGAGGAGATCTATTAACTAGAGCTGCCCCCTGGCTTGGATGGGCTTATCGATCTCGCCATTCAGGTCGACGACCGGATTACTCTCCGTTCTCGGCACCGTAGAGAGGGGATTCCCCATGAACACGTCACCGGGGTCCCGTATGGAGCTGCATGTGACATGTTGTCTCAACGCCGCATCCTCCCGGAGGAGGAGCCTATGCAGATTGGGAGAGCACGGTTGACAATAGGAGAGCGACGCCGTCGCTTGGATAATCAGCTCTGTCTGTACTGCGGTGAGGCGGGTCACATGGTAGCGGCGTGCCCTGTGGCAGGGCGACACTTTTCACGCAAGGGAGAGCGCATGGTGAGCGTCACGACAACTCGACTGCCACCTGGTGGCCGTTCAGAGTTCCAAGCTTCAGTACAGTTTGGGAGTGCTGTTTTCCAGGTTTCGGCACTGATTGACTCTGGAGCAGAGGGCGACTTCATGGATTCCAGATTGGCAACTCGTCTGGGGATTTCAGCTGTTGCACTGGCCGAACCTAATTCTGCCAGGACCCTTTGTGGCACCCATCTCACTAATATCACTCACACCACCCAGTTTGTCTCATTAACTTTGTCTGGTAGTCATGCTGAGGAGATTAGATTTCACCTCATTCACTCGCCCACCGCTCCAGTGGTGTTGGGTCACACCTGGTTGGTTAAACATAACCCTCATATTGATTGGGCCCATGGTTCTATTTTGGCTTGGAGCCCTTTCTGTTTAGCTCAGTGTTTGGGTGCTGCTTTTCCCCCTGTCTTGTCTCATTCTGTGTTGCAGGAGGAGCTGATTAACTTGGTGGATGTACCGGAGGCTTACCATGATTTGAGAGCGGTTTTCAGTAGGTCCCGAGCTTCATCTCTGCCTCCACACCGCCCGTACGACTGTGCGATTGACCTGCTTCCTGGCACTTCTCCACCTAAGGGGCGCCTTTACTCTCTGTCGGGTCCGGAGTGGGAGGCCATGGAGAGGTATATACATGATTCTCTGGTAGCAGGCATTATCCGTCCCTCATCCTCTCCAGAAGGGGCAGGGTTCTTCATCGTGGAGAAGAAGGATGGTTCGTTGCGCCCCGGTATTGACTATCGGGGGGTTGAATGACATCACGGTAAAGAATCATTTTCTCATCATTTAATACTTCAGTGGGGCCACTCTTCTAGTCTAGCTTGCCACCCTGGAGTGACACGTACTTGTAGGTTAATCAAGCAGTGGTTTTGGTGGCTGTCCATGGCGCAGGATGCTCGACGGACCGTCACCGTACTAAGCCCCCACTTTACGTGTGTGGTCAGAGAGTCTGGTTGTCTACTACCATAGTAATGTCTACTATGGACATTAACTTCAGACTGCCCTCACGTAAACTGGGACCCAAATTTGTTGGACCGTTTATCATCGCCAAGGTGCTTAGTCCGGTGTCAGTATGGCTCAAATTGCCCCCTCAGTGTAGAAGGATCCACCCGGTTTTCCACGTTTCTAAGATTAAACCCGCCTTTCACTCCCCCCTTCAGCCCCTGACCTCTGCCCCTCCGCCTCCTAGGCTCATCGAGGGGTCGCCTGCCTATACTGTACGGGGCTCATTGATGTGCGGCGTAGGGGTAGAGGTCATCAATATCTGGTAGACTGGGAGGGTTATGGTCCGGAGGAGAGATGCTCGCACTCTCATTGATCAATTTCATCAGCGTCATGGTGAGTCCTCCGGGGACGCCAGGGGGCGTCCCTGAGGTGGGGGGTACTGTCACGGTGCAGGGTGCCATCTCAGCTTCCCCTGTCCTGTCTGTTCGGTAGCTCGTGGTCTGGGCAATCAGCGCTGATCATGGCGGGGTTGTGCAGATCACGAGCTGATTCTTCCCCACCTGTCGCTCGTTCCCCCACTCCCTTATATGTCTCTGCTTTTCTGTCTGTCGTCGTGAGTAGATTGTTTTGTCTTTGCCCATGTTTTGTATGGTTCTAAGTATCAGTCTCACCTTCTGTTTTCCCGTCAAAGGATCCGTAGTTCGGAGATCTGGCAGCGCGAGTGGTCTGCAGTGTGCCGGCCAGCTCCGAGATCTCTGTGTGCGCCAGAGCATTTTATTATTGTTTATGTTATTTTGTGTTTTGTGGCGAGAATAAAGATTCTCCTTTTTTTCTACTCTGCATCTGAGTCCTCTGTCTAGTACGCACCCTGACACAAATAAATTATGATAAAAGCATAGAAAACAGCTAACAATATATTTATTTTGTACAATATAATATGGGGAGAGACTGGGAGGTTGAGGGGTTGTGTGTCTAACATTGTTCAAATGGCTATACTGTAAAATGTTCACCAACTTCAACTTAAAAAGTTAATTTGCTTTTTTACTGTCACATGTATGATCTGTTTTGGTTCAATTTTCTGTATTTTATTTTCACCTGCCTTGTTGTTTCCATGGTTTTTGATTTATCTCTACACCTGTTTCTGGTTTTCTTGATTACATTCACTGTTTATAAGTTCTATGTTCTCCTGATTCCTTTGTCTGCTATCATTTGGATTTGTGTTGGTTGTGCCAATTCTCACCTGTGGATTATTAAAATAACTCTATTGATTATACTCCTTCGTCGTGCTCTGTTTTGCACAACGCTGTGGAGGATATCTCCAGCCCTACTCCCGAACCAGAGACCAGCCAGCCGTCATCCCGCTGCACGGAGCAAATACCAGAGCCCACCAAAGCCCTAGAGCTTGAGTCTGCCATGATTAAAGAGCCAGCACCATTTAAAGCGACAGAGACAATCATCGCCCCGGAGCTAGCACTCGAGGGCGACTAACCAGGTGTGGGAGCTGGCAACACTGTGCTTCGTGGGAGTACCAGTGGAGATTGAGGATTTGGAGGAAAGCCCTGCCCACACTCCTGCTCCTTCTTTTAATGGATTTAAAAGACTGATTTGGGGAGGTAATTCCTAGTTCTCCTGCATCTCTGCTGGTTCCACCCAGCTCTGAACCTCATGCATCTCCACTGGTTCTGTTCAGCCCTGAATCTCCTGTTTCTCCGCTAGTTCCGCCAAACTCAAGCCCTCCTGTGTTCTCCCCAGCCTCCCTCTCCCACCTCCTCTTAAACCAGACAGTTTCTCAGCTCCATCTCCACTGGTGCCTGTCAGTCCCTCAGCTCACCCTCAGTCAGCACCATCTGGGTGCTCTGATCCACCTCGGGACTTCTAGTGTCCAGCTTCACCTTGGCGTGAGAATCCCCTGTCTCCGCTTCCAGCCTTCGAGTCCTGGACTCCACCTTGGTCCTTTGACCCATCGGCTCCACCTTGGCTCCTAGCTCCCTCATCTCCACCATGGCCCTGTCATCCCACCACCTCCACCGGGCTCCCTAGTCCCTCTGGCTCTGCCTTGGTCAGTCGTCGACCATCCGCTGCCTCGAGACTCCACTCCTCTGGCTTCGCTTCATCACTCAGTTTTACAAAAATACAAAATTAAGGACAATTTTTTGCTTCAGTATTTCGTGAAAAGAGACTTTTCCCGTAGCGTCTTAGCTAAGACGCAGTACGAGAGAGCTCTCATAAGAGAACCAGTCTTAAGTCACTGGGGTATATTTGTAGCAATAGCCAAAAATACATTGTATGGGTCAAAATTATAGATTTTTCTTTTATGCCAAAAATCATTAGGATATTAAGTAAAGATCATGTTCCATGAAGATATTTAGTAAATTTCCTACTCTGAATATACCAAAACTTAATTTTTGATTAGTAATATGCATTGCTAAGAACTTCGTTTGGACAACTTTAAAAGCGATTTTCTCAATATTTAGATTTTTTTTGCACCCTCATATTCCATTTTTTTAAATAGTTGCATTTAAGTCAAATATTGTCCGATCCTAATAAACCATCAAAGGAAAGCTTTATTCAGCTTTCAGATGATGTATAAATCTCACTTTTGAAAAACTGATTTAAAACTTAAGACGTGGTGTGTTCTGCAAAAAAATGAATGTATGAATGAATGAAGGAATAATATTATAAAGTAATATAAATAAAAAAATAAAAAAGTTGAAAATAAAGATTTGTGTGTGTGTGTGTGTGTGTGTGTGTGTGTGTATTTCTACTTCTAAGTTCACATTTAATTCAATACTTGCCGTTACGTTGCTTTCTATTTCTTTGTGTTCTGTTAGGGTTAAGCTATAATTGATAATGTTGGCTTTAAATTTGAAATTATATATATATATATAATTTTAAGTTAAAAAGCCAACATTATCAATTTATCGCTTAACCCTAGCAGAACACATATATATTCACAAGATATTAAAAAGAAAATCATGACATTTGCCAAGTATGGTAACCTATTTCAGAATTGGTGGTCTGCATTTAACCCATCCAAGTGCACACACACAGCAGTGAGAAGTGAACACACCTGCAGAGCAGTGGGCAGCTATATCCAGCGCCCGGGGAGCAACTGGGGGTTCAGTGCCTTGCTCAAGGGCACTTCAGTCATGGGTTTTGAGGGTGGAAGAAAGCGCTGTTCACTCCCCCCACCTACAACTGGGATTCGAACCTATAACCTTTGGGTTACAAGTCCAACTCTCTAACCATTTGGCCACAGCTGACCCTTATAATCTATAAGTGAATCCATAAGTGAAAAAATAAAAATAAATAAATAAAACCACAATGGAAGTCAATGGCTACCAACTGTTTGTATAATAACATTCTTCAGAATATCTTCTTTTGTGTTGAGCACATGATAAAAATTCTTACAGAGTTGGAACAATAGGAGGACGAGTAAACGATGACAGCATTTCATTTTTGGGTGAACTAACACCAAGTATGAAGAACATTAGCAGTGATGCTTTAGCAAACACAACTCATAATCAAAAATAGATAAACAAAACAGACATCAGATACAAAAGCTGTAAATGGCCATAATTTAACTGCTTCTACATATGGGACAACATATAATCAGATGAAAACAGTTCTCCGTGATGGCCACACAATATAAAAAGGACAATTTGCAGTCAACTCCCCCCTCCTAAAGGATAATGCATTGCATTGTCTTTCAACAGAGACTCGAAACATCATAGTGTACACTTCTAGCAAAAGCATGCTGCCTTAATACTTACAAGACCTAATAATTCATATGACTTAAATCCAAAAAGGCTATAATCACAAACTCCCTGTAAGATATGGATTTCATTTATTCATAGTACAGTGACATACTCAGACATTTATAAAGCAGGAATGAATTATTCCTCACCTTATATTATCAATAAGCTGCACACGTCGATGATAGCAGAGCGTGATCTATAGCCGCAGATGTCATATTACTGCCACCTTAAGATCATCTGTTTGGAAATTATGCAAAACCGTAGAAAACAATAACGACCGCCATCCTTCAAGATTAGCATGGTAATACAAATGACATGCGCCTGGATAAAATTACATATTGACACTTCCCGCAGGTATCGGTATCCAACTCGAACATTTATCATCACTGTGGTAGAAAATACATCCATAACCGTGACCCAGAGGCTGTTTGGACTAGAGATTCTCCTCAAGTGCTAATTTAATTAAACTGTTATCAACGTGAATGAGGAGACATCTGATCAGCGTCATGACAGTTAACTACAGCGTAATGTATTAGCATTATTAATCAAGAAAACCTGTTTTAAGGTCCCCATCACAACTCTGCCAGGCCCCATTTCTATTTATTAGCTAGTTCGTTTGCTGGCGGCGCTCCAGCGGCACCCCATTGCTCACAACTGTAACAGGATAATTTAGTTCTTCGAGTATTGTTAGATAGCACAGAGCGAGCCAAAAGTATCTTAGGAGAGGAATGGGGACATCGAGAGCAAAAGCACCGCTGTCTTCCTCGAGCAGCCTGAGCTCAATTCTGTTCATCAGGGTGTTTTTTTTTTTTGAGCTTTGTGAAGTTTAATTGAACTGCAGCTGAAAAAAAGCACCCCCTTCGCCCCCCGAGTATTTGTCCTATTTTGCTAATGAACAAATAATGAATTTAATGAACAAATGTCATTGCACTTAATAATAATAATAATAATAATAATAATAATAATAATAATTTTTTTATTTTTTTATTTTTTTTTTAAGTTTGAGTGAGCATTGTCATTTTGATCCAAGTGATTAGCAAGCAAGCAAACAAACAAACACAAAAGATTAAATACATAGAAAGAATAAAATAATAAGTGATAATAAATAAATTAAATATTAATTAAATAAATAATCATTTTGTATCTTTTTCCAGTGTGCTCATTAATTTCTTTTTTTTTTATTATTACATTTGATCGTTTATAAAATGCATATATAAAACAATCACAGTTTCTGTATTTGTTTATTCCTGTGTTTAAAAGAGCTGTACTAAGAGCACAAACATGATGATTATTTATTTATTGATTTATTTAATATTAATAAAAACACATAAATGAATAATTTAGATGTACATATGACAAGTTAAATGGTTTATCTTGTAATTAATTTGATTTTTTTTTTTTTTTATCCATTATGTCTCTAAATAAATAAATAAACTTACAGGACGAATGTCACTACATTAAATAAATTTAAATGTATTTTACTGAATGCAGTAACACACACACGCACACATATATAAATACATATATAACAAAAATCATTACAAACATTTATGAATTCATTTAGATAAAGGTACTTGAATTCTACCATACATTATGTGAAACTAATTTGAAAAGGAAAAACTTCTTGTTTCAATTTGCCACAGTTTTTCCTCCCATGACAGTTAAAGCAATTAAGCTTAAACTACCCCAATAAAATCTGACATGAAATTAATTAGGGTTTTCAATTGATTCAAAACCAAACCATGTTATCAAATTAATTAGAAGATAAACCTCTATTAAGTGTTCAAATTCCCAAATAATTGCTCATATCAATATTAGTCGAGGAGAGCCAGAAGTCTTGCAGTTCATCTGGCAGCACATGCTCAGAGTCTCAATGAACTGCCTTTTCCTGGACAGACAGTTTCACCCACGAGACAAACATGCCGGCCTCCCAGTTTAATAAGCACTGGATGAGAAAGATTGCTTTTACTGGCCAGTGTGGAATCATTCATCACTTTAGACCTCTTTACCACAGCTCAGCCGCTGACAGGAAACAGCAAGTAACCAATTCATGTCCTGCTGCTGCTGATGAGGACCTGGGGAAACCCTCGACAAACCCAATCCCAAAACAAGGACATCCCTCTTTTATGCCAAACACAGTCCATTAGCAGGTGCTCTGCACGTGTGGCAGATAAAGCAGTGAATGGCCGTGTATTGACTTCATTGTTTATTTCATACATTCAGTAAAAATGATTTAAAAACCGTCGCAAATGGGCGTTTTGTGGAAGCAACATGGCTTCTTGGGCCTGAAATACGTTTCCAAGACTGTTGAGACTGAGATTTGTAAAACAATAAATAATGATCTACTGTATTTAAGTACTGATTTCACAGCTGGCATCGTTACATTAAGATTCTTCAAACATCTACAGAAAAAAGATGTTTAAACATAAATTACAGCAATAAAATACAGCATTTTAATTTGGGGTTAACTTTGGATATGGTTCTCAGTGCCACAATTCTGCTTCATGGCTTTATTAAACTACACCACAGGCATTTCAGTAATCAAATTTACAAGATAGGCTATATATATATATATAAAGTTTATTATTAAAGCTCATAATAACATTTCTGGCTACACACCTCAAATTCTAGTATAAAAATATCAAAGCAATTAGTATTATCAGTGGCTTTTATATAAGCTTTGTGTAACATTTGGCCTTCGTTCAATCATGGCTCATCATGCTATAAACAGAGTCCCAAAAGCAGAATCTAACTTTAAGCGCTGAAAAGCTAAAAAGTCTGAAATCATGTAGACATCCACCTTAATTTCCAAGCGGAAGCAAGTTATTTCATGTGTAATTGCGGGACTTTGAGGTTTATCAGCTGACGCAGTCACAGGCAAATAACTACAAAAGCAGCAAACAGTGAAACTATTTTAATATCACATTCAGGGTCGTGAGGGTTACTTACCGAATTAAAAGGTATTTTGTTACAGTTACAAATTACTTCATCAAAAAAGTATTCTGTAACATAAAGTAATCCAAGTACCACAATATGAAAGTAGTGTAATCTGATTACTTTTGGATGCCTTTTAGTCACAAAAAAAGCAATATCGATGTACTTTTAACTATGACTTTAAAATTAAAACTACTAAAAAAAACAAATGTACCGCTAAAACAAATAGAAACAGCAGACAACGGAACTTGTGCCCACTCTTAAAGTAAAAATAAAGTGCGTCATATAATTCAGCTCTA
This sequence comes from Carassius carassius, assembly GCF_963082965.1. NCBI lineage: Eukaryota > Metazoa > Chordata > Actinopteri > Cypriniformes > Cyprinidae > Carassius > Carassius carassius. The sequence goes on from NC_081770.1 coordinate 29,205,706, forward strand.
TTCGTGTGCATGACAGGTGTGTGAACAGCTGTCCAGCGATGGGAACTGAGGTGATAATGAAAACGCACTCACCTAAATGATTTGTCCCATGTTAAGTAGCGCGAAGACCAATTCATTTAGAGAATCGTTCGTTTGAAACGCATCAAAATAAAAGTGTTTTTATTTGTCAGTGTTGTCAAGTCCGCGGTTTTCCCACAGAATTGGGCTCCTTTTTAAAACTCTTTGCACGGGATGTTTTTCATGTCCCAGGGTTGAAAACCAATAATGTGATATTTAGCCCTTGGAATGCAACTTTTAAAAGGGGAACCCCACCAAAAACTGTGTATTTATCCCCAGAACATGATTTTTAATAGGTGATCCCCCCTGAAAAGCTATTGGACTAGTTTTGAGTGGCAATTGGGCAGGTTTTGCTGTGATAACCTGGCAACCCTGACTGGTGCATGTTATAAGTAGGCTGTACTAAATAACCTTATTATTTTGTTTAAAGATAGTTTTAGAAATAAACAATCTGTTCAAATGCTGTAAAATGGGATCCTTAATGATTTGTGTCTGAGAAAAAAAGATGGGATAAAACGCATTGTTTTGCCTATCAATATTATTGTATAAAATAGTGTGTATTAATATTTTAGAACTGCTGGAAACAAGTGACACATGAGAAAAATGCTGAATATTTCAGTAATCCATTTCAAAAGAGGTTGACGTTCTCCTGAGGATGCTTAACGGCAAATCTGGTCACTGGAAAATAAAGCTGGCCTAACAGCCCACATTATCTTGTTAAAAGGAAGAACTTTAGAGATATAAATCATTCATGAGCACATCAAACAAAAGCTTTTCTCCTGGAAGTGTGATGGAGAAAGTGGGGTTAATGGTTGCAGGTTACTCACAGTAAAGAGTAGATGTCAGATCAGACTGCAGAAAGCCTTTCAAAAACACCATCTTTAAAATCCAACTAAACCGCATGTGATGTTACAGATCTCTAGAATGAACGAAGTAAGGATATTCAACATGTACACTGAAAAAAATGATACTTTGGATTAACTTAAAAAAATTGATGTAATTGGTTACATCTAATTTGTTTAGATTTTCTCAAATTGTATTTATGATTTAGTTAAAACCGTAAATTTTGATTTAAAGTCAAACCAAAATTTTAATTTTTTCCAACACAAAGTTTTACTTTAACCCAAAGTAATAATATTGTTTGTTACAAAGAACATGTGTCAGTTTTTTGCTTTGATACAACCTAGTGTTTTTATTTTAGACAAACTTAACATTTACAATTACATCCAAATTCAAAGTTTTTACTTTGAAATAAACTAATTAAATAGATGTAATTAGTTTCTCTCAAATAATTTTTTGGATTTTGTTGAAACTATAAATTTTTACTTGATGTAAATCAAAATTTTGCTTTGGTTCAAATTATTTTTTTCATTTTGGAAAAACTAATATTTTCAGTTTCAATAAAATAAATTGAATTTTTACTTTGGAAAAAACTAATATAATTGATGTAATTTTGTTACAAGTTATTAGATTAGGTTTTCTCAAGTTGAATTTTTTACTCAGAACAAACTATCAATTTTAATTATAACAAAGTCAATAAATTTAGGTCAATATTATAATGCCTCAATAAAAAAAGCCAAAGTTGCTCCCATATTCAAGTTTTGTTGTACAAAATACCTTGTTTGGTCTTTAGCTCATTTTCCTTAAATAAAGACACAAAAATTAATTTCAAAAGGACAGGAAATTTAATTCTGCAAGAATTACATCTCTTTTAAAACATGTTTGCAGACCATGTAACATCCACAGCTGTGACCGTAAATATGGTATGACCTTTTTTTGTAACAGCAATTAAGTGCAATACAGTTTCTACACTGTACAAACTTGGCTAGATTAACAAAAAAATAAAATAAAAAAAAACAAGTGCTTAAGAGTCCCACATCAATATTGAGCACATTACCAATCAATGAAACAGTAAAATATGTAAAACCTGAGTAATGTAATGAAATAGCCTTTAATAACTGTAAAACTGTTTAAAAGTTAAAGGGATAGTTCACCCAAATAGCAAAATTATGTCATTAATAACCTACCCTTCATGTCGTTCCAAACCCGTGAGACCTCCGTTTATCTTCTGAACACAGTTTAAGATATTTTAGATTTAGTCCGAGAGCTCTCAGTCCCGCCATTGAAGCTGTGTGTACGGTATACTGTCCATGTCCAGAAAGGTAAGAAAAACATCTTCAAAGTAGTCCATGTGACATCAGAGGGTCAGTTAGAATTTTTTGAAGCATCGAAAATACATTTTGGTCCAAAAATAACAAAAACTACGACTTTATTCAGCATTGTCTTCTCTTCCGTGTCTGTTGTGAGAGTTCAAAACAAAGCAGTTTGTGATATCCTGTTCACGAACGAATCACTCGATGTAACCGGATCTTTTTGAACCAGTTAAGTTCGATTTGGTGAACTGGTTCAAAAAGATCCGGTTACATCTAATGATTCGTTCTTTGATGATGTTTTTCTTACCTTTCTGGACATGGACAGTAGACCGTACACACAGCTTCAATAGAGGGACTGAGAGCTCTCGGACTAAATCTAAAATATCTTAAACTGTGTTCTGAAGAAGAATGGAGGTCTCACGGGTTTGGAACGACATGAGGGGGAGTTATTAATGACATAATTTTGCTATCTGGGTGAACTAGCCCTTTAATGTTAACGATGTGCCCAAATATCTATACCACAAAACAACTTGACAATAAATTGAGTTTAACATCAGTTTAAAGATTTTTTCATTGAACAGTAATTCATTAACCTGCAATGTATTTGAGTACAAGCTCTAAAACAGAACCAAATACAACGTATTCAAATGTATTTCTCTTTGCTACTTTACTTTCACAGCTTAACACTTAGGCTGAGAACTTTGTGCGTCATTTTCTTTGATTCAATCTCCATAAATAACTTTTGTAGTGCATCAAAAGGTGTGTTCCAGCTCACCTGGATAGCTCAAGTTCAGCACATAAATTAGGCCAAACAACATGGCACATGCATGTGCGACTGATGGCAACCTGTTCAGGACTTTCACACCTTCAATGACTATACTAATCTCATGTGGTGATTGGAGAGAATCACCCTCTTTCCCTGATGACGAACACAGCCATTGTGGAACTTGCAAGCTCTGTTTCAGCTTCACCCCTCTGGACATCCTGATAAAAGACGAGCTACAAGTTATTCTGATGAAACCAATGTACCGACATAAAGAACACAGACAGTTCCCAAAATCAAATAAAAAAATCTTGATGATGAGATTAAGCTGGTTTATATTATATACACAAGACTCAGGATTCACAGTCGTCTGATTGCCAGAGACAAGCAAGTTTTCGAGTAGGATGATTATAAATTTTAAGTAAAATGCCCTGCTGACGACTTGGTTTTGGTCTCTAGCAAATTCAAAATGTAATGAAAATGCAAAAAAAAAAATAATAATAGCATTTTCTCATCAAAATATGACCAAACTAGCACTTTCCCAGCAACACTTTCTTTTGCTTCCACATGGGCAAGGGTGGCAATGTGTCAGATGCATCCTTTATCATTATAAAAGCTTATGGATTCATGCAAAACTACTCACCAGATACTCCTTAATGAGTTGGTCCAGGTCTTCCCCGAAGTAGAGAATTAGACACTTCAGCAGACACTCTCTTTTCATATTGACTTCAAGGCTCTAGAGGAGTACACACACACACAAATATATATTTTTACATTTTAAATCGGAAACATGGACAAGACTAAGATGGGGACAGAGTTAGAGTAATTGTGATCATATTTAGGTCTTTACCTGAGGTCTTCAAGTATAAAGGTAGCATGAAAAGACATAACTGTGATGTTTTGCAGGAACAATATAAAAAGCTTTATCCTGCTTTAAGTCTTTCACAGTCAACTGTAGGTAGATATACAAATGATAAAATGTTACCTTTGGCACAACATAGTTAGCATTTGCACTGAAACATTACTTAATTTCTGGTGCTATGGCTTCATGGTGCTGCCCATTTCAGGAAGTTTGTATCAAGTAGGGGTGCGCCAAAATATCGATATGGCGATATCTCGTGATATTTTCTCCCGCAAACGATTCTCGATGCGCTCTTTCCAAGTATTGATCTTAAAAGCCGTTAGGGCGGGCGTACACTGTGCGAGTTCGGACATTCTAGAGGTCGTGAGATATTGCACACGTTGAGAGACAGTTTAACTGATAATCGCATCAAAGCAGCTGGTACACGGCACGACTGTCCTGCATGAATCCAGTAAAATGGCACTTCATTTTAATTTTTAAAACTAATTTCAACCCACAGTTGTAACTTTCTAATTCAGAATACAAGTTACAAGGCAAACAAAGGATCAAAAGATAGGCATACAAATTAATCTAGATCTATCTATACACAATTCCTGAGTACATACCAGATCAAGAACTTTAATTATCTTCTGGGTCTTCTCTCTGATAACTCCTCCCTTCCTTCTGAAGAGCTCGATCAGCTTGCTGTGGGGGTTGTCCAAAGAAGCCAGGAATCTTGTCTGAAGTGGAACAGTTGTAATCCTGAGAAATTCAGCGTTGATCTTAAAAATATGAAATGAAACAAAACACAAAAGAACGATTACATGACATCTACATGTGAGATACATTCTGAAATACAAAATTACAAAAATAATTTTTTTTTAAATGCATGTCATTTTGAACAAAATGTTAATATTTCATAGCAGATTTCTTATAATAGGCCATTAGTATCCTCTACTTTACAGGCCATTACTTATAGTTCAAAATATTACATGCCTCATCCTCTGTGAACAATGCAGGCCATCTTTTGATCAACTCTTTACTTCTGTTAAAAGTGAGTATCTCATTTTCCAGTTTTTCTTGAGTCTCTCCAGTTGGAATGTCGGGTATATGGTTAGCTTCTCCTCTCTTTGGTCTCTTTACTTTTTTGCTGGCAAGGCATCCTCTGGGGCTTTGGACTTCAATGAAAATACAAGTGCAAGGCACAATTATTATCATATTCATACAAATAATGTTCACTGCCTGGTGTGCGTGTGTGGATCACCTAACAAATTCTGCAGGGGTTAATGATTCCAGAAAGAGGGCACCTGTAAATACAAAGGAAATGGCATGAATTTATAGGGGACAGTGATTATTATTTTCATTAACGTTAGGCACTTTAAATTATAACTTATGTAGTGTTTCTCTTTAATCAGTCATTGCTCTCACCATTGCTACAAATACAATATGTGATAAACAAATACATACAAGTAGTAAATAGTAAGTTAACATTAGGAAGGTTTTTAAGAGAAAATATAGCCATTGTGGCAAAACGGACATTGAATTTATAAATGTGTATGGCAACACTGTCATCCTCTTCTATCTCTAATCTGAGCAGGTTCACAGAGTGCACGAGTTTACAATGGGCCCAAAAAAATCCAACACGATCTTACCCGAGCTCGTTCAACGTTCTGTCCGATCCCAACCAGACCATAAACTGCACGCAGCTGGAGAAGCGTCTGACTGCAGAGCCACAGTTTCACCTTGCGCATGCGCAGTTTCACTACAGCAGTTTTAATTTAAAAACTGAACCAGCACAGACGGAAATCTTTACAGCACGAAACAGCACAGATGTAGATCAAAAGCACGTGCTCCTTCCCCCGTCTCAATAATCTCACGAGTACGGAGTAAATACAGTTAATGTTAGGCTATTGGTGAAAAGCACACGTAAAGTCTGTCCCTCATCACCGAGAAATTTTGGCTCGGCTGCAGCTCTATGTCTGAGGGGCTAGCAGTGACCCCGCTACCGATTAAACATGTCCAGACACTGTCGGGGCTCTTCAGTTCAATTAAGCGCGATCTAGACACGATTATTATAAGTTTAGTAATTTTTTAACTACGCAACCACATAATGCGATTAGCAAAAATTCGAGATGACAATTTTAACCAGTTCATATTTCTTAAACTCCATCACAGAACACCCCGACGTCTGCAAAGTAGTTCCCGGTTCTTTGACTTAATGTTAATTTCCTCAAAAACAGATATGTTGTCACCAAGCAAAACACATTCGAGCTCTTACCTTGTTTAATTGAGTTTTCTCGTAGACTCGCATACGGAGATGGTCCTTTGCTTGCGAAGCGAGGTAATGGCGGACAGCAGAAATTTTCAACGACTGAGATGTACCGAGACGTAATGACGTCACATGATCACATGACACCCCAAAACTTTGGTTTAACCTTAAACTACAATTCAAGTAAAAGTAATGTTTTAAAGTTTGTCTAGAGGGCGTAACACTTACTTTGTGTCACAGTGTCTGGGTTGTGTCCCTGGGTTTCCACTAGATGTCCTCCTTTCTCACGGTGTCTGTCACCTTATCACTTCCTGTCTCCTTATTTGGTCACCTTCCTCCTTGTTTAGTTAATTGATTGTTCCCCACCTGTCTCCTGTTTCCCCATTATCCTTTTGTGTATTTATACCCGGTCTGTCTGAGTCTGTGTCACGGAGTCCTTGTGTATGTTTCATGCTTTCCGTAGTCTTGCCCTTGCCGTGTGTTATTGTCTGTTTTCATGTTGTTTGGATATTCTGGTTTTGACCCTGCCTGGACTGTTTATGCTTTTTGGATTGCCCCTAAATAAACCGCATACCTGCATTTGGATCTCTCCGTGTTTCTTGAATCCCCGTCGTGACAGAAGGACTCCGTCGCACTGAGATCCAGCGGTATGTCTTTTTCCCGTTCCCCAGCCAAGATGGCGGAGCGGAGAGCTAAGTATCTCCGGCTGATCGCTCTCCGCCAAGAGGGCAATGAGGTGGGTGCCCTGGCACAGGTGTTCTGGTCCCTGGCCGAGGGTATGGGATACAACGATGCGGCCTTGAAGGACTACTTCAACGGCGGGCTGGATGATCCAGTGTCTCAGGAGGAGATGGTACATTTAGAGACACTGGACTACTGGGAGTTTGTGTACTATGTGCAGCATCGGCTTCTGTGGAATGCCCCAGCCACTCCGGTCTCTTCCGGTGGGGCGGTCCCCAGCCCAGCACCACTGCTCAAGATGGCTGCCAATCCAGGGCCACAGCACAAGATGGCTGCCAGCCCAGAGCCACAGCACAAGATGGCCGCCAGCCCAGCGCCACAGCACAAGATGGCCGCCAGCCCAGCGCCACAGCACAAGATGGCCGCCAGCCCAGCGCCACAGCACAAGGTGGCCGCCAGCTTGGGGCCACAGCACAAGATGGCCGACTCAACGCCTGAGTCTCCAGATAAGGTGTCACCGGCTCGCCAACATAGAGGGCGGAGGAGGAGGAGACAGGCGTCTACCGTTCCTCAAGGCCCAGAGGACGTTCCCGAGGCGGTACCCGATGCTGTTCCGGAGACCGAGGCGGTGCCCGATGCTGTTCCGGAGGCCGAGGCGGTGCCCGATGCTGTTCCGGAGGCCGAGGCGGTGCCCGATGCTGTTCCGGAGGCCGAGGCGGTGCCCGATGCTGTTCCGGAGGCCGAGGCGGTGCCCGATGCTGTTCCGGAGGCCGAGGCGGTGCCCGATGCTGTTCCGGAGGCCGAGGCGGGGCCCGATGCCGAGGCGGGGCCCGATGCCGAGGCGGGGCCCGATGCCGAGGCGGGGCCCGATGCCGAGGCGGGGCCCGATGCCGAGGCGGGGCCCGATGCCGAGGCGGTGCCCGATGCCGAGGCGGTGCCCGATGCCGTTCCGGAGGCCGAGGCGGTGCCCGAAGCCGAGGCGGTGCCCGATGCTGTTCCGGAGGCCGAGGCGGTGCCCGATGCCGAGGCGGTGCCCGATGCTGTTCCGGAGGCCGAGGTGGTGCCCGATGCCGAGGCGGTGCCCGATGCTGTTCCGGAGGCCGAGGCGGTGCCCGATGCCGAGGCGGTGCCCGATGCTGTTCCGGAGGCCGAGGCGGTGCCCGATGCCGAGGCGGTGCCCGATGCTGTTCCGGAGGCCGAGGCGGTGCCCGATGCCGAGGCGGTGCCCGATGCTGTTCCGGAGGCCGAGGCGGGGCCCGATGCCGAGGCGGGGCCCGATGCCGAGGCGGTGCCCGATGCCGAGGCGGTGCCCGATGCCGAGGCGGTGCCCGATGCCGTTCCGGAGGCCGAGGCGGTGCCCGAAGCCGAGGCGGTGCCCGATGCTGTTCCGGAGGCCGAGGCGGTGCCCGATGCCGAGGCGGTGCCCGATGCTGTTCCGGAGGCCGAGGTGGTGCCCGATGCCGAGGCGGTGCCCGATGCTGTTCCGGAGGCCGAGGCGGTGCCCGATGCCGAGGCGGTGCCCGATGCTGTTCCGGAGGCCGAGGCGGTGCCCGATGCCGAGGCGGTGCCCGATGCTGTTCCGGAGGCCGAGGCGGTGCCCGATGCCGAGGCGGTGCCCGATGCTGTTCCGGAGGCCGAGGCGGTGCCCGATGCCGAGGCGGTGCCCGATGCTGTTCCGGAGGCCGAGGCGGTGCCCGATGCCGAGGCGGTGCCCGATGCTGTTCCGGAGGCCGAGGCGGTGCCCGATGCTGTTCCGGAGGCCGAGGCGGTGCCCGATGCTGTTCCGGAGGCCGAGGCGGTGCCCGATGCCGATGCTGTTCCGGAGGCCGAGGCGGTGCCCGATGCCGATGCTGTTCCGGAGGCCGAGGCGGTGCCCGATGCCGATGCTGTTCCGGAGGCCGAGGCGGTGCCCGATGCCGATGCTGTTCCGGAGGCCGAGGCGGTGCCCGAGGCCGATGCTGTTCCGGAGGGCGATGCGGTTCCGGAGGCCGATGCTGTTCCGGAGGGCGATGCGGTTCCGGAGGCCGGGGCGGTGCCCGATGCCGTTCCCGAGGCCGAGGCGGTGCCCGATGCCGTTCCCGATTCGGTGCCCGATGCCGTTCCCGATTCGGTGCCCAAGACCGGTCTAGAGTCAGGGCTAGTTCCTGTTGACCGTCCAGAGTCGAGTCAGGTCCCAGTGGACTCTCCAGAGTCAGGGCCAGTCACTGATGACCTTCCAGAGTCAGGGCGGGTCACCGTTGGACGTTCAGAGTCAAGTCAAGTCACTGGGTGGGCTGCTGCTCGGGCCTGTTGGACTCCGGCATCGACCACAGGGGGGTGGTGGTCATCCGCTCCGCCCTGGGGGACTCTGGCGTCGACCACGAGGACGTGGTGGTCCTCCGCTCCGCCCTGGGGGGCTTCCGCTCTGACCACGAGGACATGGTGGTCCTCTGCTCCGCCCTGGGGGGCTTCCGTTCTGACCACACGGACGTGGTGGTCTTCCATTCCGCCCTGGGGGGCGTCCGCTCTGACCACGAGGACGTGGTGGTCTTCTGCTCCGCCCTGGGGGGCTTCTGCTCTGACCACACGGACGTGGTGGTCTTCTGCTCCGCCCTGGGGGGCGCTTGCCCTGACTACACGGTTGTGGTGGTTTTCTGCCCCGCCCTGGAGGACTCTGGCCTCGACCACAAGGACGTGGTGGTCTTCTGTCCCGCCCTGGGGGGCTTCATGTTGTTTTTTGTTTGTTGTTTTTGTATTTACTCCTGTCCCTGTTCCTCTCTGTAGTCTGGCCCTCCATCCCTCCCCCTGAACCTCCTCCAGTCCTCCTCCCTCCTGGTCTTCCTGTTTTGTGGTTACTTTCTGGTGCCTGTTTCCAATGTCTTTCTTTTCTGGCCCTCCATCCCTCCCCCTGAGCCTCCACCTGTCCGCCTCCCTCCTGGTCTGTTTTGTGTCTGTCGTGGAGCGTCTGGGAGCCGCTCCGTAGAGGGGGGGTTCTGTCACAGTGTCTGGGTTGTGTCCCTGGGTTTCCACTAGATGTCCTCCTTTCTCACGGTGTCTGTCACCTTATCACTTCCTGTCTCCTTATTTGGTCACCTTCCTCCTTGTTTAGTTAATTGATTGTTCCCCACCTGTCTCCTGTTTCCCCATTATCCTTTTGTGTATTTATACCCGGTCTGTCTGAGTCTGTGTCACGGAGTCCTTGTGTATGTTTCATGCTTTCCGTAGTCTTGCCCTTGCCGTGTGTTATTGTCTGTTTTCATGTTGTTTGGATATTCTGGTTTTGACCCTGCCTGGACTGTTTATGCTTTTTGGATTGCCCCTAAATAAACCCCATACCTGCATTTGGATCTCTCCGTGTTTCTTGAATCCCCGTCGTGACACTTTGAGGCAAAGTGAAAACAGAAGGTATAAACTGAAAATCAAAATTTTCCATTGGACCAATGTAAATATATATTTTGAATGGATTGCACTGATGTTTCACTTTTTTCAGTGTATGATGGCACTTGTAATTTCATCCATAAAATACCTGGATCCTGTTTTTTATGTGTCTTACGAAAATTTTGTATTATGTTATCTGCGTTTAAATTTTCAGAGTTTCTATATTGCCATTCGCATGCGTTACTTTTTTCCCCCTCAGTAATCTAACTTTTACATCGTATTAACGTTACATTACTTTTTAAACGATAATAAAAAAGCGAATATAAAGTATAAACAAATAATGTATAAAATCAATATAACAAATATATAACATATAACAAACTAAAATAAATAAATTACAAAAATAATATAACGAAACATGAATAGATGGATTAAATATGATTTAAATGTGAATACAAAGTAAATCTAAAAAGATACATAAAGTCTAAATAAATATGCAAATAACAGCATAAACAAATATATTTGGGTTGCTGTTGGGTTGGGTTGCTCAACACTCCATATTCACACTTTAATTACTGCTTTAATAGTGCTTCAATTGTCCATTCCTTTCCCATTAACTGTGAACAGCCCGTGCTTATCGAGTGAGATTTGGCGAGTGGCGCCCATGAGCCAATGTAATCTCATCTGTCCGGACTGTCATAATACACCACTAACACTCGCCTTCTCATCCCTGATTGAAAAGCGTGAGCTAGTCAAAAATCGCCAACTCTTTTCTTTGCCTGTATCTATGAAGAAAATCCCCAAATCTGTGTTACTCGTGAGCTTTTGAATCCCCCCGCAATCTTCCCTGAGGGGCCGGTGAGGTTGTTTGTGTGGGTGGTTTTGGCAAAATCACGCATCAGAGTGATGAATTTGGATGCGAGCAGGGAGTAATTGAACAATACGACAGCATCTATACGAGAATAGCTGATGTTCGTCAGTGTTAGAGTAATTAAGCACAATTCCACCGCAGGGTAGCAGGTAAATAGCCTGGCCTTGAACTCCAACATGCATTTCATTACTTTGTGTGGAAAAAATGCTTGTGAACCTGCATGAAATGTTAAAATCATAAGTGGTTTGCGAGGTTTTGCCAAAGCTGATGTTTAAAGACTGTGGAATTACATTTGCTTCAATAAAAATGAACTAAACTTTATAAAACTGAATGTAACTTTTTCAGAAACTATCAAAAATATGCCATTACAAAAGAAGAAAAACACAATGAAAATGAAAAAAATTAACTCAGTTGCACAAATGTAACAGGCTCAAATATGCTTCATTCTTTGTTATTGTTTTTCAAAGATTCGTTTTCGCTAATCGTGGATTCTGAATGCATTGCCACAGATTTCGCTTACGTTTCGCAGTTTTTCGTTTGGTGTTTTGACACAAACCTCTCGAGGGGGCGGGCTTAACAGTGATCTACTCTGATTGGATAGTGAGCTCTTGATGGACAGGTGCTCTCTGACTGGGAAGTACAGACGTCACTCAGTGGCGCGCATTTTGGAAAGCTCTCGCAGTGATTTGCATTACTAAATATGTAAATAATATTTTACCTTCAATCGTATACGTCTGTAAAGACGAGCTTACTTCAAGCTGCCTTGAAGGACAAGAGCTCATCTTTACAGACTGAGACGATTGAAGTTCAAATATTATTTACATATTTAGTAATACAAGACATGACGTATTGCATACAAATCAGCGCGAGAGCATTTTTTTATTTTATTTTTTTTTAATACAGAGAACAAAAACATACAAAAGTATAAACATACATCAATATCAACCACAAAAAAATAGAACTAAAGAAAAGAGGGCCAAAATCTAAACAAAATTACACAAGGCGATCAAAGGCAGAGCAAATCTAACAGTCCTTATAGCTTTCTTATTAGTAGATACCGAGATTACATTCAAATAGTTTTCCATTTCTTTTAGGAAAACAGAGAAGACAGGTTTACAGTTGGAGAATTTGCATTTGTGAATGTGAAATTTGTTTAGGAAAAAATTTTAATTAATAACAAAACTGATATTTTCGTTTGTGGGGTCAGAGTCATAATACCCAAATATAATGTTTTTCATACTGAGAAGTCTGGCAAACACACCAATATCATCCCAAAGTTTCTGAGTGTAGTGACATGACCAAAATAAGTGTACAGTTTCTTCAGAACTCCAACAAAAAGAGCTTGTAAGATCAATGTCAGATTTAAATCTTTGTATAAACTTCTTTACAGGATAGAACCTGTGTATGAGCTTAAAATTGATTTCACTTTGTCTGTGAAAAAGAGTTTCTGCGGTGGAGACCAGATTTGATCACCGCGAGTGCTTTCAATATGTCTGTACTTCCCAGTCAGAGAGCACCTGTCCATCAAAAGCTCACTATCCAATCAGAGTAGATCACTGTTAAGCCCGCCCCCACGAGAGGTTTGAGTCAAAACACCGAACAAAAAACTGCGAAGCATAAGCGAAATCTGTGGCAATGAATTCAGGATCCACGATTAGCGAAAACAAATCTTTGAAAAACATTAACAAAGAAATTTGTGCGACAGTTCATTTTTGTTTTCATTTTCATTGTGTTTTTCTTCTTTTGTAATGGCATATTTTTGATAGTTTCTGAAAAAGTTACGTTCATTTTTATTGAACCAAATGTAATTCCATAAAAGACTCCATAACAATTAGCATGGGGTGTCGATAATCATTTTTTAATTTTTTTTTACCTACTCTTTGGGAAAAGTTTTATACCACTTAGGAAAGTAATCTGGTATTACTAAAAATCAGTTATTATTGAGTATTTCACATGTGGGTGTGCACATTTTAATTATTATTTTCAAATACATGTATATTAAATGTAATACATTAAATACAATAAATATGAAAAAAAAAAAAAAAAAACATACTATTTACATTTGTGCCAGGTCGCACCACATGACATTTTAAAGCTTGAACTAAACTTGCTTTGTCATTAAAAGCGTGACATACGTGTATCAGATATTTTATGAGACATATTGAACTTTACCTTGTTTATCTTATTATATTCTAATCATTACGATATAATTATCCTTTTTTATGCATGTTGGTTGCACCATATGACTTATATTTGGCTGGCAAACATTTTTGAAATTCGAGTAAGCCATCAAATCTGGAATTTGTTTTGTTTATTATGATACCAGAACAGTCATACCCACATGCATTTTTACTACAGTATTAATATAGTTAATATTAAAATATATGTCAAAATTTTTGATTATTTATTTTAATTAACTGAAATAAAGCTGACATAAAATGCATTACATGAAAATTTTAATTTACATGAAAAAAATCACTTTGAAATCTAACTAATATGAAATACGTAATATGAAGTACATAAATGATTAAAACTGAAATAAATGATGATTAGTAAAATATAAATATAAATATTTTGTAAAGTACTAAAATGTAATACCTAAGAATACAAGCTAACTCAAAATATTAATAAATATTAAAATAGCATATATTAGCATTAAAATGACCTCAAAGCTAAAAGACTTTTCATGGTTTCTAATAAGCTTTGCCCAACCTAGGTGTGAATTTCTACAATGGCACAAGAGGGAGTTGGTTTTAAGAAAGCAAAGAGTATTTACCATTTTTTCCGTTATGCAGCAGTTACATGCTTTTGTGATTCTACTCATTGGCACCAGCTGTTCGACAAGCTGTTCTTTTCCAGACAAGCGCCGTTGTGTTTATTTATTTATCCACAAACCAATTTGAGTCCTACGAGGCTTGCTTGGAAACCTGCCGTCCATTCAAATAAGTGCAGTGTCCTGTGTCTGACGTTGACATTGATGGATCACCCTCAATCGGATTAGACCTTCGATATCCCATTATCGAGTCAAGAACTGGGGACGCAGATTTGATCAAGCGATTCACGTGACTGTACAGTGAATGCACCGAGACTGCGACCGCCTTGATTATGAAATCTGTTCCTCTCTAATAACTGATGTACATTCAATGTACCATCAATATCTGTGCGAATATGTGGAATATTCATGACTGTATGTGTGCAAATGTACATGATTCATTTCCTACCAGGGCATATGCTTACCAAGACCATGTGTTTTATGTCTAACTGTATGTATTCTCCCGCAGTTCCTAAATATCATAAATGATGTGCATCCAGGAGCCAAAATGCATTGAAAAACTGCAACATCCAATAACTCTTTTGCTTTTACAGTATATACAGACAGTCACATATCATCCAGAAATCACACATTGCGGAATCACAGAGATCTTAAAGCACTGCAATATGCCACCGTTTTTTGTGTGAGGCATATTTTACATGATCATTATGGTTCATTTATATTCATTATGTCTGTGCGAGGTGGGTTTCACAAACTTCTCTAAATGATAGGTTATGGTTAAAAAAATAAAAAATAAATTGCCTTAAAAACAGGTTAATGGCTGTTGCATTTCCAAATATTAATATGGGTTTAAAATAAATTATGCTGATTAAAATGAAGTAAAATGGAAAAATATGCTCCATTTCACTTTATGAATAAAGTATAGAGCACTCCACTTTATTTCAGCTCTCATTCTCAATGATAATTGTAGCTAATTGTTTAAAAAATTACAATGTTCTGAAACAAGGTTAATGGTTATGGAAAATGCTTAGATTTCGGTGCAAAAACACACAGAATTTATGATAATATGAAGTCTTTCTAATTTTTAAAGATGATTTCATGTTTTTTTCCCACATACATACATATATACAGTACAGACCAAAAGTTTGGACACACCGTCTCATTCAAAGAGTTTTCTTTATTTTCATGACTATGAAAATTGTAGTTTCACACTGAAGGCATCAAAACTATGAATTACCACATGTGGAATTATATATGGAATTATATACATAACAAAAAAGTGTGAAACAACTGAAAATATGTCATATTGTAGGTTCTTCAAAGTAGTCACCTTTTGCTTTGATTACTGCTTTGCACACTCTTGGCATTCTCTTGATGAGCTTCAAGAGGTAGTCACCTGAAATGGTCTTCCAACAGTCTTGAAGGAGTTCCCCGAGAGATGCTTAGCACTTGTTGGCCCTTTTGCCTTCTGTCTGCAGTCCAGCTCACCCCTAAACCATCTCGATTGGGTTCAGGTCCGGTGACTGTGGAGGCCAGGTCATCACTCTCCTTCTTGGTCAAAAAGCCCTTGATGCCTCCAGTGTGACTCTACAATTTTCATAGTCATGAAAATAAAGAAAACTCTTTGAATGAGAAGGTGTGTCCAAACTTTTGGTCTGTACTGTATATATATATATATATCCTTTTTTTTTTTTTTTACCAAGCTCCTGAAAACATGCATATGGCAATATTTCAGTGAAATTATATCAATGCCGCTTTTTACACATTTCACAGCTCTTGTAAATGTGCAGCGAGTAGCGCTAAAAGCACGTTAATTTTTCTTCAAAACAGATTAACTTGAATATTACACTGGTTAATGTACATATTGCGGCAGTTCGGAAATGCCGTATTTGAAATTAACATGCCACCTACACTGCAATTAAAATCTGATAGTGTTAACATAGCAAACGTGATAAAACTATTTAACCATTTCATTTTAGCTTTCTTTAAGTCTTTTAGCTTTTATCATGAGCCATGTTTGATGGAATTTATACTGAAACATTCCACATTGAAAGAAAAATGCAGTAGTGGGTGCGCTACCCAGCACGTTTACTACGTAAGAAAAGTTAAGTAGATAGTGCTTAAATATTAAATTTTACTTTATTTCAGAGTTAGTATAGTCCACATCTATTATAATTTCAGTTATCGGTCTTGAGTGATATGTCAGTAATTATGTTAATAAAATTATAATAAAACTTTATTTGGAGTATCACTTGTGCTCAATGCACATTTCTTAATATTACACTTAAAATGTGTTTTAATGTCACTATTGATGAGGACTGTATGACTTTTGAATAATATTGGTCCTTAAATGCAAGATACAGTATTTAAAGGGAAGTATACGTGCAAGTTTCACTTTAGAACAATAATATATACTTGAGTATATCTTTAGCTGGACTTCAGCACTACTTCCACACAATTTAAATGCATTAAGAACAAAATTAGTTGTTCGAATTTAGCAGACTTTAAGTATGCCAGTTTAGTATACAAAAGTGTTATTAAGTACATAAATATGTAAATGTATTTGTAGTATACCTAGCATTGCAATAAACAGATTTCAAATACATTTTAGTATAATTATTTTTTACTAGGGTGGGTATAAGCAAAATGTATTAGTTTTTTAGTGTTATAGCAGCGCTGAATATACAATTGTGGTCAAAAGTAAATATTTCATCTCAGTTTTTAGTATTCTTTTAAAATGAGACAAATCTGATAGAAATTCAAAAAGTATTATATTGTGCCCCACTCTCCCCTAATTAACATTTTGCATTCTGTTTATGTGAACTTTTGACCACAGCTGTATGTATTTACACACACAAAATACAGTCCCCGCTAACACACTGGTGCATAATTTTTACCAGCTCGCTGGTCTCTGTTTATTGTATTCTTAAAGGTGGGATATATAACCCATCCATCAGCCTTTAGAGAACCCCCAGTGCACCTTTCACAGAGTTCCCACCGCCGATGGAGGCAGTGACCCTTAGCATAATGTTGAGGGATGAAAGGTCTGATGCCCAACCCTCATGAGGCTAAGAGAGATCACTATCTGCTAGTTACAGGAGAATGCTGTGTACAGTTCAGCTGGCTCAACCTCGGATAAAATATTTGCTCTGTGGTATTTACCCTTTCCCTACGGACACCTGAATGTCAGGGCATTTAAGATTGGACAGACCACTAGCAAACGGGTCTTGGTCAACACGGTCATGACAAACCTATTGGGGATTGTTTTTGTCAAGTATAGGATATGGTGGATTAACATTGTGTGTTGGTCCTCGAACAAAATTCCTGGAAAATTTAACAGATCAAACTCTTTCCCTAAACCTGTCATTTGGAGATTGTGAGATACAAAATAATCTTTACAAATTAAATTATTTAAACTTAGAAAAAAATTAGAAGTCTCTTTTACTTACCAATGCTGCATTTATTCGATAAGAAAATAGAGCATTTCACAATAATATAGTGAGATATGATTACAATTGTAATGCCTAGCCAGCAGAGGGAGCTCTAACCTCTGCACTAACTGTTTACAACTGTGCTTGATCTATGGTTACTTCCTGTTTGGCAGCCATATAAGCATGGCCATGCCAAACAGAACTTGCAAAGTATTGTTTTGCCGATGCAGACTCTACCAGCCGTTTTCCCTGCCATCGCCTTGTTTTCTTTGTCTTTTTTTGTTTTGTTACTTTGGATTGCCCATTTGGATTTTGACCTTGGACCATTGCCTTGTGTTTTGTGAACGTTTTGCTGCCTGCCCTGACCATTGCACGTTTCTGGATTACGAAAACACGGTGTGTTTTAATAAAAGCTCACACTTGATCTACAATGCTTGTCTAAGTCCTGCTTTTACAACAATTTAAAATTAAAATGTTGTAATAAATCATCAATGATTGTCATTTGATCCTTCAGAATTCATAAAATGCTGATTTACTGCTCAAGAAACATATCGGATTATAGCTGCTTCATATTTTTGAAGATACTTTTTTGTTTCCACATTAATATTGAGCAAAAAAAAAAAAGTTTCAACATCTTTTTATTTTATTTTATTTTTACAGGAAACTGCTGACTTGATTATCATATTGTTAACATGAACTTAATTATCAGCACATTGCTAGCATCGATTTAAAAGGGGTCATCGCATGCCCATTTTCTACAGGTTGATATGATTCTCTAGGGTCTTAATGAAAAGTCTGTAACATAGTTTGATAAAAATTTTGCAATGTTAGTGTAAAAAGCACCTTTTTTTTTCTCTGTCAAAAACAGCTCTTTTCAGAGCAAGCCATTTTGTAGCATGTTCCTTTAAATGTTAATAGCCTCTACTGACCCCGCCCCTCTCTTCTGTATTCATCATAAAACTTGTTAATTAGCACATTATTAGGAAAGGTGATTTGCAAAAATCCATTTAAAAAAACCTATACACACTTTTTCTGTTGGTGTTAGCTTGATCACAAATGATTTGGCCGAAGATAGACGCATTTAAGTATATTGGGGGTGCATTCCCTTAAAAAACAAACAAACGTAATCCACTGCCTCTTCAGTGGGAGTAAATGATGACTGCTATGTTTATAATTACATCCAAGAGCAGCACACCTCAATCACTTAGGAATCATTCTTGTGTACATCTGCTCCAGCGTGGAAACAAAGACGGACTGAAAACAGTTCACTCAGGGCGGGTCTAAGGTAAGTAGCCAGTCCAGTCTGTGCTGAAACGCTACTCTCAATCAAACTATCATGGGAGGGGCCTGTGTGTGACATCACAAAGAAAGACATCTCAGATCAGCTCGATTTGAGAAAGGGGTAAAGATTTTAATAGTAAAACAATTTTTATACAATAACACTACGTGGATTTTTATCATTATAGGGTGGTTGTGTACACACACTGTCAACACACATTTTACTTCAAACAACTTGTAAAAGTGCATGTAGCTTCTGATAACCCCTTTAACAATACTAACATGATGAACATGATTAGCATATTTTTAGTTTGATGTTAGTTTGTTTATAAAGATCCTAACATGATTAGCATGCTGTCCCCTACGAAAAATAACCATGGTTTTATTATAGTAAAACTGCAGTTACCCATGATTTTTTGGCATGTTGACTACCATTTGTATAACCACAGATTTACTACAAATACCATGGTTAAACTATGGGTAATTTAGCAAAACAATGGTTAATTTTTGTAAGGGGTTAATACTTAACATGTTACTAACATGTTTTTAGCAAGATGATAACTTAACATCATGCTAAAATAACATGATACTAACGTGAATAGCATATTGTGCCCAGAGAGCACACGTATGTCTGCAACACCTGTTAAAGAGTGCTTCATCTGGAAAGCATCTGTTGGTTACAAACATCTGATGAACATCTTTAAGGTGTCAGTTTTACCTACATTCTTAATCATAAATATCTTAAAGACATTTTGATATCTGATAGCAAACTTCCTAGAGAAATATTGCAGATGAGCAAACACAAAATAAGTCTTCCAGATGTAAACACTCAACTAGACGTCTCTGATATGTGCTATCAGGGTTAGCATGATGCTAGCATGTTTTTAAGATTATGCAAACATGTTAACCCTTTATTTTTTACAATATTCTATGTAGTTAGCATGGCTAAGTGCTTCACAATGTCTAAGCAGTAGCCTCAACCAGTTAACCCAAATCCTAAAATTAACTCCAAAATCCAATTCATTTGGAGTATTGTTCTATAACCAAAACTAACTATTTGCCCACAATATGGTAAGCAGACTACATCTGCAGAATCTTTATGATGAATTAGACTATCAGTGAAAGATCAACAACCAGCTGTTTTGCCTTGATGTAATTTGGCTGAAAAAAAAAAAAATGATCATGACAAAGCATAATATGGCTGGCTGAAGGAAACATTTGTGCAGACTGCTTACAGGAAACAGCTGGTCATGGTCCTGACAGCTTAAAGGTGCCATAGAATGCAAAAATCACATTTATAAGGTGTTTGAACACAGTTGGTGTATGCAGTGTGAGAAAACAACCATTCTATAATGGTAAAAATTAGTGGTGGGCCGCTATCGGTGTTAACGTGCTGCGTTAACGTAAGACTCTTATCGGGCGATAAAAAAATATCGCCGTTAATCTATTCTCAAAGTTGGGTTGGGAACTGGGTCTATACTACGCGAGCTATGATGACTTTCACCTTGATATTTTAGAGCAGATGTATACAGTACCTAGCCGAATCTGTAGGGGATGAGAACGAGTCTTTAAACCTGTGTGTATGCCTACTGTGAAATTACCACATCAAACGTGACGTGCTAACATGGATGCAGCTGAAGCCGCCGGGTTTGCTTCAGGGAAAAAAATTTTTTTTAAAGAAGCTTCCCAATGGAAACCTCGACAAGACGCACGCCTGTTTCACACATACTCTGTCTGCAGTGCGAATGCAGTCGGTGTGCGTTTCGTATGTGGTGCAGAAGCAGCACGGACTCATACTCGTGCTTTCACACAGGATGTGTTTGCAGTCTGCTACTCGGTACGTAAACGATCGCTGCACTGCTACAGACGCACCACTCCTGGAACGCACTGACGGACCGCAACCGTGTGAACGCTGGAATCCGTTAACGCATACGCACTGCATACGGACTATGTGTGAAACAGGCGTAAGGTTGTTTGCACCTTGTGCAATGTTGAATTTGTTTACAGCTTTCTCAAGCAGTTTGTGATGCATTTTGGAAACAGGAGATGTGTCACGTTTATCAGCTGGAGTGCCCATGAACTTCAGCAAGGCACTCCACTCAGGACTCATTCATAACTCCATTTCCCATAATCCCGTTCTTAGGACTAATCACAACCAGGTGTTCCCCATTACCACTCCCATATATAAACTGTGTTTGGACTCTCAATCATTGCGAAGTCTTGATTAGCCTGTCTGACATTTCCGAGCTTTTTTCCTTGTGTTTGTTCCTTCCGTACCTGACCTTTGGATTATTTATACCAACTCTAGTCATTATTTTATTTGGGTAGCACACATATTCTGAATGCCTTTGGCAGAATTCAAATGAGCCATTTTAATCTAGATTAATATAGATTAATTCCAAGATTACAGTCAAGTCAAGTCACCTTTATTTATATAGTGCTTTAAACAAAATACATTGCGTCAAAGCAACTGAACAACATTCATTAGGAAAACAGTGTGTCAATAATGCAAAATGATAGTTAAAGGCAGTTCATCACTGAATTCAGTGATGTCATCTCTGTTCAATTAAATAGTGTCTGTGCATTTATTTGCAATCAAGTCAACGATATCGCTGTAGATGAAGTGACCCCAACTAAGCAAGCCAGAGGCGACAGCGGCAAGGAACCAAAACTCCATCGGTGACAGAATGGAGAAAAAAACCTTGGGAGAAACCGGGCTCAGTTGGGGGCCAGTTCTCCCCTGACCAGACGAAACCAGTAGTTCAATTCCAGGCTGCAGCAAAGTCAGATTGTGCAGAAGAGTCATCTGTTTCCTGTTGTCTTGTCCTGGTGGTAGTCTGAGACAAGGTCTTTACAGGGGATCTGTATCTGGGGCTCTAGTTGTCCTGGTCTCGGCTGTCTTTCAGGGCAGTAGAGGTTCTTTCTAGGTGCTGATCCACCATCTGGTCTGGATACGTACTGGATCCGGGTGACTGCAGTGACCCTATGATCTGGATACAGACTGGATCTGGTGGCTACGGTGACCTCGGAATAATCAGACCGTTCTCATCCCAAGGCGTCATGTACTGACCCTTTTGACATTTCGTCAACATCCTACGCACATGGCACCCTCTAGCGTCAATATTAGAAGCAGATAAAAATGGGCCAGAAGGCGCCTCCTAGCGGTCTAACCCTAACCCTCACCCTAACCCTAACCTTAACCCATAATCTGTGTCTCATATTGACGCTAGAGGGTGCCATATGCGTAGGATGTTGACGAAATGTCAAGATGGTCAGTACATGACGCCTTGGGATGAGAATGCGTTAGAATAATAGAGAAACTGACAAATATAAGCGTAGATGCCATTCTTCTAATGATGTAGCAAGTACTTAGGGTGTTATGGGAAGTGTTTCCGGTTCCGGTTTACCTAATTAATGCAGCCTAAAAATTATTTAACGGATTTGGATATTAAACGCATATTAGTATGTTATGTGTAAGCCAGGTTAAGCAAAAGATGGGTCTTTAATCTAGATTTAAACTGCAAGAGTGTGTCTGCCTCCCGAACAATGTTAGGTAGGTTATTCCAGAGTTTAGGCGCCAAATAGGAAAAGGATCTGCCGCCCGCAGTTGATTTTGATATTCTAGGTATTATCAAATTGCCTGAGTTTTGAGAACGTAGCGGACGTAGAGGATTATAATGTAAAAGTATTCAAATACTGAGGTGCAAAACCATTCAGGGCTTTATAAGTAATAAGCAATATTTTAAAATCTATACGATGTTTGATAGAGAGCCAGTGCAGTGTTGACAGGACCGGGCTAATATGTTCATACTTCCTGGTTCTAGTAAGAACTCTTGCTGCTGCATTTTGGACTAGCTGTAGTTTGTTTACTAAGCGTGTAGAACAACCACCCAATAAAGCATTACAATAATCTAACCTTGAGGTCATAAATGCATGGATTAACATTTCTGCATTTGACATTGAGAGCATAGGCCGTGTAAGGGAAACAGGTCAATTTAGCTCAAAGGGAATCATTTAAGATTTTAAAGGGAATTTGAACAGAATCACTGTTTCACGGCTGATCACTGAGACACCCTGAGATTCACTGAACGCGCCGTTTAACATCAAATCTGCGCTGGATATTAATATCTAAACTATAGTGAAAACACTATCAATTAGCACAGTAACAAGATCGGCAGTTTAAGACATTAACTTGTAAGCACAAAACACAAGATACTTCTCTTTTCAATATGAATAAGGCTTTATTAGATAAATCTAAGACATATAAACTAATCTAACACACAAACGCACGCACTCACACATTCACACAAGTTGCAGGAAGATCGAAAGTTAGGGACAGATGAGTTTAAGAGAATGGAAATGTGGAATCCCAAGTTTACAGCAATACTTTAAATTGGATAGACATGAACAACCATCAATCACTTAATTAACTCTCGCACTGAGTTCCTCAATGAGGTTAAAATTATATTAGATACACCAGCACAAATGTCTGAAGGTACAATGCCTGTGTAAAGTTGTCGCTGATTGGCTGGAAGTTCAGTAGTCGTTGAAGTGACGTCTTGAGAAGCATGTGGTTGTTGGGCGTTGGCTGAAGATGCAGAGAGTTGTGTTTAGCTGGCTGAAGTTGAACTCAACGTTACAAAACTTAACTCAGAACACGAAACTCTCAAACGGAAAAGAAAAGAAGTAAAGTTTGGCGAGACTATGTTGTGTTTCTTCTCACGTGGCTAAGTAGCAGCAGGCGTGCAGGCTTAAACACGCTGGAACCGCGCTCAAAGAACAGTGATGACAAACAGCATGGCTAAAAGCTAAAGCTAAGAAGCAAAGCTAAAAGCAGGCATGACTAGTAGCAAAAGCAAGGCTAGAACTAAAAGCAGACATGACTAATAGCAGAAGCATAGCTAGAGACTAAAAGCAGGATTTTATGGTGTCCTGAGTATTTAAACTGGCCTGTTGGCCACACCTCAAATGTTGTCTTGACCAATCAGATACTGTCTTGGCACGGGGGCATCATAAATCATATGTTTATCTTACCAAGCATGTGGTCCGGATTTTCCCGCTCTTGCAGGGTCTAATTTTGGACAGGATTCCTATAACCAGAATATGATATATTTGACAAATAATTGATTGTCTGGACTAATTCAAGCAAGCAGATTCGATTACGTAGATACTAGACATGACTATGTATCCTTAAGCTATCCCATAGTTATTAAAAGACATACACAATAAGTGATTATAACATGATAGTCAAATGTGTGGGTTACATATAAATGAATATGGAGTTAAGCGATGGACTGATTCATTTTTAAGTCTTTTTGAGTTAATTCTGGTCCATATATATGTACAAAAGACAGTTTATTTGCCATTCTCTTGACAAAGACTTCTGTGGAGACCAGAGGTTCAAAGCCCCTTCCCCCTTAGGAATTTCAGTCTGGTTCTGTTAGGTGGGGGGAAGTCAATGGAAGTGTTTAACTCTCATGGGTTTACATGTGATGTCCAGCGTTCCATTTCAGTTACGAACAACAAATTTGACAAATCTCTTCACCGAATTGAAATTGTCAATAATTGTTCTAGTGGTGTTAATGTTGAAAGCTGTTCTGTGAAAGCTTTGGTTGGTTGGTTATCTTGCTTGGGACTAGTGGCACAAAATGTTTTATGACTTCCTGTTGCCTTACTGAGGAATTCAGCTCGTGTTTCAGCCACAGCCCTGATCGACTCTTTAATTTGTCTGGTTCGAGTCATTTCTGCTACATCCGTAATTTAGATACATTTTTGAGATGGAAAAATGCAGTTTTACAAATGCTAGAAACATGGCTTTCTAAGGAAAAATTGCGATCAAATAGCACACCTAGGTTCCTAACTGATGACGAAGAATTGACAGAGCAACCATCAAGTCTTAGACAGTGTTCTAGGTTATTACAAGCAGAGTTTTTAGGTCCTATAATTAACACCTCTGTTTTTTTCAGAATTTAGCAGTAAGAAATTACTCGTCATCCAGTTTTTTATATCGACTATGCATTCCATTAGTTTTTCAAATTGGTGTGTTTCACCGGGCCGCAAAGAAATATAGAGCTGAGTATCATCAGCATAACAGTGAAAGCTAACACCATGTTTCCTGATGATATCTCCCAAGGGTAACGTATAAAGCGTGAAGAGTAGCGGCTCTAGTACTGAGCCTTGAGGTACTCCATACTGCACTTGTGATCTATATGATACATCTTCATTCACTGCT